>NW_027514422.1:372072-744144 GCF_048772815.1 Callospermophilus lateralis | reverse complement strand
AGCCTAGGTGCTGTGGCAGGTGCCTTTCAGGTCCATGTGTGCCTACCTGCTCAGATCTCCCAGCTCCTGGCTCCTGCAGTGGCAGCATCAGCTTGGCTGTGTCAAGGTGGCTCCTGCCTTGCTCTCTGGGGACAGCATGAATCACAGATCTTTCTTCATGTACAGTGTGCAGTGCAAAGAAGCCTCTTTTCAGCCAAGAAAACGTTGCCTCTCTGATCTCAGGATTTTCACACTGAATCTTTCTATTTTGTTTCTGTCCATTTCCTTCTTTAGGTGATCTAGCAGTGCCACTAATCCCGCTGCTGCTACTGCTGCTTCTGCCACCATCAGCTTGGATCTAATGTACTTTCTTTTTTGTCTTTGTTTAATGTAGCCAAGTTTCTGATTCTCTAAGACTCCCTGAGTGTCCACTATTGAGTTTTCGTGAAACCCCTCTTTTGCACACCTGAGAGGAAGGACTATTCGCACTGTTTGCATTACAGGTTGTGGAGCTGCAAGAAATAAAGGTTCTCTCTATCTTAAATTTACTTCTGTCTTGTATCATTTCTTTTGCTTGAGTTTTTGACTTTATATTCCTCTATAATTTTTTCCATTCACTATTAAGTTTGGGTGACTTCCTTTAGTTCCCCTCTCACTGAGAAGCAGTCTTCTTGCCTTCTAAGTCTGGCATTGAAGAACTGTCGTGGGTGCATCCTTCCTCCATTTGCCAACTTCTCTTCTCCTGACAGCAAATTTGCACAATTTCTCAACATGCCAAGGAACGTTTTGGGCCAAAATATATCTTATCTTGATGAATACCTCATGTTAACTTGAAAACAAATTTTATTCTCTCACTGTCGTATGAAGTATTTGTACAAATGCCAAATAGATCTATGTGATTGATAATGGTTTTGGTAAATTCCTAGGGTTGCCATAACTAAGTACCAGCTTTCTTGGGTTGAAGTAATGTAAGTGTACTATCTTAGAGCTCTATTTCCTAGGAATCCCACATTGACCTGTTAGCAGAAACATGTTACTTCTGAAAACTTTAAGGAAGGATTTTTCCTGCCCATTCTTAACTGTTACTGGTTTGGTGGCCATCCTTGATCTGCTTGGTTTTCAACTGCAGCACTTTCCTCTCTGCTTGCATCATCACATGGCATTAGTCTCTCATGAATGTGCCCCATCTTCATGAGAACAGATGCCCTATTTGGAGAATGGGTCCACCCTGTTCAAAGAGGATACTTTTAATTGCTAAGATCACAATGACTCTCATTTAAAACCCAGTAAAATTTGGAGGTATGGTTTAAGTTCTAACTTAACCATGTTTTGAATTTAAACATGTATTTGTGTGGAAGTAATTTGACCCATAACAGAAATGATTGATTCAAAAGTATACTTTTTCTTTACTTTCTGATGGATCTGTCAAGTGTTATAAAGGAATGCTGAAACCTTCTAGTGTAACAGTAGAATATTTAATTTCTCATTGTAGTTCCTTCCATTTTTTGTCTATTTTGAATTTTTGTTTCCTGATCTGCTCGTTCTCTTGACATTAAGAAAAAATCATGTTCCAGCACTAATTGAGCCTGTGTGTGTTAAACAACCATCTCCATACACTCTAGACCCATGTCCACAGTTAGGAAGTCCCTGGAGTGTTTCTTCAGCAAACCAATATACTGACGGTTACTCTATATTTCCCTAGATTGCTATCAAGTCATAATAGAGGTGGTTCCCATTGTGGCAGAAGACCCAAAAAATTACATTGCTAAGGTAATGTGACCCTTCTTTGTCTTAGATATAAGTGTTGTTTTCTTCCTTTTAATTCAAATTCCTTCATAAAAATATGACAGTGTTCATTATAGGTGACTCATAGGTGATGGAATTACAACTGCACATCTATTCCCTGTGAGAATGATTCAAGATGACATTCACATATGAGAACAACCATTGTCAAATAATTGTAGTGAGCATTTTCTTCAGTGGCACTTTTCCTTGAGAGAAAAAGAATTTTATGCATGTCATCAAATTGTACCTGAGAAATCCCTCATGCAAAGCTCATGTATTTTTACAAGTGCCTTCTCTGCCTTACTTTGTGATCTTTGCCCCAACTGCTGTTTCCCATCTAGTTAACTAATGTCACCACAGCCAACAGTAGACTTGTGCAAATGATCTCCTGCTCACGCTGTCTTCCTTTTTGTAACTACAGGTAGCCTCTGCAACAAATGAGCAAAGTAAGTATTCTCAACTCCCTAACATGCTGAGCAAAACCTCTGTACTTAGATAGGTCACACATTCCTTCCTGTTTCTATGTAAAAAGTTATCCTGGATTTAGATTTTGTTTGGAAGTGAGGATAGGCATATGGTGACAAAGTGATAATCCAGTGAAGAGTTGTGGCCCACTACCATGATCCAGAAACAGCTGTCTTTTGTGTGGTGTGCATTTATGTGAATGAGCATGGGGTGGTATCTCTGAGCATGTCCACGTGTAATAATTGTGTATGTGTTTGTGAGGCTATGGAAGCTTCTTCAGAAATTCTCTTCTAAAATGCCCAGAACAAGCATCCATTTTCTAAAAATAAAAACCCACACTAATGCATGATTTGCTTGATATAATTTTTTCCCACTTCATGACACCCAAATGTAGTTTTGGTTAGTAGGCCCTCTCTGTAGACAGAGATGTTGCTGAGCCAAAAGATGCAGGTTCTTCACTCTGTAAGTGAAAGAAGCATTAAGAGTTCAGGAAATTATCCTGATGGTGATGCTTTGGGTTAGGGAACTGTGTACATCACTTAGTGATATAACACAGTCCAGGTTATTACAATATATTAGTAATAACTAATCTCCTACAGAGATGTGAAATATTTTGCATATTTTAAAGTGGCCTCAGTGGTCATCTCTAGAGAAAAACATACTCCTAAAGGTAAAAAATACAAAAAAAATATATCACACCTGGTTCCAATCTACTGGAAACCCAAAGGCTGTGCTTCCCATTCATTCTTGTTCTTTTTTATTGGTTATTCAAAATATTACAAAGCTCTTGACATAACCTATTTCATACATTAGATTCAAGTGGGTTATGAACTCCCATTTTAACCCCAAATACAGATTGCAGAATCACATCAGTTACACATCCACATTTTTACATAATGCCATATTAGTAACTGTTGTATTCTGCTACCTTTCCTATCCTCTACTATCCTCCCTCCCCTCCCCTCTCATCTTCGCTCTCTACCCCATCTGTTGTAATTTAATTCTTTCTCTGGATTTTTTTCCTTTCCCCCTAAAATTATCTTTATTTTTATTATTGGTTGTTCAAAACATTACATAGTTCTTGATATATCATATTCCACACTTTGATTCAAGTGGGATAGTAAGGATAGGAAAGGCAGCAGAATACAACAGACACCAGTATGGCAATATATAAATCAACGGAAGTGTAACTGATGTGATTCTGCAATCTGTATACAGGGTAAAAATGGGAGTTCATAACTTAAATTATCTTATATGTAATTTTGTATATCAATGAAGGTCTCTTTCCATTTCCATGCAATTTCCCTTTTCTCTCCCTTTCCCTCCCACCTCATGTTTCTGTATAAAGTTGATCTTTTCCTCCTGCTCTTCCTGCCTGCTCTGTTCATAGTTGTTCTCATTATAACAAAGAAGACATTTGGCCTTTGATTTTTTAGGGATTGGCTAGCTTCGCTTAGCATAATCTGCTCTAATGCCATCCATTTCCTGGCCAATTCCATGAGTTTGTCATTTTTAGTGCTGCATAATACTCCATTGTGTATAAATGCCACTTTTTTTAATCCCTTCATCTATTGAAGGGCATCTGGGTTGGTTCCACAGTCTAGCTATTGTGAATTGTGCTGCTATGAGCATCGTTGTGGCAGTATCCCTGTAGTATGCTCTTTTAAGGTCCTCAGGGAACAGTCCGAGAAGGGCAATAGCTGGGTCAAATGGTGGTTCCATTCCCAGCTTTCTCAGGAATCTCCATACTGCTTTCCAAATTGGCCGCACCAATTTGCAGTTCCACCAGCAATGTACAAGAGTACCCTTTTCCCCACAACCTCTCCAGCACTTGTTGTTGTTTGCCTTCAGAGTGGCTGCTAATCTTACTGGAGTGAGATGGTATCTTAGGGTGGTTTTGATTTGCATTTCTCTGAATGTTAGAGATGGTGAGCATTTTTTCATGTACATGTTGATTGATTGTATGTCCTCCTCTGAGAAGTGTCTGTTCAGGTCTTTGACCCATTTGTTGATTGGGTTATTTGTTATCTTATTGTTTAATTTTTTGAGTTCTTTGTATACTCTGGATATTAGGGCTCTATCTGAAGTGTGAGGAGTAAAAATTTGTTACCAGGATATAGGCTCCTATTTACCTCTCTTATTGTTTCTCTTGCTGAGAAAAAACTTTTTAGTTTAAGTAAGTCCCATTTGTTGATCCTAGTTATTAACTCTGTGCTATGGGTGTCCTATTAAGGAATTTGGAGCCCGATCCCACAATATGTAGATTGTAACCAACTTTTTCACTTTAAGGCGCAGAGTCTCTGGTTTGATATCAAGGTCTTTGATCCATTTTGAGTTAACTTTTATGCATGGCGAGAGGAAGGGATTCAGTTTAATTTTTTTGCATATGGATTTCCAGTTTTCCCAGCACCATTTGTTGAAGATGCTATCCCTCCTCCATTGCATGCTTTTATCCCCTTTATCAAATATAAGATAGTTGTAATTTTGTAGATTCGTCTCTGTGTCCTCTAATCTGTACCATTGGTCCACCTGCCTGTTATGGTACCAGTAACATGCTGGTTTTGTTACTATTGCTCTGCAGTACAGTTTGAAATCTGGTATCACTATACCTCCTGATTCACACTTCCTGCTTAGAATTGCTTTTGCTATTCTGGGTCTTTTATTTTTCCATATGAATTTCATGATTGCTTTATCTATTTCTACAAGAAATGCTGTTGGGATTTTGATTGGCATTGCATTAAACGTATAGAGAACTTTTTGTAGTATCGCCATTTTGATGATGTTAGTTCTTCCTATCCATGAACAGGGTATTTTTTTCCATTTTTTAATGTCTTCTTCTATTTCTCTCTTTGGGTTTCTGTTGTATTCATTGTATAAATCTTTCAACTCTTTTGTTAGACTGATTCCCAATATTTTATTTTTTTTGAGGATATTGTGAATGCAGTGGTTGTCCTCATTTCCATTGCAGAAGATTTGTCACTGATATACAGGAATGCCTTTGGTTTATGAGTGTTCATTTTATATCCTGCCAAATTGCTAAATTCACTTATTAGCTCTAGTTGTTTCTTTGTACAACCTTATCGGTCTGTTAGATATTTTATCATATCATCTGAATATGTGATAATTTAAGTTCTTCTTTTCCTATTTTTTAGCCATTAATTTCTTTTGTCTGTCTAATTGCTCTGGCTAGTATTTCGAGG
The DNA here is from genome assembly GCF_048772815.1 of Callospermophilus lateralis. Classification (NCBI taxonomy): domain Eukaryota; kingdom Metazoa; phylum Chordata; class Mammalia; order Rodentia; family Sciuridae; genus Callospermophilus; species Callospermophilus lateralis. The sequence goes on along the minus strand of NW_027514422.1, from coordinate 738,715 downwards.
ACTAAATTGAAGAGAAGTGGTGAGGGAGGGCATCCCTCTCTTGTTCCAGATTTTAGTGGGAATGCCTTCAGTTTTTCTCCATTCAGAATGATGCTAGACTGAGGCTTAGCATATATAGCTTTTACAATGTTGAGGTAAGTTCCTGTTATCCCTAGTTTTTCTAGTGTTTTCAACATAAAGGGATGCTGAACTTTGTCGAATGCTTTTTCTGCATCTATTGAGATGATCATTTGGTTCTTATGGTTGAATCTATTGATGTGGTGAATAACATTTATTGATTTCTGTATATTGAACCAGCCTTGCATCCCGGGGATGAATCCTAATGATCATGGTGCAAAATTTTTTTGATATGCTTTTGTATTCAATTCACAAGAATTTTTTTGAGGATTTTTCCATCTGAGTTCATTAGAGATATTGATTTGTAGTTTTCTTTTATTGAAGTGTCTTTGTATTGTTTCGGGATCAGGGTGATGTTGGCCTCATAGAATGAATTTGGAAGAGCTCCTTCTTTTTCTATTAATTGAAATAACTTGAGTAGTATTGGTATTAATTCTTCTTTGAAGGTTTTGTAAACCTCTGCTGTATATCCATGTCGTCCAGGGCTTTTCGTGGTTGTAGTCTTTTGATGGATTCTTCAATTTCCTCTTTTGTTATTGGTCTGTTTGAATTGTGTGTATCTTCCTGACAATCTGGGCAATTCATATGACTTAAGAAATTTATCAATATCTTTTCTATCTTCTAATTTATTGGAATATAAGATTTCAAAATAATTTCTAATTATCTTCTGTATTTCTGTAGTGTCCATTGTGATATTGCCTTTTTCATCCCGTATGTTAGTAATTTGAGCTCTCTCTGTTCTTCTCTCCGTTAGCTTGGCTAAGGGTCTGTCGATCTTATTTATTTTTCAAAGAACCAACTTTTTGTTTTATCAATTTTTTAATGTTTTTTTTGTTTCAATTTTATTGATTTCTGCTATGATTTTAATTATTTCTTGCCTTCTACTACATTTGCTGTTGTTTTGCTCTTCCTTTTCCAGGGCTTTGAGATGAAGTGTGAGCTCATTTATTTGTTGGTTTTTGTCATTATTTTGAGGAATTACCCCCAGGAAATGAATTTCTCTCTTTAAACTGCTTTCATTGTGTCCCATAGATTCCAATATGTTGTGTCTGTATTTCCATTCATCTCCAAGAATTTTTTGATTTACACCTTTATGTCTTTTGTAACCCATTGATCATTCAGTAACATATTGTTCATTTTTCATAAGATGTATGATTTTTCCATCCTTCTTTTATCATTGATATCCTGTTTCATTCCACTGCAATCAGATAAGTTGCATGGTATTATCTCCACACCTTTATATTTACTAATAGTTGTCCTATGGCATTATATATGATCAATCTTTGAGAAGGATCCATGTGCTGTTGAGAAGAACGTGTATCCACTTGGTGATCGTTGATATATTCTATATATGTCGGTTAAGTCTAGGTTATTGATTGTGTTATTGAGTTCTATAGTTTCTTTATTCAGCTTTTTTATGGAGGATCTGTCCAACGGAGAGAGCGGTGTGTTGAAGTCACCCATAATTATTGTGTTGTGGTCTATTTGTCTCTTGAACTTGAGGAGAGTTTGTTTTATGAATGTTTCAGCACCATTGTTTGGTGCATATATATTGATAATTGTTATGTCTTGTTGGTGGATGGTAGCTTTTAATAGTATGTAGTGTCCTTCTTTATCCCTTTTGTTTTACTTAGGTTTGAAGTTGATTTCATTCGATATGACTATGGCCACTCCTGCTTACTTCGGGGGACCATGTGAGTGGTTTGATTTTGCCCAACCTTTCACCTTCATTCTGTGTATGTCTTTTCCTATCAGATGAGTCTCCTGAAGGCAGCATATTGTTGGATTTGTTTTTTTAATCCAGGTTATTAGCCTATGTCTCTTAATTTGGGAATTTAAGCCATTAACGTTTAAGGTTACTATTGAAATATGGTTAGTGCTACCGGTCATGCTTGTTTATTTATTTATTTTAATATGGATAGTTTTTCCTTTTTGGTTATTTTTTTCCTTCCCTTTACTGAGTTACCTCCCACTGTTAGTTTGGCGTGCTGTTTTTTAATTCCTCTTCTTGTAGTGTTTTGCTCAAGATGCCATGCAGTGCTGGTTTTCTGGATGTGAATTCTTTTAACATTTATTTATCATGAAATATTTTAATTTCATTGTCAAATCTGAAGCTTAATATTGCTGGATACAGTATTCTTGGTTGAAATCCAATATTTTTTATCGTTGGAAATACGTTGTTCCAGGATCTTCTCGCTTTCAACGTCTGTGATGAAAAATCAGCCGTTAACCTAATTGGTTTACCCCTGAGAGAAATCCTCCTCCTTTCTCTCGTAGCTTTTAATATTCCCTTTTTGTTCTGTATGTTGGATATCTTCATAATTATATGTCTTGGATTTGGTCTAGTATGGCTTTGAATCTTTGGGGTCCTGTAGGCTTCCAGGACTTGGCAATCCATTCCACCTTTCATATTTGGGAAGTTTCCTAAGATTATTTCATTCAATAAATTGTTCATTTCTTTGGTTTGATGCTCTATGCCTTCTTTTATTCCAATGACTCTCAGGGTTGGTTTTTTTATGACATCCTATGTCTCCTGAATAGATTGCTCGTGTCTTCTAAGCATCTTTTCTGTGTTGACAATATTCTTTTCAAGTTGATAAACTTTGTCTTCATTATCTGATGTTCTGGCTTTTACTTGATCTAGTCTATTTGTAATATTCTCATTTGTTATACTCTGGTTTCTCTTCAGATCATATAAACCTTTTGTCTTTTAATATTCTCGTTTCAGTTTTTAATTTGGTTTATGGTTTCCTGCATTTCTAAAATTACTGTTTGTTTTATTTTCTAAATCTCTATTTCGTGATAGAGCTTGTTCTTTGACATTTGAATTTGCTTATTTACTTCGTTTTCAAAATATACGTTCATTGTTTGAACTTGCTGTCTAAAGTCTGCTCTAAGATTCCATTCCATCTGAGTTAGGTATGCCTTGACTTCTTTCTCTGTCCATTTTTCTGGTGCCTGTAGGTTCTCCTTTGTATTTAAGTTGTCCTGCATTGTTTGTGCTCCTTTTTCCCTTTGTTTTTTTCATGGTGCTCAAGTTACTTCCCAACTCTGTTTGACTGCTGTGTTTCTGTTTTCTCCTTTAAATTTGTTTTGGTTTTTATATTTCCACTATCTCTCCTTTGTGTTAGGAGACAATGTTTCGAGATGTTGGATTTAATTGTGATATAAGGTAAATTCATTGGTTTCATTAAAGGCCTTCAGATTTTGATGGCATATAGAGAACTAAGGTTTGGACTTAAGATTTTATGTAAAGATCGGTTGATTTGATTGTATGGAGGTTCGGATACGTTAGCTTCTTTGGGGGGTTACTCAAATGCAGTCGGATATTAACAGTAGAATAGACAGGAATACTTGGGGGTAGTTAAGGGCTTGGGTGGACTATACACCTATTTGTAGTATTCATCTATTTGCATTTAGTAAGTTATATGTAGTCTGGTTGTTCATGCTGTTTTATTGTAGCAATCTGTCATAACCTGGCGATGGTGACTTCAGTTTTACAAGATGTTGCCCGCTGGCTTCATTGGTGGACTTTAAGTTGTGCGGGATAGAACTGGACCACTTCCTTCCTTCATCTCAAACCCCGAACTCATCCCAGAGCTCAGAGAGTGCACAGCCAGCAGGACTCCACAGAATCTGTAGTGCCGTTTCTCTCTGCTTGCTGGTCGCTTCTCGGCGGCACCTCGCCGTCTGTAGCCACGGGGCGGGCCGCAGGGCAGGCGGCGGATCAGTCAGCCTGGATCTCTGGTCGCACCGTTGGCTCGCATTTGAGACTCAGTAACCGGTCCTCGGTGATGGAAATCCTTCCTCTAGGTTTCGGTGCACCCCAATTTAGCTGGAAATTCCTAACAAGATAGCTTTCTGTTGTTCTAACCCTGTATTCACCTGTGCAGTGATGTGTTACACGGGGTGTGATGCACTCTATTTGCGGCCATCACTCATTCTTGTTCTTATATTTGCTGTATATTTTCACTGATGTCCATATCAAGAAATGCTCTGAACTATTCATAAGCCTTAAATCAGTATACTAATCATTATTCTGCATCCTCCTAGCTCACCCAAATGACATGGTGGAGTTCATTCCTGGAGAAAGCATGGATCAAGAGGCCCCATCAGAAGCCATGGTAAGGTTGCTTATCTTCCTCTGAAATTCAAGTGTTGATCTTTAGTATCTCTTTCTCTTGTAATATGATATGGTTTCCTGGAGATGACATACACAATTTCCTGAGTGTGCAGATTCTCATTAAGGTGTCTGTTGCTAAATGAGACCTCACTGAAGGCAATATAACAAGAAAGAGTATAAACTACACACCGTATAATAACAAGCTTTGTGCCTGGATATGATTTTCCATCCTGGTCATCAAATTCCTTAATTATCACCTAATATAGACCTGTGACACAAATACCCTAGAAAAGCTTGTGTCATTTGGTGAGTGTATATTTGCTATCTCTTCCCTTGATTTGCACACATTCTCATTGAATATTTGAATGTCACCAATAAACAAAAGACTTGTGCACACAGGTCAAATCATGGCTTGATGTTCATAGTGACTCCTTTTCTGTATTCACAGGAGGAATCAAAAGGATCCATAATTGGTATGTATCCTGGGCTCACTCTCTTCCTGTTTGAAAATGTAGATAATGCCAAGGGTCAGAGAGTCTTCCTTCATTTTGAGTGCAGAGTCTGAGTGATTCCACTACCTCCTTGAGAATGAGAAGTGAGGGGTTTGTGATCTAAATTGATTTAAAAAATATCTATGGCCATTCTGCATATTTCCTTGAAGCACCTATGTGAGTGGAGCAAAGTTGCTAGGTCAATGAGAGTTTTATACATGTGTCTTTGTGTGCATTCACGCAACATGATTCTGAGTGTGAATTTGTGTTCGTTTTTGCACATTTGTTTGTTTCTCTAGATATATACATGCCATGAGGCCAACGTCCATATGTTTAAACAAAAAAAGCCATCTCCATTAGATCATGATTTTGTATATGTGTAAATAGATCAAACTGTAAACCTTCCATATGTGCAGTTTATTCCACACCAATACCTCAATTAACATGCAAAACTTATCCCATGAAAACCCAGAAAATTTTCATGACACTCTATAAAGGAAAAACTCCATTTCAATCCTGTCACTGCACCAGTAGCAACTTCATTTAATAGCAAACTTTACCTGTCAGTATGTCCTATATTTAATCAGTGCATGTGATAGTTCACAACACTTTACTCATGAAAAATTTTCACGTTCATATACATTTTTTGTGAGAGGTGTCAGAATTCATCTTCCAATTCCCATTCTAGGCTCAAGTTTCTGGACAGGGTCAGTCCTTAACAATGGCCCTCAGGTCCACCAATGCACTATGCTCACTTATGGTGGGCATCTGAGACAGAGGAGATGCACAGGCCAGACATTACTATAGCTAAGGAAGGTCTTACTTTGCATGTTCCAACTGACACTGAAAGCTACCTTATTGGGTTTTTTTGTAGACACTACTTTGTAGAAACATGTTTTCACTGGATGGATTTTCATGGGGCATGATCAGCACAATTGCAGCTCATCTAGTTACACAGCAAAAGGTGGGCTGTGGTGAAGATCCAGCTCAGCACAGCAGTGGTGTCCGATCCCTAGTTTAGGTCTGTGCTGCCCCCTGTGTGGCCTGCAGGATATCGCATTGACATTATATATGATAGGTCTTCATAATGTCAGTCCCAAATGCTCTCTGGTTCCTTCTATTTATTCATACATGGATACTGACACTGACTGGTCACTGTGAGGGTAAAACCACTGTGGTCATCATTCCTTCTCATCTCTGAACTCCTTCCTTGGCAGAGTGTCTTTATCTTAGTCCATGACATCTTTTGATAATTGCAACTGTGTGCTAAGATCTCACTTGTTCAGCATTTGGGGCTCTACAATGAACCAGGTATCCACTTGGGATCTGACCAGGACCAGCCAGAATCAGTAGGGAAGTGAAGAAGATAGCATTGTGTCCAAGCTTTTCACACACATTTCTTATGAGATCTGGGTGGGATGTGCTTGACTTTGAGGAGAGCCATCAGGATCCTTTTTTTTATTGGTTGTTCAAAACATTAAAATGCTCTTGACATATCCTATTTCATACATTAGATTCAAGTTGGTTATAAACTCCCAATTTTACCCCAAATACAGATTGCAGAATCACATTGGTTTCACATCCACATTTTTACATAATGCCTTATTAGTAACTGTTGTATTCTGCAACCTTTCCTATCCTCTACTATCCCCCCTCCCCTCCCCTCCCATATTCGCTCTCTACCCATCTCCTGCAATTAATTTCTCTCCTTGTTTATTTTCCCATTCCCCTCACAACCTGTTATATGTAATTTTGTATAACAATGAGGGTCTCCCTCAATGACCATGCAATTTCTCTTACTCTCCCTTTACCTCCCACCTCATGTATCTGTTTAATGTTAATCTTTTCTTCCTGCTCTTCCTTCCTGCTCTGTTCTTAGTTGCTCTCATTATATCAAAGAAGACATTTGGTATTTTCTTAAGGGATTGGCTAGCTTCACTAAGCATAATCTCTTCTAGTGCCATCAATTTCCCTGCCAATTCCATGAATTTGTCATTTTTTAGTGCTGCGTAATACTCCATGGTGTATAAATGCAACTTTTGTATCCATTCATCTATTGAAGGGCATCTGGGTTGGTTCCACAGTCTAGCTATTGTGAATTGTGCTGCTATGAACATCGTTGTGGCAGTATCCCTGTAGTATGCTCTTTTAAGGTCTTCAGGGAACAGTCCAAGAAGGGCAATAGCTGGGTCAAATGGTGGTTCCATTCCCAGCTTTCCCAAGAATCTCCATACTGCTTTCCAAATTGGCCGCACCAATTTGCAGTCCCACCAGCAATGTACAAGAGTACCCTTTTCCCCACAACCTCTCCAGGACTTGTTGTTGTTTGCCTTCATAATGGCTGCTAATCTTACTGGAGTGAGATGGTATCTAAGGGTGGTTTTGATTTGCATTTCTCTGACTGCTAGAAATGGTGAGCATTTTTTTCATATACTTGTTGATTGATTGTAAGTCCTCCTCTGAGAAGTGTCTGTTCAGGTCTTTGGACCATTGGTTGATTGAGTTATTTGTTATCTTATTGTTTAATTTTTTGAGTTCTTTGTATACTCTGGATATTAGGGCTCTATCTGAAGTGTGAGGAGTAAAAATTTGTTACCAGGATGTAGGCTCCCTATTTACCTCTCTTATTGTTTCTCTTGCTGAGAAAAAACTTTTTAGTTTAAGTAAGTCCCATTTGTTGATCCTAGTTATTAACTCTGTGCTATGGGTGTCCTATTAAGGAATTTGGAGCCCGATCCCACAATATGTAGATTGTAACCAACGTTTTCTTCTATCAGGCGCAGAGTCTCTGATTTGATATGAAGCTCTTGGATCGATTTTGAGTTAACTTTTGTGCATGGTGAGAGAAAGGGATTCACTTTTATTTTTTTGCATATGGATTTTCAATTTTCCCAGCACCATTTGTTGAAGATGCTATCCTTCCTCCATTGCATGCTTTTATCCCATTTATCAAATATAAGAAAGTTGTAATTTTGTGGATTTGTCTCTGTGTCCTCTAAGTTGTACCATTGGTCCACCTGCCTGTTTTGGCACCAGTACCATGCTGGTTTTGTTACTATTGCTCTGTAGTACAGTTTAAAATCTGGTATCACTATACCTCCTGATTCACACTTCCTGCTTAGAATTGCTTTTGCTATTCTGGGTCTTTTATTTGTCCATATGAATTTCATGATTGTTTTATCTATTTCTCCTAGAAATGTTGTTGGGATTTTGATTGGCATTGCATTAAACCTACAGAGAACTTGGTGTCATATTGCCATTTTGATGATGTTAGTTCTTCCTATCCATGAATAGGGTATATTTTCCCATCTTCTAAGGTCTTCTTCTATTTCTCTCTTTAGGGTTCTGTAGTTTTCATTATATTAATCTTTCACCTCTTTTATTAGATTGGTTCCCAAGTAATTTACTTTTTTTTTGAGGATATTGTGAATGGGGTTGTTGTCCTCATTTCCATTTCAGAATATTTGTCGCTGATATACAGGAATGCCTTTGATTTATGTGTGTTGATTTTATATCCTTCCACTTTGCTAAATTCACTTATAAGCTCTAGTTGTTTCTTTGTAGACCCTTTTTGGTCTGTTAGATATATTATCATATCATCTGCATATGGTGATAATTTAAGTTCTTCTTTTCCTATTTTTATGCCCTTAAGTTCTTTTGTTTGTCTAATTGTTCTGGCTAGTATTTCGTGGACTAAATTGAATTGAAGTGGTGAGGGAGGGCATCCCTGTCTTGTTCCAGATTTTAGTGGGAATGCCTTCAGTTTTTCTCCATTCAGAATGATGCTAGACTGAGGCTTAGCATATATAGCTTTTACAATGTTGAGGTAAGTTCCTGTTATCCCTAGTTTTTCTATTGTTTTGAATATAAACTGATGCTGAACTTTGTTGAATGCTTTTTCTGCATCTATCGAGATGATCATGTGGTTCTTATGATTAAATCTATTGATGTGGTGAATAACATTTATTGATTTCTGTATATTGAACCAGCCTTGCATCCCGGGGAGGAATCCTACTTGATCATGGTGCACAATTTTTTTGATATGCTTTTGTATTCGATTCAAAAGAATTTTTTTGAGGATTTTTTTATCTAAGTTCATTAGAGATATTGGTCTGTAGTTTTCTTTCTTTGAAGTGTCTTTATCTAGTTTTGGGATCAAGGTGATGTTGGCCTCATGCAATGAATTTGGAAGAGCTCCTTCTTTTTCTATTTCTTAAAATAACTTGAAAAGTATTGGTATTAATTCTTCTTTGAACGTTTTGTAAAGCTCTGCTGTATATCCATGTCGTCCAGGGCATTTCTTGGTTGGCAGTATTTTCATGGCTTCTTCAATTTTCTGCTTTGTTATTGGTCTTTTTAAATTGTGTGTATCTTCCTGACTCAATCTGGGCAAATCATATGACTTAAGAAATTTATCGATATCTTTGCTATCTTCTATTTTATTGGAATATAGGGTTTCAAAATAATTTTGAATTATCCTCTGTATTTCTGTAGTGTCCGTTGTGATATTGCCTTTTTCATCCCGTGTGTTAGTAATTTGAGATCCCTCTCATCTTCTCTTCATTAGCATGGCTAAGGGGTCTGTCGAACTTATTTATTTTTTCAAAGAAATAACTTTTTGTTTTATCAATTTTTAATGTTTTTTTTTTTTTTTGTATCAATTTCGTTGATTTCCGCTCTGACTTTAAATATTTCTTGCCTTCTACTACATTTGCTTTTGTTTTGCTCTTCCTTTTCTAGGGCTTTGAGATGAAGTGTGAGCTCATTTATTTGTTGTTTTTTTTCATTTTTTGAGGAATGACCTCCAGGAAATGAATTTCCCTCTTTAAACTGCTTTCATTTTGTCCCATAGATTCCAATATGTTGTGTCTGTATTTCCATTCATCTCCAAGAATTTTTTGATTTACTCCTTTATGTCTTTTGTAACCCATTGATCATTCAGTAACATATTGTTCACTTTCCATAAGATGTATGATTTTTCCATCTTTCTTTTATAATTGATACCCAGTTTCATTCCATTGTAATCAGATAAGTTTCATGGTATTATCTCCACACCTTTATATTTACTATTAGTTGTCCTATGGCATAATATATGGTCTATCTTTGAGAAGGACCCATGTGCTGCTGAGAAGAATGTGTATCCACTTGATGATGGTTGATATATTCTATATATGTCGGTTAAGTCTAAGTTATTGATTGTCTTATTGAGTTCTATAGTTTCTTTATTCAGCTTTTGTCTGGAGGATCTGTCAAATGGAGAAAGCGGTGTGCTGAAGTCACCCATAATTATTGTGTTGTGGTCTATTTGACTCTTGAACTTGAGGAGAGTTTGTTTTATGAATGTTGCAGCACCATTGTTTGGTGCATATATATTGATAATTGTTATGTCTGATTGATGGATGGTTCCTTTTAATAGTATGTAGTGTCTTCCTTTATCTCTTTTGATTAACTTAGGTTTGAAGTTGATTTTATTCGATTTGAGTATGGCCACTCCTGCTTGCTTCGGGGGACTATGTGAGTAGTATGATTTTTCCCAACCTTTCACCTTCAGTCTGTGTATGTCTTTTCCTATCAGATGAGTCTCCTGAAGGCAGCATATTGTTGGATTTGGTTTTTTAATCCCGGTTATTAGCCTATGTCTCTTAATTGGGGAATTTAAGCCATTAACGTTTAAGGTTACTATTGAAATATGGTTAGTACTACCCGTCGTGCTTGTTTATTTATTTATTTTTATATAGGTAGTATTTTCTTTTGGTTATTTTTTTTCCTTTCTTTTACTGAGTTATTTCCCATTGTTAGTTTGGCTAGCTGTTTTTCAATTCCTCTTCTTGTAGTGTTTTGCTCAAGATGCCATGCAGTGCTGGTTTTCTGTCTGCGAATTCTATCAACTTTTATTTATCATTAAATATTTTAATTTCATTATCAATACTGGATACAGTATTCTTGGTTGGAATACATTATTTTTTATCGTTGGAAATACGTTGTTCCAGGATCTTCTTGCTTTCAACATCTGTGATGAAAAATCAGCCATTAACCTAATTGGTTTACCCCTGAATGTAATCTGCCTCCTTTCTCTCATAGCTTTTAATATTCTCTCCTTGTTTTCTATGTTGGATATCTTCATAATTATGTGTCTTGGAGTTGGTCTATTATGGTTTTGAATGTCCGGGGTCTTGTAGGCTTCCAGGATTTGGCAATCCATTCCACCTTTAATATCTGGGAATTTTTCTTGGATTATTTCATTCAATAAATTGTTCATTCCATTGGTTTGATGCTTTATGCCTTCTTCTATTCCAATGACTCTCAGGTTTGGTTTTTTTATGACATCATATATATCTTGGATATATTGCTCATGTCTTTTAGGCATCCTTTCTGTGTTGACTATATTCTTTTCAAGTTGATAAACTTTGCCTTCATTATCTGATGTTTTGGCTTCTACTTGATCTAGTCTATTTGTAATATTCTCGTTTGAGTTTTTAATTTGGTTTAGGGTTTCTTGCATTTTTACGATTACTGTTTGTTTTTTTCTAAATCTCTATTTCGTGATAGAGCGCGTTCTTTGACATTTGAATTTTCTTAATTAATTGGTTTTCAAAATATACGTTCATTGTTTGAACTTGCTGTCTAATGTCTTCTCTAAGATTACATTCCATCTGAATTAGGTATGCCTTGACTTCTTTCTCCATCCATTTTTCTGGTGCCTTTAGGTTCTCCTTTGTATTTAAGTTGTCCTGCATTGTTTGTGTTCCTTTTTCCACTTGTTTTTTCATGGTGCTCAAGGTACTTTCCAATTCTGCTTTACTGCTGTGTTTCTGTTTTCTCCTTTAATTTTTTTTTCTGGTTTTTATACTTCCACTATCTCTCCTTTGTGTTAGGAGAAACTGTTTCGAGATTTTGGATTTAATTGTGATTTAATGTAAATTCATTGGTTTCATTAGAGGCCTTCAGATTTTGATGGCATATAGAGAACAGAGGTTTGGACTTAGAATTTTATGTTAAGGTCCGGTGATTTGATTGTTTGGAGGTTAGGATACGTTAGCTTCTTTGGGGGGGGGGATAACTCAAATGCAGCCAGATATTAACAAGAAAATAGACAGGAGTACTTGGGGGTAGTAAAGGGCTTAGGTGGACTATAGACCTATTCGTATTATTCATCTATTTGCATTTAGTAAGTTATAGGTAGTCTGGTTGTTCATGCTGTTTTATTTTTGCAATCTGTCGGAACCTGGCGATGGTGACGTCAGCTTTCCAAGATGTTGGCCTCTGGCTTCCTTGGTGGACTTTCCGTTGTGGGGGATACAACTTGACCGCTTTCTTAACCCATCTCAAACCCCGAACTCATCCCAGATCTCAGTGAGGGCACAGCCAGCAGGACTCCACAGAATCCGTAGCGCCATTTTCCTCTGCTTGCTGGTAGCTTCTCGGCGGCACCCCACCATCTGTAGATGCTGCGCGGGCCGCAGGGCCGGCGGTGGATCAGTCAGCCTGAATCTCTGGTGGCACAGTTGGCTTGCGTTTGAGACTCAGTAACCGGTCCTCGGTGATGGAAATCCTTTCCCTAGGTTTCGGTGCACTGCAATTTTGCTGGAAATTCCTAACAAGATAGCTTTTTGTCGTTCTAACCCTTTATTCACCTGTGCAGTGATGCGATACACTGGGTGTGATACACTCTATTCACAGCCATCTCTCATTCTTGTTCTTATCTTTGCTGTATATTTTCACTGATGTTCATATCAAGAAATGCCCTGAACTATTCATAAGCCTTAAATTAGTATACTAATCATTATTCTGCATCATCCTAGTTCACCCAAATGACATGGTGGAGTTCATTCCTGGAGAAAGCATGAGTCGAAGGACCCCATCAAAATCCATGGTAAGGTTGCTTATCTTCCTCTGAAATCCAGTTTTGCTCTTTAGTTTCTCTTTCTCTTGTAATATGATATTACAAGAGATGACATACACAATTTCCTGACTGTGCAGATTCTCATTGGGGTATCTGTTGCCAAATGAGACCTCACTGAAGGCAACATTAACAAGAAACAGTATAAACTACACACTGTATGATAACAAGCTTTGTGCCTGGCTATGGTTTTCCCTCCTGGCCAACGAATTCCTTAATTATCACCTAATATAGACCTGTGACACAAATCCCCTAGAATAGCTTGTGTCATTTGGTGAGAGTATATTTGCTATCTGTTCCCTTGATTTGCCCACATTATCATTGGATATTCGAATGTCACCAAGTAAACAAAAGACTTGTGCACACAGGTCAGAGCATGGCTTGATCTTCATAGTGACTCCTTTTCTCTATTCACAGGATGATTCAAAAGGATCCATAATTGGTATGTATCCTGGGCTCACTCTCTTCCTGTGAAAATGTAGATGATGCCCAGGGTCAGAGTGTCTTCCTTCCTTTTGAGTGCAGAGTCTCAGTGATTCCACTACATCTTTGAGAATGAGAAGTGAGGGGTTTGTTGTCTAAATTGATTTAAAAATATCTATGGTCATTCTGCATATTTCCTTGAAGCACCTGTGTGAGTTGAGCAATGTGGTTAGGTCAATGAAAGTTTTATACATGTGTCTCTGTGTGCATTCATGCAACATGATTCTGAGTGTGACTTTTTGTTCGTTTTTGCACATTTGTTTGTTTCTTTAGATATATACATGCCAAGATGCCAATGTCCACATGTTTCAACAAAAAAGCCATCTCCATTAGATCATGATTTTGTATATGTGTAAATAGATCAAACTGTAAACTTTCCATGTGTGCAGTTCATTCCACACCAATACCTCAATTAGCATGCAAAACATATCCCATCAAAACCCAGAAAATTTTCACGGCACTCTATAAAGAAAAAGCTCCACTTCATTCCTGTCACTGCACCAGTAGCAACTTCATTTAATAGCAAACCTCACCTGTCAGTAGGTCCTATATTTAATCAGTGCATGTGATTATTCACAACACTTCACTCATGAAAAATTTTCACTTTCATATACATTTATTGTGAGAGGTGTCAGAATTCATCTTCCAATCCCCATTCTAGGCAAAAGTTTCTGGACAGGGCCAATCCTTAACAGTGACCCTCAGGTTCACCAATGCACTATGCTCACTTATGGTGGGCATCTGTGTCAGAGGAGATGCACAGGCCAGATATTACTGTAACTAAGGAAGGTCTTACTTTGCATGTTCCAACTGACCCTGAAAGCTACCTTTTTGTGTTTTTTTGTAGACACTACTTTGTAGAAACATGTTTTAACTGGATGGGTTTTCATGGGGCCAGATCAGCACAATTTCAATTCATCCAGTTACAGAGCAAAAGTTGGGCTCTAGTGAAGATCCAGCTCAGCACAGCAGTGGTATCTGATCCCTAGTTTAGGTCTGTGCTGCCCCTTTTGTGGTCTGCAGGATATCACATTGACAGTATATATGATAGGTCTTTATACTGTCAGTCTCATATGCTGTTTGGGTCCCTCTATTCATACATACATGGATAATGACACTCACTGGTCACTGTGAGGGTAGAACAACTGTGGTCATCATTCCTTCTCATCCCTGAACTCCTCTCTGATCAGAGTGTCTTCATCTTAGTCCACGACATCATTTGGTAAATACAACTATGTGCTAAGATCTCACTTGTTCAGCATGTGGGGCTCTACAATGAACCAGGTATCCACCTGGGATCTGACCAGGACCAGTAGGAATCAGTTGGGACGTTAAGAAGATAGCATTGTGTCCAAGCTTTTCACACACATTTCTCATGAGCTCTATGTGGGAAGTGCTTGACTTTGAGGGGAGCCATCAGGATCATTTTTTTTTTATTGGTTGTTCAAAATATTACAAAGATCTTGACATATCCTATTTCATACATTAGATTCAAGTTGGTTATGAACTCCCAATTTTACCCCAAATACAGATTGCAGAATCACATCAGTTACACATCCACATTTTTACATAATGCCCTATTAGTAACAGTTGTATTCTGCAACCTTTCTTATCTTCTACTATCCTCCCTCCCCTCTCCTCCCATCTTCGCTCTCTACCCCATCTACTATAATTCATTTCTCTCCTTGTTTATTTTTCCATTACCCTCACAACCTCTTATATGTAATTTTGAATAACAAGGAGGGTCTTCCTCCATTACCATGCAATTACTCTTTTCTCTCCCTTTCCCTCCCACTCATGTATATGTTTAATATTCTTCTTTACTTCCTGCTCTTCCTCCCTGCTGTATTTCTAGTTGCTCTCATTATTTCAAAGAAGACATTTGGTATTGGTTTTTAAGGGATTGGGTAGCTTCACTAAACCTAATCTGCTCTAGTGCCATCCATTTCCCTGCAAATTCCATGATATTGTCCTTTTTTGTGCTGTGTAATACTCCATGTTGTATAAATGCCACATTTTTTTGTCCATTCATCTATTGAAGGGCATCTGGGTTGGTTCTACAGTCTAGCAATTCTGAATTGTGCTGCTATGAACATCGATGTTGTAGTATCCCTGTAGTACGCTCTTTTAAGGTCTTCAGGGAATTGTCGGAGAAGGGCAATAGTTGGGTCAAATGGTGGTTCCATTCCCGGCTTTCCCAGGAATCTCCATACTGCTTTCCAAATTGGCTGCACCAGATTGCAATGCCACCAGCAATTTTCAAGAGTACCCTTTTCCCCACATCCTCTCCAGCACTTGTTGTTGTTTGACTTCAGAATGGCTGCCAATCTTACAGGAGTGAGATGATATCTTATGCTGGTTTTGATCTGAATTTCTCTGAATGTTAGAGATGATGAGCAATTTTTCATGTACTTGTTGATTGATTGTATGTCCTCCTCTGAGAAGTGTCTGTTCAGGTCTTTGGCCCATTTGTTGATTGGGTTATTTGTTTTCTTGTTGTTTAATTTTTTGAGTTCTTTGTATACTCTGTATATTAGGGCTCAATCTGAAGTGTGAGAAGTAAAAATTTGTTCCCATGATGTAGGCTCACTATTTACCACTCTTATTGTGTCTCTTGCTGAGAAAAAACTTTTCATTTTAAGTAAGTCCAATTTGTTGATTCTTGTTAATAACTTTTGTGCTATGGGTGTCCTATTAAGGAATTTGGAGCCCGACCCCACAATATGTAGATGGGACCCAATTTTTTTTCTATCAGATGCAGAGTCTCTGATTTGATATCTAGCTTCTTGATCCACTTTGAGTTAATTTTTGTGCATGGCGAGAGGAGGGTATTCAATTTCATTTTGTTGCATATGTATTTCCAGTTTTCCCAGCACCATTTGTTGAAGATGCTATCCTTCCTCCATTGCATGCTTTTTTCCCCTTTATCAAATATAAGATAGTTATAATTTTGTGGATTTGTCTCTGTGTCCTGTAATCTGGCTATTGGTCCACCCGCCTGATTTGGAACCAGTACCATGCTGTTTTTGTTACTATTGCTCTGTAGTACACTTTGGAATCTTGTATCACTATACCTCCTGATTCGCACTTCCTGCTTAGAATTGCTTTTGCTATTCTGGGTCTTTTGTTTTTCCATATGAATTTCATGATTACTTTATCTGTTTCTACAAGAAATGCCATTGGGAGTTTGATTGGCATTGTTTTAAACCTATAGAGAACTTTTGGGTAATATTGCCATTTTGATGATGTTAGTTCTTCGTTTCCATGAACAGGGTATATTTTTCCACCTTCTAAGGTCGTCTTCTATTTCTCTCTTTAGGGTTCTGTAGTTTTCATCATATAAATCTTTCACCTCTTTTGTTACGTTGATTCTCAAGTATTTTATTTTATTTTATTTTTTGAAAAAATTGTGAATGGGGTGGTTGTCCTCATTTCCATTTCAGAAGATTTGTCACTGATATAAAGGAATGCCTTTTATTAATGCGTGTTGATTTTATATTCTGCCATTTTGCTCAATTCACTTATTTGCTCTAGTAGTTTCTTTGTACAACCTTTTTGGTCTGTTAGATATGTTATCATATCATCCACATATGGTGATAATTTAAGTTCTTCTCTTTCTATTTTTGTGCCGTTAATTTCTTTTGTCTGTCTAATTTCTCTGGTTAGTATTTCGAGGACTAAATTGAATAGAAGTGTTGAAAGAGGGCATCCCTGTCATGTTCCAAATTTTAGAGGGAATGCCTTCAGTTTTCCTCCATTCAGAATGATGCTAGCCTGAGGCTTAGCGTATACAGCTTTTACAATGTTGATGTAACTTCCTGTTATCCCTAGTTTTTCTAGTGTTTTGAACATAAAGGGATGCTGAACTTTGTTGAATGCTTTTTCTGCATCTATAGATATGATCATGTGGTTCTAATGGTTAAATCTATTGATGTGGTGAATAACATTTATTGATTTCTATATATTGAACCAGCTTTGCATCCCGGGGATCAATTCTACTTGATTATGGTGCACAATTTTTTTGATATGCTTTTGTATTTGATTCGCCAGAAATTTATTGAGGATTTGCATCTAAGTTCATTAGAGATATTGATCTGTAGATTTCTTTCTTTGATGTGTCTTTGTCTGGTTTTGGGATCAGGGTGATGTTGGCCTCATAAAATGAATTTGGAAGAGCTCCTTCTTTTTCTATTTCTTGAAATAACTTGAAAAGTATTGGTATTATTTTTTTTTTGAAGGTTTTGTAAACCTCTGCTGTATATCCATCTGATCCAGGGCTTTTCTTGGTTGGTAGTCTTGTGATGGCTTCTTCAATTTCGTCCTTTGTTATTAGTCTATTTATATTGTGTGTATCTTCCTGACTCAATCTGGGCAAATCATATAACTTTTGAAATTTATCAGTAACTTCGCTATCTTCTATTTTATTGGAATATAGGGTTTCAAAATAATTTCTAATTATCTTCTGTATTTTCTTCGTGTCTGTTGTGACATTGCCTTTTTCATCTCGTATGTTAGTAATTTGAGCTCTCTCTCTTCTTCTCTTCATTAGAATGGCTAAGGGTCTGTCAATCATATTTATTTTTTTAAAGAACCAACTTTTTGTTTTATCAATTTTTAATGGGTTTTTTTTTTGTTTGTTTGTTTCAATTTGGTTGACTTCCGCTCCAATTTTAATTATTTCTTGCCTTCTACTATATTTGCTGTTGTTTTGCTCTTCCTTTTCTAGGGCTTTGAGATGAAGTTTGAGCTCATTTATTTGTTAGTTTTTTCATTTTTGAGAAATGACCTCCAGGAAATGAATTTCCCTCTTAAAACTGCTTTCATTTTGTCCCATAGATTTCAATATGTTGTGTCTGTATTTCCATTCATCTCCAAGAATTTTTTGATTTCCTCCTTTATGTCTTTTGTAACCCATTTATCATTCAGTAACCTATTGTTCATTTTCCATGAGATGTATGGTTTTTCCTTCCTTCTTTTATCATTGATATCCAGTTTCATTCCACTGTAATCAGATAAGATGCATGGTATTATCTCCGCACCTTTATATTTTCTAAATGTTGTCCTATGGCATAATATATGGTCTATCTTTGAGAAGGATTCTTGTGCTGCTGGGAAGAACGTGTAACCACTTGATGATGGTTGATATATTCTATATATGTCGGTTAAGTCTAGGTTATTGATTGGGTTATTGAGTTCTATAGTTTCTTTATTCAGCTTTGTCTGGAGGATCTGTCCAATGGAGAGAGCCGTGTGTTGAAGTCACCCATAATTATTCTGTTGTGGTCTATTTGACTATTGAACTTGAGGAGAGTTTGTTTTATGAATGTTACAGCACCATTGTTTGATGCATACATATTGATAATTGTTATGTCTTGTATGTGGGTGGTTCCTTTTAATAGTATGTAGTTTCCTTCTTTACCCTTTTTGATTAACTTAGGTTTGAATTTGATTTTATTCGATTTGACTATGGCCACTCCTGCTTGCTTCGGGGCACCATGTGAGTGGTATGATTTTTCCCAACCTTTCAGCTTCAGTCTGTGTATGTCTTTTCCTATCAGAGGAGTCTCCTGAAGGCAGCGTATTTTTGGATTTGTTTTTTTTCATCCAGGTTATTAGCCTATGTCTCTTAATTGGGGAATTTAAGCCATTAACGTTTAAGGTTACTATTGACATATGCTTAGTACTAACCTCATGCTTGTTTATTTATTTATTTTAATATGGCTAGTTTTTCCTTTTTGTTTATTTTTTCCCTTCCCTTTACTCAGTTACCTCCCACTGTTAGTTTTGGGTGCTGTTTTTCAATTCCTCTTCTTTTAGTGTTTTGCTAAGGATGCCATGCTGTACTGCTTTTATGGCTGTGAACTCTTTTATGTTTTTTTTATCATGAAATATTTTAGTTTCATTGTCAAATCTGAAGCTAAATTTTGCTGGATACAGTATTCTCGGTTGGAATCCATTATTTTTTAGCAGTTGAAATACGTTGCTCCAGAATCTTCTCGCTTTCAACGTCTGTGATGAAATATCTGCCGTTAACCTAATTTGTTTACCCCTGAATGTAATATGCCTCCTTTCTCTCGTAGCTTTTAATATTCTCTCCTTCTTCTGTATGTTGAATATCTTCATAATTATGTGTCTTGGAGTTGGTCTATTACGGTTTTGAAGGTTTGGGGTCCTGTAGGCTTCCCGGATTTGGCAATCCATTTCATCATTCACATCTGGTTAATTTTCTAGGATTATTTCATTCAATAGTTTGTTCATTCCTTTGGTTTGAACCTCTATGCCTTCTTCTATCCCAATGACTCTCACGTTTGGTTTTTTTATGACATCCCATTTCTCTTGGATAGATTGCTCGTGTCTTTTAAGCATCATTTCTGTGTTGACTATATTCTTTTCAAGTTGATAAACTTTGTCTTCATTATCTGATGTTCTGGCTTCTGCTTGATCTAGTCTATTTGTAATATTCTCGTTTGAATTTTAATTTGCTTTATCGTTTCCTGCATTTCTAGGATTACTGTTTTTTTTTTTTTTTGAAATCTCTATTTCGTGATAGAGCTCGTTCTTTGACATTTGAATTTGCTTATTTAATTCATTTTCAAAATATACGTTCATTGTTTGAACTTGCTGTATAAACTCTTCTCTGAGATTCCATTCCATCTTAATTAGGTATGCCTTGACTTCCTTCTCCATCCAATTTTCTGGTGCCTCTAGCTTCTCTATTGTATTTAAGTTGTCCTGCATTGTTTGTACTCTTATTTTTCCCTTGTTTTTTCATGGTGCTCATGTTACTTTCCAACTCTCTTTGACTGCTGTGTTTCTGTTTTCTCCTTTAAATTTGTTTTGGTTTTTATAGTTCCACTATCTCTCCTTTGTGTTAGGAGATGATGTTTAGAGATGTTGGATTTAATTGTGATTTAAGGTAAATTCATTGGTTTTATTAAATCCTTCAGATTTTGATGGCGAATAGAGAACTGAGGTTTGGACTTAGAATTTTATGTTAAGGTCGGGTGATTTGCTTGTATGGAGGTTAGTATATGTTAGCTACTTTGGGGTGTTACGCAAATGCATGCGGATATTACCAAGAGAATAGACAGGAGTACTTGGGGGTAGTTAAGGGCTTAGGTGGAATATAGACCTGTTCATAGAATTCATCTATTTGCATTTGATAAGTTATATGTAGTCTGGTTGTTCATGCTGTTTTATTGTTGCAATCTGTCGGAACCTGGCGATGGTGAAGTCAGCTGATCAACATGGTGTCCGCTGGCTTCCTTTGTGGATTTTCCATTGTTGGGGATAGAACTGGACTGCTTCCTCCCCAATCTCAAACCCCAAACTCAGCCCAGAGCTCAGTGAGGGCACAGCCGGGAGGACTCCACAGAATCCGTAGCGCCGTTTCTCTCTCCTTGCTGTTCGCTTCTCGGCAGCACCCCACTGTCTGTAGCCGCGGGGCAGGCTGCAGGGCGGGCGGCGGATCAGTCAGCCTGGATCTCTGGTCGCACTGTTGGCTCACGTTTGAGACTCAGTAACCGGTACTCGATGATAGAATCCTTCCCCTAAGTTTCGGTGCACCCCAATTTTGCTAGAAATTTCTAACAAGATAGCTTTTTGTCGTTCTAACCCTGTATTCATCTGTGCAGTGATGCGGTACACTGGGTGTGATACACTCTATTTGCAGGCATCTCTCATTCTTGTTCTTATCTTTGCTGTATATTTTCACTGATGTCCATATCAAGAAATGCCCTGACTATTCATAAGCCTTAAATCAGTATACTAATCATTATTCTGCATCCTCCTAGTTCACCCAGGTGACATGGTGGAGTTTATTCCTGGAGAAAGCATGAGGCGAGAGACCCCATCAAAAGCCATGGTAAGGTTGCTTATCTTCCTCTGAAATCCAGTGTTGCTCTTTAGTTTCTCTTTCTCTTGTAATATGATATGGTTTCCTGGAGATGACCTACACAATTTCCTGACTGTGCAGATTCTCATTGGGGGTGTCTGTTGCCAAATGAGACCTCACTGAAAGCAACATTAACAAGAAACAGTATAAACTACACACTGTATGATAACAAGCTTTGTGCCTGGCTATGGTTTTCCCTCCTGGCCATCGAATTCCTTAATTATCACCTAATATAGAAATGTGACACAAATCACCTAGAAAAGCTTGTGTCATTTGGTGAGAGTACATTTGCTATCTGTTCCCTTGATTTGCCCACATTATCATTGGATATTCGAATGTCACCAAGTAAACAAAAGACTTGTGCACACAGGTCAGAGCATGGCTTGATCTTCATAGTGACTCCTTTTCTCTATTCACAGGAGGATTCAAGAGGATCCATAGTTGGTATGTATCCTGGCCTCACTCTCTTCCTGTTGCAAAATGTAGATGACGCCAAGGGTCAGAGAGTCTTCCTTCCTTTTGAGTGCAGAGACTCAGTGATTCCACTACCTCCTTGAGAATGAGAAGTGAGGGGTTTGTGGTCTAAATTGATTAAAATAAATCTATGGCCATTCTGCATATTTCCTTGAAGCACCTGTGTGAGTTGAGCAACGTGGTTAGGTCAATGAGAGTTTTCTACATGTATCTCTGTGTGCATTCTTGCAACATGATTCTGAGTGTGACTTTTTGTTCGTTTTTGCATATTTGTCTGTTTCTCTAGATATATACATGCCAAGATGCCAATGTCCACATGTTTAAACAAAAAAAGCCATCTCTATTAGATCATGATTTTGTATATGTGTAAATAGATCAAACTGTAAACTTTCCATGTGTGCAGTTCATTTCACACCAATACCTCAATTAACATGCAAAACATATCCCATCAAAACCCAGAAAATTTTCACGACACTCTATAAAGAAAAAGCTCCACTTCATTTCTGTCACTGCAACAGTAGCAACTTCATTTAATAGCAAACATCACGTGTCAGTAGGTCCTAGATTTAATCAGTGCATGTAATTGTTCAGAACACTTCACTCATGAAAAATTTTCAAGTTCATACACATTTTTTTGTGCGAGGTGTCAGAATTCATCTTCCAATCCCCATTCTAGGCACAAGTTCCTGGACAGGGCCAATCCTTAACAGTGACTCTCAGGTCCACCAATGCACTGTGCTTACTTATGGTGGACATCTGAGACAGAGGAGATTCAAAGACCAGAGATTAATTTAGATAAGGAAGGGCTTACTTTGCATGTGCCAACTGACACTGAAAAATACCTTATTGGGTCTTTTTGTAGACACTACTTTGTAGAAACATGTTTTAACTGGATGGGTTTTCATGGGGCCTGATCAGCACAATTGCAGCTCATCTAGTTACAGAGCAAAAGGTGGGCTGTATTGAAGGTCCAGCTCAGCACAGCAGTGGTGTCTGATCCCTTGTTTGGGTCTGTGCTGCCCCATGTGTGGCCTGCAGAATATCACAATGACAGTATATATGAAACGTCTTCATACTGTCAGTCTCAAGTACTGTCTATGTCCTTCTATTCATACATACATGGATACTGACACTGACTGGTCACTGTGAGGGTAGAACCACTGTGGTCATCATTCCTTCTCATCCTAGAACTCCTCCCTGTGCAGAGTGTCTTAATCTTAGTCCACGACATCATTTGATAAATGCAACTCTGTGCTAAGATCCCACTTGTTCAGCATGTGGGGCTCTACAATGAACGAGGTATCCACCAGAGATCTGACCAGGACCAGCCAGAATCGGTAGGGAAGTTAAGATAGCATTGTGTCCAAGCTTTTCACACACATTTCTTATGAGCTCTAGTTGGGATGTGCTTGAATTTGAGGGGAGCCATCTGGAACTTAATGTTGACTTTGTTTATGTCGATTCCTCAGGCCCTCAGATAGTTCCTGGCACTTTTCACTTTTGCATGACACTGCAGTCTACTTATAAATGAGGAGTATGAGTAGTGAGAACATGCTAGAAAACTGACTCCACAGTCTACTTATAAATGAGGAGTATGAGGAGTGATAACATTCTAGCAAACTGACTCCACAGTCTACTTATAAATGAGGTGTATGAGGAGTGAGAACATGCTAGCAAACTGCTGTCCACGGAAACCCGGGGGAAGGAAATTCTTGTCTGCTTCATCTTTGAACTCCTGGTCTTGGCCATCCAAAATAACAGTATTTTTAATTTAATTTTAATTTTTATACGAAACTTTCAAAGTGGCCAGTAGACCCATGTGGATAAAGCAGAGGACATTCCCATTCTCTTCTGGACCGCTGCTCTGATGATGGCACAGTGTATGTTCTGTGAGTTTATATTCCTGAAACTGTTGGCATCACAGTTTGCATGTCAGCTTGGTCTTTTTAAACGAGAAAGGGATAATGTCCCAATGGAAGAAAGTAGTTAAAATTTGACTCCTTACAGCTCCACTCTCATTAGAATGTTTGCAATTGTTTGCAGCATCCTGTTTGAGGCCTCTGAATCCCCAGAACCCAGAGAGGGTCTGAGAACCCAGAACAGAGATGTAGATGATCCTGACTATTAATATTATTATCACTATATTTTTCTTTCCAATAACGAAACCCCGAAACTGAATAAATTATACAGGTCGGTGTGTTTAGCTTACAGTTCTGCAATTACAAGAGCATGGCACTAGCAAACACTTTTCTTTAGTGAATACCCTCTTAGCTGCATAGCGTGATTGGTGGTGTCTGCAGGGATGCAGGTGCAGTATAGAGACACCACATGGCAAGACACGAAGCCAGCAGGGATCAGTTGATTCATTTGCTCTTCTTATATAACAGGATCTAACAAGGGTTTGAGAAATCTGTATTCTTACTTCTGACTCTCATACCGTCAAATGTCCTCACCACCTCCAAGCAGACCCTTCCTCACACAGATTTCACAAATCTCAATGTGGCCATACTGAGCACCAAGCCTCAATCACACAATCCAGAGTGGGATAAAAAACATCCAACCCTAGCAACCATCATAAGCTTAGTTGTGTAGAAGAAAGAATGAGTCAATCTTAAGTAACTCAGTTGATGATGTCTGTGTCTCTAAAGGTTGGACATGGAGCAAAGATTATGATTCAAGCTGTGACGAGGGAGAGCCTGCAGGTAGGAACAGCACTTGGGGTATGACAAAATGGGAAAGGTTTCATGGTAAGATTTGTGTTCACCTACTCACGTGGGAAATAAGGAATGGGAATAAAATTGAGAAAACAGAAATATGTATTATTTTCATAAAAAGTAGGGTTAGTAGACCTTCTGACATCCTGTTCATAAGAAGACAACTTTTGCTTTGAAAGGTAAACACAATCTTCCATGTTAAGTCCCATTCTGTCCTAAATTTGCCTCTAATAAACATCAAGTAGCCTGGCTTTCATTATTGATTATTTTTTGGCATTGTGCATGAAAGAAATAAGATCTGCACTTTAGGTTTGACCCACAAGGTAAAGAATCTAGTGGGACATACTTTCTTAGAGCACTTTGCAAACCTGTAATTGAAGCTTTCACTAGTGATAAGTAGTGAGTAAGAAGTCACAATTCCCCTCTGAATGTTATCTTTTTAGAGCAGCACTTTCTCTTCTGTGTTTTGTCTATTTCTGGTCGAAAATGAACTCCCAAATGGGGGCAACTTAAAGAAAATTGTTTCTGTGCACCCTGGACAGGCCACGGTGTTCTCCTGTAAAAGAGTGGGGAGAAGTTCCTCCGTGAACATGTTTCTAACCTCCAGTCTTTGTCTAATTCCCAAGCACTTGGACTAGGGAAAATCTGAATTTGCTTGTATTTAAGAGGCCTAAGTCCAGAAAATCAGGAAGACTGTGGCTGTCTCTTGGAAGAACAGGATGACACAGAATCCCTACCAAGTACAATGGCAGAATGTGAACTGGTGGAAAAGAGCTCTTGGGATGCTAGATCTATTTCTCATTGCAGAGGTGAGGTGATGGAGACCAGGAGACAGGAATGCAGACAAGAGGAAGAATGGAGCGCTTTGACTGTGCATTCTAGAACACCAGGAGCAGGAGCAACTTAAGTTCTCACCTTGAATTTAACTCTGCCTTTCCTTTTTTTAAGGCCACATCATGACCATCACGGCAATAGTCCACAAAGAAAACATAGAAAGCTATTCAGAGTATGAGGAGGAGGACAAAAGGACAAGAAATCTGCAAGTAATTGATTTTCTATTGGTTTCTCTTAATTATTCTTTCTTATGTAAAAACTCTGTAGATTTTCCATGTTTCATCTTTCCCACATTTTATGACTTTTCTAAAGGTGCTTTCCTCATCCAGATCTTTGAGGTCCTTGGACCTTCAATGTTTGTTAAATCTCTCTGCACTAACATTCTTAGTCTTCATCTGCTTTTTTTTTTACCACAAGCAACACCACTGAATCATGCTGAGTAATACTGCATACCCATATACTGAGTTTGAGTTGTAGGGAGCATCAGAAACACTGAGTTGTTGCCTGATACATGAGACACAAACAATCTGGTTCTGGTTTACTGACCACTGAATAGCTGGGTTCTGACTTTGCTGGCTCTGGGCATGCATGAATGTATCCTTCCTTTCCTAGGTCAAGATTATGCAATTGGAATGTAGGTCCCTTAACATGAAATGTTTCCAGGGGCCCTCTCCTGATTCAGTATATGGACTTAATGCAGCAAAGGCGATAAAGCAGTTTAGGAAGAGGAAATGTGAGTCTGGAAAGAATGGGAAGGAGAGCAGAGGTCATATCAGTCCACATATTCTCCTTTGCTTTCTCAAGTTTCTTTGTTGCACTTTTTTGCAATCCATCAGAATCAATTAGAGCACTGAAGATTCTATAGTTGCATGGGACCATGGCCATGCAAGAGAAGGTACAATTTGGTAAAAATCAGTGCAGGAAGCTCTCTGAGGAATGGCATTACAGAGGGTAGGGCTGGAGGAGCCAGGGACCTTGCTCCACCCTGTGTCATCACAGATGCTGCTCTTCAGGATTCCAGATGTATGCTACTCAGCCTTTACACCCAGATGTCTTAGAGAACTCTTCCCATTGCCTCATGTTCACTCTCTAGGAAAGCAGCGTCAGAAGGATCTGAAGGTGAATATCCATGAGAATTTCCTTCTGAGGACCTTCATAGACACTCTTCCCACAGACAACACCCTCAGCTTAAGTCAGCATACCAGTCTCAGTGTTCCCTGCCCAGACCCCAGGAGAGATCAGGGTCCAAGTTCATCTTGCATTTCCTGAGGACAATTGTGGTCCTGGCCACTCTCTGTGGCCAGCAACTCATCCCAAGTGATTTTTTTTTACCTTGTTCTGTTTTATAGACCCCATAAGACACCAGGGAGAGCAGAGACTTTGGCCCTGGAACACAGGAGAGATGATACCTGCAGTGCAGAGCAGCTGAAATTAACCTGTAAGACTCGGAGCAGGAGCTTGTTTTTCATTTCCAATGACATAACTCTTTATATTATATAGAATTTTCAGACTTATATGTTCTTTGTTTAATAATTTTAATATTAGTATTTCATGTCAAATTTTTCTATTAAATTATATTTAATGGTAACAGTTGCTTTTAAAATTCATTATGTATAATAAAACACACTTGGGAAGAGAGGTGGGGGGGAAAGTGAGGGAGAAGTGGAATTGCACGGAAGATGGAAGGAGACCCTCATCGTTATACAGAATACATGTATGATGATGTGAGGGAAAAAAAAGAAGTGTGTCACATTAGATTGGGAAGAGAGAACTGATGGGAGGGGAAGGGAAGGTAAGGAGGGAAAGGAAGGTCAGCTGAATAAAACAGACATTAGTATAGCTGTATGCATATTCATGACTGTATGACCAATGTGATTCTGCAACCTGTACACTCAGAAAGATGAGAAATTTTACCCCATCTTATTCAAAAATATGATATGTCAATATCATTGTACTGTCATTTTTAACTAGTTAAAACAAATTTTAACAACACACACACTAAAAGAGGAATATGTTCCTGAGGCAGATCTTGATTAATTACAAAGATTTTACCTGGTAACTTCTTTCACCATTACTCCTCTCCTCCCATACTCCTCAGTTTGCTTTTTTGGTTGTTTTTTTAGATTGGTATTATAACATTCACAAAATTATTGATGTGGGTGAATGGATGCAATAAAGAATCAAATAATTAAATTACAAGCTAAATTAAATCCCAACTAAATTTCATAAGTGTTTAATTAATTTATCCATTAATTAGCTAACTGAATCTCAAGTCAAAACACCCAACATAATAAAGGGCTGGGAAACAATTGGCAATATTCATTTATGAAAAATTGTGGTTTTACATTTTATATCCTTTTTTCAATTAAGAACAATATTTTTTGTAATCTATCACATACATATAAAACAAGTTGGAAAACATACATTACAAACTTGTAACAATGGCTTTAAATACATTAACTGACATGTTTCTCATTGGAAATAGGTTGCTTGCTGTATATATATAGTGCATGAAAACTACTGATATAATAAAGTCTAGACAAAATATAATTGTCTGCTCTATGGTAACATATGAGCATCACTCTAATCTAACCATGCTAAAAGTTACATAATACTGTAAAAAATGTCTTAAAATCTATATACTTTAATAAGAAATAAATTCAATAAAGAATGATAATACAGGGACTGGGGATGTGGCTAAGTAGTAGAGTACTTACCTCACACATGTGAGGCCCTGGGTTTGATTCTAAGCACCACACACAATAAACCAAATATATAAAGGCATTGAGTCCATTTACAATTAAAAGTATTTTTTTAAAAAAAAGAATGATGGTGTTGGGTTGTAGCTCAATGGTAGAGCACTCGCCTCGCATATGTGAGGCACTGGGTTTGATTCTCAGCACCTCATATAAATAAATAAAGGTCTATTGATAATTAATATATATATATATATATATATATATATATATATATATATATATATATATATATATATATATGAAAAAAGAATGATAATACTGAGAACCAAGGCATTCAGATTTCAAAATTCATGCTTCTTTTCAGGTGATCTGATATTTTGCCAACTAAGTTTTCAAAATTTGTTCTAAGCCAACATTACTCATATATGTTACACATATATGATTTCCAATGCATCTGCCTTCTCTGAATATAATAAAGCTCTAAGTTTGTCTGTCAACTGATGTTTTGATCACACATAATTTTTACCTCTGAATTTTTTGGGTTGACAATGATGACTGTAACAACCAAAATTAGTCCATGATTTCATGTTGTTAAAAACTTTTTAAAAACTTACTACTCAGATATTAGAACAGTTATCAATTTTTTTAGAATATCAAATTTGTCAAATTTTCATTGAGGTCATGTGGCACACATCATTTAATTCAAAGCCACAACTCATTTGTCCCCGTGATATCTTCTTCACACACACACACACACACACACACACACACACACACACACACACACACATTTCTTCATCAGCAGTCTTGTATAGTAAAAGTGTCTAGTTTTTGTTCATTTTTTAATGCAATACACTTCTATCTACAATTTCATTACATGCATACAACAAACAGGAAATTATGGGTTTTTACATCCTTCATGATAATTTTATATACAGGGAGATTTAAAACAGTACTTCAACAGTTTGCCTAGTAATGTATTGTATCTTCTTCAATGATTGTATCTTCTTCTCAAATTTTAATAAGGAGGTATAAAATACAGGTTCAATAATTTAAAATCAAGTATCCATCTTTTAAAAAATAGTGTTGCAGCATTGTGTTTGCATTACTTTTAAAACTTTTTAAGTTTCTCTCTCATGGCACAATCTTCTAATACTTCATATATGAGAGGAAATTTTTTAAAAAATTGCAACTTCTGCCCCTGGAAGGGCTCTGTTGTGACTGAATGGCATATGAATTTTTATTGATTTTATATATTTACGTATACAACAGTGGAATGTATTCCAATTCTTATTACACATATAGAGCACAATTTTTCATACCTTTGTATATTAAGTATGTTCACACTAATTCATGCCTTAACACAAATACTTTCTCGGGTTTTTTTTGCATTACAATTCTTATCCCACATATATACCACATTTTTTCATATCTCAGGTTGCATATAAAGTATGTTGACCCCCAATTCAAGTCTTCATACATGTACTTTGAATAATGATGTCCATCACATTCCACCATCGTTTCTAATCCCCTGTCCCTCCCTTTACCTCCCACTCCTCTTTCCTATGTAGAATTCATCTAATCATCCCATGCTCCCCCTCCCTACCCCACTATGAGTCAGCCTCCTTGTATCAGAGAAAACATTTGGCATTTTTTTGTGTGTGTGTGGATTGGCTAATTTCACTTAGCATTATCTTCTCCAACGCCATTCATTTACCTGCAAATGCCATGATTTTATTCTCTCTTATTGCTGAATAAAATTCTATTGTGTATATGTGCCACATTTTTAAATCCTTTCATCCACTGAAGGGCATCTAGGTTGCCTCCACTGTTTAGCTATTGTGAATTGTGTTGCTATAAACATTGATGTGGCTGTGTCCCTGTTGTATGCTGCTTTTAATTCCTTTGGGTATAGTCCAAGGAGAAGGGATACCTGAGTCAAATGGTGGTTCCATTCCCAGATTTCCAAATAATCTCCATACTGCTTTCCATATTGGCTGCACCAATTTGCAGTCCAACCAGGTATGTACGAGTGTAGATTTTTCTCCACATCCTCGCCAACATTTTTGTTGTTTGTCTTCATAATAGCTGTCATTCTGACTGGAGTGAGATAATAACTTAGATTTGTTTTTTTTAGAGAGAGGGAGAAAGAGAGAGAGAGAGAGAGAGAGAGAGAGAATGAGTATATATATATATATATATATATATATATATATATATATATTAGTTTTCAGTGGACACAACATCTTTTTTTGTTTGTGGTGCTGAGGATCGAATCCAGGCAGCACGCATGCCAGGCGAGCATGCTACCGCTTGAGCCACATCCCCAGCCCAAACTTAAAGTAGTTTTGATTTGCATTTCTCTAATTGCTATAGATGATGAGCATTTTTAAAACATATTTGTTAATTGATTGTATATCCTCTTCTGAGAAGTGTTTTTTTAATTCCTTGGCCCATGTGTGGATTGAGTTTTTTGAGGTTTTTTTTTGTTGTTGTTGTTTTGTTTTTTGTAATTAGGTTTTTGAGTTCTTTATATATCCTAGAGATTAGTGCTCCATCTGATGTGTGAGGGTTAATAATTTGGTCCCAGGATGTAAGCTCTCTGTTCACCTCACAGATTGTTTCTTTTGCTTCAAGAAACTTTTTGGTTTGATTCTATCCTATATATTGATTCTTGCTTTTAATTTTTGTGCTATAGGAGTCTTGTTAAGGAAATTGGGCCTAATCCCACATGATGAAGTTTAGGGCCTACCTTTTTATTCTATTAGGCACAGAGTTTCAGGTTTCATTCCTAGGTTCTTGATCCATTTTGAGTTTAGTCTTGTGCAGGTAAAAGATAAGGGTTTAATTTCATATTTTTGCATATGGGTTTCCAGTTTTCCTAGTACCATTTTTGAAGATGCTCTCTTTTCTCCAGTGCATATTATTGGAACCTTTTTAAATATAAGACAATTGTAATTTGGGGGGTTACTCTCTGTGTCCTCTATTCTCTATCATTGGTCTACAAGTCTGATTTGGTGTGAATAGCATGCTGTTTTTGATACTATTGCTCTGTAGTATAGTTTAAGGTCTGGTATAGTGATGCCACCTGCTTCACTTATCCTGCTAAGGATTACTTTAGCTATTCTGAGTCTCTTATTTTTCCATATGAATTTCATGATTGCTTTTTCTATTTCTATGAGGAATGCCATTGGAATTTTGATGAAAAATGCATTAAACATGTATAGTGCTTTGGGTAGTATAGTCATTTTGATAATATTAATTCTGCCTAACCAAGAACAAGGTAGATCTTTCCATCTTCTAAGGTCTTCTTTGATTTCTCTCTTTAGGCTTCTGTAGTTTTTATTATACAGATCTTTCACCTCTTTTGTTAAGTTGATTCCCAATTATCTTATTTTTTAAGTTATTGTGAATGGGGTAGTTTTCCTCATTTCTTTCTCAGAGGATTTGTCACTGATATACAGAAATGCCTTTGATTTATGGGTTTTGATTTTATATACTGCTATTTGAGGAATTCAATTACTAGTTCTAGAAATTTTCTGGTGGAGGTTTGGGGGTCTTCTAGGTATAGAATCATATTGTCAGCAAATAGTGCTAATTTAAGTTCTTCTTTTTCTATGTGTATTCCTTTAATTTCTTTCATCTGTCTAATTGCTCTGGCCAATGTTTCAAGAACTATGTTGAATAGAAATGGTGAGAGAGGGCATTCCTGTCTTGTTCCAGATTTTAGAGGGAATGCATTCAATTTTTGTCTGTTTAGAATCATGTTGGCCTGAAGTTTAGCATAGATAGCCTTTAAAACGTTGAGATATGTTCCTGTTATCCCTAGTTTTTCTAGTGTTTTGAACTTAACTGGATGTTGCATTTTGTCAAATGCTTTTTCTGTGTCTATTGCAGTGACCATATGATTTTTACCTTTAAGTCTATTGATGTGGTGAGTTATATTTTTTTGATTTCTGTATGTTGAACCAAACGTGCATCCCTGGGATGAATCCCACATGATCATGGTGCACAAATTTTTTGATATGTTTTTGCATTAGATTTGGCAGAATTTTATTGAGAAATCTGCATCTATGTTCATTAGACATATTGGTCTAAAGTTTTCTTTTTTGAAGTGTCTTTGCCTGGTTTGGGGATCAGGGTGATATTGGCGTCATAAAATGAGTTTGGAATGACTGCCTATTTTACTATATCCTGAAACACATTGAAGAGTGTTGGTATTAGTTCTTCTTTAAAGGACTTGTAGAACTCACCTGTGTAAACATCCGGTCCTGGGCTTTTCGTGGTTTGTAAGCCTCTGATGGCGTCTTTTATTTTCTCACTTGATATTGGTCTGTTTAAATTGTTTATATCTTCCTGACTCAATCTGGGCAGATCATATGACTTAAGAAATCTGTTAATGCCTTCAATGCCTTCGATTTTATTGGAGTTTAGGATTTCAAAATAATTTCTAATATTCCTCTGTATTTCTGTAGTGTCAGTTGTGATATTACCTTTTTCATCACTTATGCTGGTAATTTGAGCTCTCTCTTCTCTTCATTAGCGTGGCTAAGGGTCTATCAATTTTATTTATTTTTTCAAAGAACCAACTTTTTGTTTTGTCAATTTTTCAATTGTTCCTTTAATTTTGGTTTCATTGATTCCAGCTCTAATTTTAATTATTTCTTGTCTTCTTTTGCTTTTGCTACTGATTTGTTCTTCTTTTCCTAGGGCTTTGAGATGTAGGGTGAGGTCATATATATTTTGACTTTTTTTTTTAAGAAATAAAGTCCATGCAATAAACTTTCCTTTTAGTATTGCTTTCATAGTGTCCCAGAGATTTTGATATGTTGTGTCTATGTTCTCATTTACTTCTATGAATTTTTTAATCTCCTCCTTGATTTCTTCTGGAAGTAGCATATTGTTTAGGCTCCAAGTGATGGAGAAAGTTTTGTTTTTTATTTTGCTGTTGATTTCCAATTTCACACCTTTATGATCCAATAAAATGCATGCTAGTATCTCTAACATTTTGTATTTGCTAAGAGTTGCTTTGTGGCACATTGCATGGTCTATTTTAGAGAAGGATCCATGTGCTGCTAGAGGAAAGTGTATGCACTTGGGGCAGGTTGAAATATTCTGTATATGTCAGATAAGTCTAAGTTATTGATTGTGTGATTGAGTTCTATAGTTTCTTTATTCAACTTATGTTTGGAAGATCTATCCAGTGATGAGAGAGGTCTGTTCAATTCAACCAAGATTATTGTGTTGTGGTCAATTTGACTCTTGAACTTGAAAAGAGTTTGTTCGATGATTATAGCTGCACCAAGTTTTGGGGCATATATATTTATGATTGCTATGGAATATTGGTGTAGGATTTTTTGAGCAGTATGTAATGTCAATCTTTATCCATTTTGATTAACTTTGACTTGAAGTCTACTTTATTTGATATGAGTATTGAAACCCCTGCTTCCTTACACAGTCCATGTGAGTGGTATGGTTTTTCCAAACCTATTACTTTCAGTTTGTATATGTCTTTTCATATCAGATGAGTTACCTTTAGGCAGCATATTGTTGGGTCTTTTGTTTTATCAAATCTGCAACCCATAACTTTTGTTGTTGTTGTTGTTGTTGTTGAGTATGAGCCATTAACATTTAGGGTTACTATTGAGACATGGTTTGTATTTCCAGCCATATTTGCTTATTTTTGTTATTTAACTTGACTTGATTTTCCTTTTTGATTAGTTTTTTCCTTTACTGCATACCTCCCTCTGTTGATTTTCATTGCTGTTTTTCTTTTCCTGTTCATGAAATATTTTGCCAAGGATGTTTTGTAGCACCAGTTGTCTAGTTATAAATACTTTCAACTTTTGTTTATCATGGAAGGTTTCTATTTCATTTTCAAATCTAAAGCTTAATTTTGCTGGATACAAGATTCTTGATTGGCACCAATTATCTTACAGAGCTTGATATATGTTATTCCAGGATATTCTAGCTTTCAGGGTCTGGGTTAAAAAATCTGCAAATATCCCAATTGGTTTTCCCCTATATGTAATCTTATTCCTTTTTCTCGTGGCTTTTAAAATTCTCTCCTTATTCTGTATGTTGGGATTTTCATTATACTGTGCCTGTATATGGATCTGTTGTGATTTTGTAGATTTCGCATCCTGTAGGCTTCTTGAATTTGGATTTCCAATTTATTCCTCGTGTTTGGAAAGATTTCTGGTATTATTTCATTGAATAGATGGTATATTCTTGTGATTTGGTCCTCTATTTTTTCTTCTATCCCAATGACTCTTTAATTTTAGCTCTTAAATAACTCTGAAATTTTAAAAAATCATTTTTTGGACTTTTGTTCTTTGCATTATTTTAAAAACATCTTCTTAAGTTTTTCTCTCATGGCATAATCTCCGTATACCTCAGATATGAGAGGAAATGTATTTTTAAAAATGCACCTTCTGCCCTTGGAGGGCACTATAGTGACTGAACAGTACATGAAATTTGAATACTTTTCAAATCACTTCACCAATGACTTGCCTGACCCAGTTCATGAATGTTGCGTCAGCACACAGTTAATTCAGAGAGAATGTGCCTTTGCTATGAGAAGAAAAGTTTCCTAGAAATCTTTCACTGTTATTCCCTCTGTCACTGTGTAGTCAAGGGCCATATGTCTCCCATGGAGGCCTTCTTACCAGTCTCTTGGGGTAGACATTGAAAGATCATCAGTGCTTTGAATTATTTGGTCCCTAATACCTTACTATTATTCAGTACAGGTTCTAGAACCACTTTCATCTACACAGGGGTGGAGTTGGTGGACAAAAAGCTGAGCTGGAAGACAATGTTTTCTTTTATTTTGTTTGTCTAGATGGTAAGACAAATGAACAAACAAGTCCCTCATCTTGCTGCACTGAGCACAGGAAAGCAAAGGCAATGATCACTTAAGTGATCAGCAGGCAGGCTGGTCATGTCATTTTTGGGCAAAGAGTTCAGAGATAGAAGTTCATAGGTTAGTTGACAGTGTCAGCTCCACCTTCAGTCACAATTCTTTGGAAAGGATGGATACACATATTGTGCCTTCAAACTTTAGTAGACACTGCACCTCATACACCATTGGGTTCAAAGGGTACTCAAGGACTGAAGTGGCTGATGCCAATGTGTAAGGTATTTGTAGGGTGTGTAGATCAATGCAGCCTCTGGCCCTGGAGGGACAATCACAGCAGTAGTGTGAGGAGTTCCTTTTGGCATGACAGAGGTCTGTATTTGTCTGATCAAAGGCATTATGGTAGGGTCAACTAGAGAGGAGTACTCAGGGTCACTGGTATGTGCAGCCCCTCTTTACTGAGGGTAATTCTGGCTATTAGGGATTTGGTGCCAAATGAGGTACTTTGCTCAAGACAGAGCTAACGCTCAGTGTACTCCAGCATTTCCTGCTGACTGAAGGTAGATATTTTCTAGATTGTCCAATGTATCTTAATCCGTCTACTGATTTGTGACTTTAAAAAGAGAAACTTATAACATGAGTAGCTTTTTATTAAGTGTGTATATAGGTAGAAGAATGATACATAATTTTAACATTTTGCTTTATTTTTAATATCATTTCCCCCCTTAACATCTGCATTTTTTGTGTGTGTTGCTAAGGTTGTAACCAAGTACCGTGCACACTATGCACACATGCTTTACCATTGAATTGTACCACCAGTCCAAAATTTTAACTTTAGATTGATCAGTTTTATGCCTTCATGTCCAATGTTATTTTTCCCATGGTTGAATTTAGGTAGTCCTTTCTGTTGCTCTTAACAATACTAAAAGTGGACACAAATATGGATTCTTTGAAGATTGCTTTGGTAAAGTAATTGGTTATTCAAATCCACAGTCTTATCAAGTTAACAAATAAATAAATAAACCCTCAATTGAAGACCCATTACAGTTTTAAAAAATCTTTATTTGGGACACATAAACCTTACTTAGGAGATATTCATTCTTTTCAATATCATCTAATTTTATTTTGCTTTCTTCTCATGTGAAAATCTCAGAATAATAAATTAAAATCTTTTAAAAAATTCCCTCCAGTTCTTGAAGAAAAACATTATAAAGCATGCATACATCTGAAAGAAAACATGAGAAAATAATGATTGATAATGCTGAAAATGGAGTTTTGAGGTGAACCAAAGTTTCTCAGTTTGCTGATTGCATCTGTGTGCTTGTCTCATAAATTTTGAAGACAATCATCTGTTTAAGGAAGAAGAAATAGAACTCCCATCATTTGGTATGAGGAATGATACCAGAAAAAACAACTCATTTTAGTGTGCCAACTTAGAAGTTTCCTGATGGTTTTGGGCAGAACATGGAGCAAAATGCATTTAGAATAGGCTTTGGAAAAGGCATCCTGACTACCATATGGTTTCACTTTCATCCTTTCAGTGACCCATCCTTTTTTCTTCAAAAAGGAATTTGTTGAAGGTGTTCCCACAAGTGGGTTTCAAGGTCTTTTACATTTGAAATAGGCCTTGATGGTGCCAATTAATATATCTTCCAGTTAGACTCCAGGTGTTGTTGAGTGAGGCCCATTATCCTGATTACATGGTCATTATAATATCTATTCTATTTTATACTTATTCACTGTGAACAGAGAATCCTAGATTTGGATATGTGAACAGAGAGCTAGAAAACTAGGGGTTTATTCTGAGTCCTATGGAGAGCTCAGCTGAAGTTGTGCATTTCAGAAATTTGTTCTGGATTTGAGATACTGCTTCCACTACATTTAAAAATCTCAGGACTCATGAAGAGAATGAGTTAAAAGCCAGCATCATCAAATTAATGAGACCCTAAGAAACTCAAAGGGGCCCTGTCTCTAAATAAAAATATAAAAAATGGGTGGGGATGGGAATCAGTGGATGAATGCCTCCGGGTTGAATTTCTGGTACCAAAAAGAAATCAACACACACACACACACACAAAAAAAAAAACACACTCACTTACACACACAAAAATAAATAAATAAACAAACAAACCCTCGTGAGTAACAAGCCCTAAATCAGCAGCCTCTCTCATTCAGAAGTACAACAAATGGATTTGAGGTTCTCTCCTGATAATTATTCCAGTCTTCTCCACACAATCTGGGACATGCTGGACTCATGGCACATGGATGCTCACATAGGGCTTCAGAAAGTAGCTGAAAACACCATACAATGATGGAACAAAATGCCAAGGTTTTCAACTGCCAATCTAAGCCTCACTAGACTTGTCAGAGGGAGTTGAAGGCTAAGCTTCCACAGAGTGACCCTGTGGTCACAAGACTCTCGAGAGGACTATGAGGAGTCACTAGCCACAACTCCCAATTTTCACCATTGCCACTCCTGTCAGCTTTAAGCCACCTTCCTACCCAGTCTCAAGGTAGCAAGGCACACTTATCATTTCCTGGCTTTCAGGGTCCTCATCGTTCTCCCTGTGGTTTGTTTTCAGATTCTGCATAGAACAGACACCTGGGCTCCAGATCCAGGACAGAAGAAGCCTACAAAAAGATTGAAAAATTGGCGAGCTCCAGACACCAAGGGAACAGAAGATTGTGGAAGCCCTTCCCCTCATCACCGGCTGCGTGAGGATTGGACAGTTCTCACCTGCCGCAGTCTCTGGCTGGGCACAAATCACGAGTCTCCACACAGCTTGTAGATTCAAACAGCAATTCTTTATTCCCGAACTCACACCGGCCGTCTACAAACACGCTCTGGGGGAATCCACGTTCTCTCCCCAAATCCACTCCGCATGGGCTTCTGTCTCCCAAAATATACTGTCTGACCCTAAGCACTCAAGAGGAACTCAGCACCAGGATACGCCCTATTTTAAAGGGGGAACACCCTAATCTCCTATTATGCTAAACCGCCCTATTCTAAAGGGGGAACACCCTAAACACGGATCCTGCCCTGGTCCTTGAGCAAGGTCACCTTTCAGAAGTCCTTCCACTATACAGCATGGGAGTAAGCTGGCAAGGAATTTGTCATACCTACTTGGCTGATGGCTCCCAGCATCTCCCCCCTTCTGATTAATTAAACAACAAGTAATGTGGCTTAAGGACCGTGCCTGGTAGGTTGTCCAGTTCAACATATGGCTCTTACCCGTCATTGGAAAACTGACCTTTAGGCGTCAGCCTCCTGTCTTAGGTTGATACCACTGCAACTGGATCATACCCGTCACTGACTACCGGTCCAGCATACAGCCATACTTGTGGATAGGTCTATGCACCAGTGGGCGGGTGAGGTTCTTTGCCTCACCTCTGTTGGCCCCCAAATTTGGCCTTGGTGCCAGCGGGGGAGTGAGGTTAATGTGGCTTAAGGACCGTGCCTGGTAGGTTGTCCAATTCAACATATGGTTCAACATATGGTTCTTACCCGTCATCGGAAAACTGACCTTTAGGCAACTGACCTTTAGGCGTCAGCCTCCTGTCTTAGGTTGATACCACTGCAATTGGATCATACCCGTCACTGACTACCGGTCCAGCATATAGCCATTGGCCCCCAAATTTAGACCATCACTAGCAGAAGAGAGGAGGATACAGAAATGCCATGACACCAAGCCAATTGACAGTTCCTTTGGAAAAAATTGCATCATTGGTGACACCTTCAGCAAAGATATGCCAGCATTACCACAATTAGCTGCACTAAACGTAGTTACATAGTCCATGCAAGTTCTGCAAGCAGTTCAAAGTGGAGGAATCTATCAATCTGTCCGTCTCCTCCCAAAGTCCGTTTCCTCCCAAAGTAAGTTGACTCCTTGATTGAGCATACTTGTTGAGTTATATTCATTGGGATGAAGATAGGAATTCTGGCAATGATGCTAAAAAGACATTATCCTGAAAAGAATTATTAAATATAATGAAAAGGAAAGGTGAAAGTAAACAAACAGATCTGTTAACCTCCTTAAAAAACAATCCTTAACAGCTGTTTACCTGATTTAAATTAGTAAACAAGCAGATCTGTTAACCACCTTTAAAAACAATCCTTAACAGCTGTTTACCTAATTTAAATTAAGCCATTTAAATCACATGAATAAAAAAAAAATTCAGATCCATTTTCTCATGAGCGCTCCTCATATATGAAATACACACACACAGACATACAACACAAAACACAAATGTGCAAACAAACGTACAACACATAAGATAATAATAAAGGCCTTGTAGCTTTACCTAGGTGAAATCTCCATTGCAATGTTTAAAAACTCTATAGTCTAAAAATAAAACTGATCAGAAAAACATTAACCTAGGTTTGTATGAGCTCAAAAAATAAAAATAGAACCTTATGATGTGGAAAATGCAATAATAAAATAGATATTGAAAAAAGCATCCTGGTTAATCACAGTCGCAGATGTAAGAATGGCCAGGCTGGAGTTCTGGATATCAGCTGTTATGGATTTGAGTCAAATCATCTTCTTTTCGATCTGTTGAAATCGTTTTAGTTAGTCTTTCTGGAATCCAAATCGGCTGCTGTTCTCCCTGTGGAAACACACAGACAGAGCCCTGACTCCAGACGATTACTGGGTCAGGACCTTTCCATTGTCCTGTTAGAATATCTTTCCAAAAAACTTTAGGCTTATGCACATTTTTTGGATACATATGCCTTTCCGCAGCACTAAGTCCTGATGAATCCAAATTTAAAAAGTTTAGAGTAAAAGCGTTATTTTAAGTTTATCTTTGGGGGATATATACCCCTTTCCAATTCCCTCTTTTTGCTTTAATAAGTACGTTTTAATAGTTTGATGAGCTCTTTCAACTATGCCTTGTCCCTGTGGATTGTATGGAATCCCTGTTATATGAGTAATACCAAATGATGAGCAAAATTGTTTAAAAGAGGTAGAGGTATAGCCAGGACCGTTATCGGTTTTTAACTGTTTAGGAACACCCACAGTGGCAAAATTTTGTAAGCAATGAGCTATAACATCTTTAGTTTTTTCTCTGGCATGAAGGGAGCCCATCAAAAATCCGGAAGAAGTATCAATTGTAACATGTAAATATTTTAATTTTCCAAATTCTGGCAAGTGTGTGACTTCCATCTGCCAAATATGGTTAGGTATCAGTCCTGTAGGATTGACTCCAAGATTAACTTGTGGTAAAAAGGTCACACAATTTTGACATTGTTTTATTATATGTCTGGCTTGTTCCTTAGTTATTTTAAAACACTTTTGTAAAGTATTAGCATTAACATGGAATTTTTTATGAAAATTTGTAGCTTCTTCTAGTGTAGAAAAAATATGTATGTCATGTGTAGTTTTATCTGCTAAATCATTGCCCAAACTAAGGGCTCCAGGCAATCCTGTATGTGCACTAATATGTCCTATAAAGAATGGATCTTTTCTGTCCCAGATTAGACTTTGTATAGTGGAAAACAAAGAGAAAACAGTAGAAGAAGGGGAAATCCTACCAGGATCTTCAAGAGATACTATAGCATTAACGACATACTGACTATCAGAAAATAAATTAAATACAGAATCTTTAAACATTAAAAAGGCTTGTAATACTGCATTAAGCTCTACCTTTTGAGCTGATTGTTTGGGTACTAAAAATGTAAAAGTTTGATCAGGGGTAACTACTGCTGCTGTACCATTATTTGACCCATCAGTGAATATATTTGGAGCATTCATGATAGGGGTTTTTCTTGTCATTTGTGGAAAAATTACAGGATGCTTAGACCAAAAAGACAACAAAGGATTAGATGGTAAGTGATTATCAAATGAAACATTAGATTTACACATGATTATTGCTCAAGTATTTAACTCATTAGCTAACTCATCAATTTGATCCATAGTGTATGGAGTAATAATTTTATTGGGAGAAATTCCAAACACTCCCTTTGCTGCTTTTATTCCTTTGAGTATTAATTGTCCTACAGCCTCAGGATACCTAGTAAGAATAGTGTTAGGAGAATAAGATAAATGTATCCACAATAATGGACCTTCTTGCCAAAATACTCCTGTAGGAATATTTTTTGTTGGTAGTACAATAAATAATAAAGGGAAACTTATATCAATTCTATCCAAATGTATATTTTCCATATATGTTTCAATAATTTTCAATGCCTTTCTTGCTTCAGGCGTTAACATGAGGGGTGAGTTTGGATCTGATGGACCTTTTAGAATATCAAATAAAGGTCCCAACTCTCCTGTTGGTATGCCTAGATAAGGCCTTATCCAATTTATGTCTCCCAATAACTTTTGAAAGTCGCTAAGTGACTTGAGTTGATCTACTCGTATTTGAATTTTTGGTGGACGGACCATGGTTGAGGATAATAGAACTCCTAAATAATTAATTGGAAAATTTAATTGTACTTTATCTATTGCTATCTCTAGATTATAATTTTTTAATAAATTTGTAAGTGTGGCATAACATTCCAGCAATATGTTTTTATCTTTATGTGCCAATAATACATCATCCATATAGTGAAATATTTGTAGTTCAGGATTTTGATTTCTAAGTGGCTGGATTGCTTTATTAACATATATTTGACACATAGTTGGACTGTTAGCCATCCCTTGAGGGAGTACTTTCCATTCATATCTCTGATCAGGACCTTCATGATTTAATGCAGGGATAGTAAATGCAAAACGTGGACTATCCTCGGGATGAATTGGAATTGAAAAAAAAAAAAACAATCTCTAATATCTATGGCTAAAACATGCCAGGTTTTTGCAAAGCAGACAATTGAGGAATCCCTGATTGAGCAGGTCCCATAATAACCATTTCATTATTAATGACTCTTAAATCTTGCAATAATCTCCATTTACCAGATTTCTTTTTAATGACAAAAATGGGAGTATTATGGGGAGATATGGAAGGTTGTATATGTCCTTCCGCTAATTGTTGTTTGACCAGATCATGGGCTACTTGTATCTTTTCTTTAGTCAGGGGCCACTGAGGAACCCACACTGGTCTTTCTGATTTCCACGTAATTTTTATTGTCTCAGTGGCCCTTTAAGAAAATCCAACCCATGTCTGTCTGTTCCTTGATCTATTTGAATTGGTGCTGCTATACCTTGTCCTTGTTTTCCTAATCTTTTTTCTGTCCTAAAACCTTGTCTAGCCCTAGTAGTGGGCGCATTAGGATTGATGTTATTTGTTAATGTCAAACCTAATTGATCTAGGACATCTCGTCCCCATAAATTTATAGGAAGATGATCCAATACATAGGGCTGTATAGTTCCCTCACAACCTTCAGGATCCTTCCAATCTAATACTATTGCACTTCTATGGGGATTAGTAGCCACTCCTAGGCCTCGAAGCGTTTGAGTGGCTTGTTGTAATGGCCAATGTTTTGGCCATTCCTTACTAGATATGATGCTAAGGTCTGCACCTGTGTCCAGTAGCCCATTAAAGTCGTGTCCTTGAATATTTAGTTTTAACATTGGGCGAGAATCTAAATTTAAAGACAACATAGCCCAATCTACACCTGTGGAGCCTAATCCCCTGGAACCTCTTTTTACACTATGACTAGGAAATTTATTATGTAGGCTGGGTATTATTAACAACTGTGCTATTCTATCTCCAGGTGAAATTACTGATATACCTCTTGAAGAACTAGCTATAATTTTTATTTCACCTACATAATCGGGATCAATTACCCCGGGACTTATCATAAGTCCTTTTAATGTAGATGAACTACGTCCCAATAATAAGCCTACTGTCCCTTGGGGAAGATGTCCTTTTATTCCTGTGGGAATGATTTGAACTCCCATCTCTGGAGTTAGTACTGCTCTGGCAGAGGCGCAGATGTCCAACCCTGCACTCCCTCGGGTTTGTCTGATGAGGGATTTAATGGACAATGTGTCCTGGGCACTACTCTGATGGTGTTGCTGGGTTCCTCCACTGCCCCGTATATTTGTGGTTGTGGGCCCCGGAGCATTGGGCCCGGCTGTCCGTTTTTTGGCAATGGAGCCTGATGCCTTTCTCCACGATATCGTGGGTAAATACCTGGTCCTTGTCCGTTTTTTGATAAGGGAGTACCCTCTATGGTAGTTTGAGAACGGCATTCATTAGCCCAATGTCTCCCTCTATGGCATCTTGGGCAAATACCCGGTATTCTATTTCTTGATACCTAGTTTTGTTAAATCCTCCTCCTATGGGGCAACTCCTTTTAAAATATCCTGTTTGTTCACAATCATAGCATGTTTTTGGCCTGGCATCTAAAGCCTGTTGTACTGCAGCTGCCAAGACTTGCCCTTGTTCATTAATATCTCTACATAATTTAATATATGTGTTTAAATCTTCATGTCTCCATCATCTAATAACCTCTGTGCAGCAACGATTTGCTTGGTCATAAGCCAGTTGTTTTATCAATGGCATTGCTTGTTCCGTATCCCCAGATATTTTGGCAGCCGTTTGAATTAGCCTATCTACAAAGTCAGCGTAAGGTTCATTAGCTCTCTGTATTACCTTAGATAGCTGACCTTGTAAATCTCCATGTCCTTGTAAAGTCTTCCATGCCCTAACTGCGTCTGCAGCAATTTGTGCATATATAGTAGGATCATATTCAATTTGTTGCTGCTGACCCTCATAAGGTCCTTTCCCTAGTAACATTTCTAGATTTCTTTGAGGGTAACCGGCTGCTGCATTTCGCCTAGCTGTCTCTGCGCAAAATTCCTCATTGGCAACCTTCCATAACAAATATTGTCTTCCATTTAGCACAGATTTACACATGCTAGCCCAATCTGCTGGCGTCATGTCCAAGTTAGTAATGGACTCGACCATGCTCACTGTGAAGGGAGCTTGGGGACCATAGGTTGTTACAGCCTCCTTTAACTGCTTCACTGTTTTAAAATCTAAAGCACGGTGAATTCGCTGCCCTCCTGCCTGCTCAAGTACAGGACATGCTAATCTTCCTGTCTCAGGATCCCAATTATCAACTACGGGGTTTGAGGGCCACTCAGCTGTCTCTATTGGTGGGGCTGTTGGTTGAATTAAACCCTCTTGTGATAAAACGGAGTTAGTAACAGCCTCCTGTTGTGGCCTTTTTCCTAACAACCCCTTTTCCTTTAAATTTTCTTCCTCTGTCTGACTAGCTCGAGAGACCTTCTCTTTTGCTTGATCTAAAATGTCTTTCTCCATGTTCTGAACCTCTAACAATTTACTTAACATCTTTTCAGTTTGTTTTAATCTACTATAAAGATAACACAACCCAATAAGATAACACAAAACAAAACTGAAATTGAATGAAGCAAAAACGGAATAAAAAATCATTGTATCAATTTTCTCTTCCTCAGGGCCAACAAACGTCAAGCCTTTAGTCAACCATTTTTTCCAGTTTGCCTGAGAAATTTCTAGGGATAGGCAGCTTGAAAGAAAAACAAAATAAATCAAAAGAAGAACACATTGTTTTTTGAAATGGTCACCCATTCTCTCGCCTTCCCTCAGGGGCGAGCAATTCCACTTACCTCCAAGTTTCAGACGTTCCGCGTACGAGCCACCAGATGCCGCAGTCTCTGGCCTGGCACAAATCACGA
The DNA here is from genome assembly GCF_048772815.1 of Callospermophilus lateralis. Taxonomy (NCBI): domain Eukaryota; kingdom Metazoa; phylum Chordata; class Mammalia; order Rodentia; family Sciuridae; genus Callospermophilus; species Callospermophilus lateralis. The sequence continues at coordinate 694,525 of NW_027514422.1, read as the reverse complement.
GTCTCCACACAGCTTGTAGATTCAAACAGCAATTCTTTATTCCCGAACTCACACCGGTCGTCTACAAACACGCTCTGGGGGAATCCACGTTCTCTCCCCAAATCCAATCCGCATGGGCTTCTGTCTCCCAAAATATACTGTCTGACCCTAAGCACTCAAGAGGAACTCACCAGCAGGATACGCCCTATTCTAAAGGGGGAACACCCTAATCTCCTATTATGCTAAACTGCCCTATTCTAAAGGGGGAACACCCTAATCTTCTATTATGCTAAACCGCCCTATTCTAAAGGGGGAACACCCTAAACACTGATCCTGCCCTGGTCCTTGAGCAAGGTCACCTTTCAGAAGTCCTACCACTAGACAGCATGGGAGTAAGCTGGCAAGGAATTTGTCATACCTACTTGGCTGATGGCTCCCAGCACTCACCTAAGAGACTGATTGGTCAAGGCTTCAGGCACTGCCTCCAACCTGAGCCAAGTGGGCACAAAATCAAAGTCTGAATGACAGGCTGCTCCATTGTCATTGTTAACCAACTACAGATCAGGGCTGAGAATATAGCTTAGTCAGTAGAGTGCTTGTTTTGCTGATATAAGGCCATGGATTCAATAACTTGTACTAAACGCATATTCTCCCCCCCCAAAAAAAATTGAGTAAAAGACTTTGGAAACTAGGGTTATGGATCAGTGGTAGAGAACTTCCCTAGCATGTGTGAGGTACTGGGTTGAACACCCAGCACCGCATTAAAAAGCCAACCTAGAGGGGATGTGGCTCAAGCGGTAGTGCACTCGCCTGGCATGTGGGCAGCCCAGGTTGGATCCTCAGCACCACATACAAACAAAAATGTTGTGTCTGCCCAAAACTAAAAATATTTTTAAAAAGCCAACAAACTACTAATGGTACTGTGTCCATCTACAACAAAAAATATTCAAGAAAATAAAAAGACTGTGTATTGGACTTGTGCACCCTCACTACATAACTCATAAACACATTTTAGAAATAATATGTACATGTATGTCTTCAGACAGTGTTTAAAATTCTCCTGTGATTTTTTTTTCAATTAACTTACATTACAGGTATGCTTCACAACCCTGAAATCCTCCCCAACTCAATTCTTCTTCTTCTTCTTCTTCTTCTTCTTCTTCTTCTTCTTCTTCTTCTTCTTCTTCTTCTTCTTCTTCTTCTTCTCCTTATTATTATTATTATTATTATTGTTATTATTATTATTATTATTATTATTATTATTATTAGAGGCCTGTTAATTGCATTAAATGCCTCTGTATGGGGTTATTTTAAGGCAAAATTTTCTTCCAATAATAGGACCTAGTCTAGAGAGAAATGTTTTGACACTTATAACTGTTAATAAGGTTAAAGCAATTTGTGAATAAATATGTATATAGTTTTATGAAAATTATATCACAATTATTTTAATATTTCTTAAATCTTTCTATTCTTTGTCTAATAAAAACAAAGTTTGAGCTTTAAACTCATTAGCAATGTCCTTATATTCCTTCCTCCAAAAAAGTGACTCACAAGTATAATTCAAATTATTGAGACTCATAAATTTTTGATCCTTTATTTGAACTAGTGAAGTCTAAAGATTTTCTTTTTATTTTCACCTTTAAATGAAGCCCACTTTTTATAGCTTTCTTGTTGTATAACTGACCTTTAATATTCTTCAAATTTTACCCCCATTCTGATCACTTTGGACTATTGATGTTTTGATGGAGGGGATCTCAAAGTGGTCATGCACAAGGTAGGAAATGTATATAGTAAGATATAAGACTGGTGATTCGTGAGTATGTAGATTTTGCAATACAAAATAAGTATTGGTGGATGATATGGGGTAGGGAGAAAAAGAGCAATGAAAAAAAAGAAGAAAATCTTGAACAGTAGAGGGGTTCACATGTTCCAAGTCTACAATGACAATGTGAATATAGAGGGTAGTGTTCTTGGAAGCAGCAATAAAATATGAGAGAAAGAAAAAGGTAATTTTTTGCACAGTTCCCAAGTGAGAGAGCCAGGTGAATGGTTCTTTGTTCAACTCTTCCCACCTAGGAGTGGAATTTATAGTTCATAGGGTATGTCTCAGTAAGTAGTAAAACACCATTTCTATGTACCTGTACACTTTTTTCATGGCTACAAGCTGACTTTGACAATTTCAATCACATTACATGTGATTAATTCATTCATTACATTATTTATTTGTTTTTTTATTAATTCACTTATTCTTTAGTTGTCATTGTTTTTACATTACTCGTGATTACATAATTGCATAAATATTCTGAATGTTGAAGTTTTGTTAAATAATGTTTTATGTTTTTATTCATACATTTTATTTTCATTGAAATGTTTTTTCTTTGCCAAGCCTGATTTATATTACACGTCAATCTTCATTTATGAAGAGTAGATTAAATCACATTATTCCAAATAACTCAAGGATTTATCATCTTGGCAGAACCCTAATCACCCACTAAAATTGACGCAGTCTTTGTCAACTAAGAACTGTGTAAAAAGTCCTCAATTTTCTTATATACAGTTTAATAAAGAATTCCTCTCTCACTTTTATATTTTGGAGAGTAGACTAACTTCCTAAGCAGTAGTTAATAACCTAGGTGAGATTTCCAACTAGCTCTTTATTACTTTTAAATTATTTACATCCTTGACACTAAGAGTGTCACTGATTACGTTTTTTTTTAATTTTTGCAAGATCTCTCTCTCTCTCTCTCTCTCTCTCTCTCTCTCTCTCTCTCTCTCTCTGTCTCTCTCATATGACAAATTGAAATCAGATATGCTTTTTCACAGAGAAACACTCTCAGCCTTTAATAAATTATTCTATAAAGAAAAAGGGTTTTGCTGTTTTTCTTAGAGCCTCACTAAGTTGCTGAGGCTGGCTGACTTTAATCTAATGTTATAGAAGTTTTATATATATATAGTGTATATAGAGGGTAGTGTTCATTTGACTCTTTCTCTTGGGGTTCGTGCCAGAGTTACCTTCTTCTTTTATTTCTACCTTATTTCTGCCTCCAAAGAAACTACCCTTTACCCTCAAACTACCATTGATCCACCATTAGACTTTTTGAATCTGAACTCTTGAGCTGGTCATTCTTTCCCTCTTTTCTTCAGAGCACTTTTTTTCTCTACCCGTACCTGTTCCACCAATACTTTTTTATGAATACTCCCTACTATATACTAAATATCCACCAATTTCACATACTGTCCCATCCCTGTTCTGATTTTCCATGGATCACTTTCAGATCCCCTCCACCCAGATATCAATAGTCCAGAGTAAGGTCAGGCCAGAGTGTTATATATGCAAGTTTTTCAAGTCATTTACATAGCAATAAGCCTATTATTTGGGATGTATTATGTCTTAGGTTAAAAATGAAAATCTACAGACTTCACTGTTAAACTGAATTGTTTAAAATTCATTAATCTCAATAATTGGAAAAAGAAATTTTATTAAAAGTAGAATAAAGTAAAGAACATAATACATAAAAGTGACAAATTTGAAGACACACCAAGTGTATATATCAAAGAGTGTCATATATTGGTGCTTTCAAAAGACAAATTAATTTGAAATAAATGTGGTTAATGTGAGATGTAGTAATCATTTATTAATTATATATAATGGTAGTATATATGTATATGTACAATATGCATCTCATATAATTATGAGTATACATTGCAAAAAATGAACTCTACAGTATTTTTTTTTAATTTTGCTGAAAACACTATAAATAGCTAAATCTAGGTTTATGTATTACCAAATGTTCAGGATACATTTTGTACTTTCTAAAGTTTACAACTGACCAACAGACCCTTTAGTTCAATTTTTAAAAGGAGTAGTATTTATTTTCAGGTAGAACATATGTCATCATTTATCTTTAAATTTTAAATACTTTTAAAATTATATATGACAACAGAATGCATTACACTTTTTATTACACATATAGAGCAAATTTTTTTATTTTCTGGTTTTATACAAAATATATTTACATGAATTCACTTCCTTGTACATGTACTTTATATAACAAAATACATCATATTCCACCATCATTTCTAACCCTATGATCCCTCCCCTCACCTCCCAACCCCCCCCAAAGGTCATTTTGATACATACTGATGTATGCTATAAAGTTATAGAAAAGAGTGTATAACTTATAATAATATGAAGAGATAAAGTTTTATAACTAATACATAGAATAATAATAAAAATAATAATAATAATGGACTTGCCATTTAGACATTAATAAATTATACATTTGGCACTACTGAAATCTTTTCCAAAAAAAAAAATTGACATCTTTTCCAAAAAAGGGGGGGTTTATTTGTGGGGAAAATGGTATTCTATGCTTTCTTAATATCAAGAATATATTATTTTCAGAAGTAATATATATTTCAATATAATAGTAAAATAGAACCAGGTCTCATGGCACATACCTCTAATCCCATTGGATTGTGAGGCTAAGGCAAAATAATCCTGAGTTTAAGGCCAGCCTCAGAAACTTAGCAAGGACCCAAGCAACTATGTGTGACTCAGTCTCTGTGTGCCCCTAATTTAAATTTACAGTAAAAAACAACAACAACAAAAAGAATACACAGTATTGATGAGGACACAAAACAAATTCTCATGAACTAAAGATGGAGTAAAAATTGCTGTTATTTCATCATGAAATATATATATATATATATATATATATATATATATATATATATACACACACACACACACACACACACACACACACACACACACATACATGAAATACTCTTCACCAAGCTGCTTAGACCTGTGGAAATTATAGTATGTGTGTACCATTACAGTGTACAAGTATGTGATAGCATAAGACTAGACCTCTACTTGTTAATGCAGTGGAAATCTGGGGCCTAGGAGGAAAGAGGAGGTGATTCAGAAAAATAAAAAAAAATAATACAGTTTGAGAAAAAATGGTTTCTGGAGCCCAGAAACATTTTTGGTTTAATTAGAGTACAAAATACCACATAAGTATTATATTGAAGTTACATCTGTTAAATACATCACGTGTATAATGGATTTCAAGGAAAATACATGGAACTTATCACAAACGAAATAAAAATTTACAAAAGCCCATAAAATAGCATGTGCATAAATAAAACTAATCATTACAAAGACAACTATTTTAACTCAATTTAATATATAATATTTTACTATCAAAATTTTAGCATGTTTTTCTCTAAAGACAAGAAGACAGCTGGACCTGTTGGTGCACAGTTGTAATCCCAGTACCTTGGTACGCTAAGACAGGTGTATTTTGAGCTCAAAGCCAGCATCAGCAAAAGTGAGGCCCTAAGCAACTCAGTGAGACACCGTCTCTAAATGTCATACAAAATAGGCTTGGGGATGTGGAAAAATTTTCCTGAGTTTAATTCCAAGTACCAAATTAAAGAAAAGAAGGGACCAAAAAAAAATAAATTTATCGTAGAAAAAAAATAAATATGTAAAATACCCCAAAACCTTTTTAAAAATCCAAATAATATAGTTATCGTACGGAGACATTCCTAATGTATATTATGAAACTATATTGCAATAATACAGACCAATAAATCATAATATTAATCAAATCTGAAACCATATGTAGATCAATAGTATTGTTAAGAGCAATAGAAAGGTGTATGTAAAACTAACCATATGAAAACTAACATTAAACATTAATGAATGAATCTATCCAACCTAAAGTTAGAAATGGGACATAGTGGCAAAGTTCACGGTTAGAGTGTGTGTGCAGAATGTGCAAGATAGTCAGTTCCAATCTTAGCAACACTATAAAAAGCAAATATTAAGAGGGAATGATGTTGAAAATAAAGCAGAATATTAAATGAGACACTCTCCCTCCATCTATAGATACATTTAAGGAAAAAAACTACTGTGAGTGTCTCTTTGGCAAAATCATGAGTGAGTAGAGAGTTTTAGATACACTAGATATTAGTCCAGTCTTAAGAAATGTACCACATTTGGGACAAAATCCCCAAATACCATCATCAGCTTTAGTGAACAGAAATGTGAGAGAGGGGCTGAGGATGTAGCTCAGTTTTCAAAGGGCTTGCCTTGAATGCACAAGGCCCTGGGTTTAATCTCTAGCAACCCCCTACCAAAAAAAAAAAAGAAAAAAAAAAGAAAGAAGGAAATATGAAAGAAATGATACAAAAAATGGTGATATCTAGGAGCCATAAACGCCTTCACAAGTGTTTCATCAGCTGTGACCAAGACACAAAAATACCCAAATATCAAAGCTGTCAATTTATCTCAAAACAACATCTGCCAGCATATTTTCCCAATTACTGTTGCTGACAGATGAAGTTCACTCTAGCTTTAATTGTAGGTGAAGTAAGGAAGAATCCCACTTCAGGAAGTGAGATTTTAGCACTTCCTGAATATTGCCCCAACCCTGATACAATAGTAATGAGGCCAGAACTACCAATTCCTTCTAGAAAAAGTTTTTGGTTTTTTTTGGTGGGTGTGTGTATGTGTGTATTGAATGTTTCAAATTTAACATATTTTGTTTATGTTACTATGTCCCTGATAAACTAGTAATAATGCCAGAACTAACAATTGCTCCTAGAAAGTTTTTTTGTGTGTGTTTGGATGTGTGTGTATGTGGATGTGTGTACTGAATGTCTCAACTTTAACATATTTTATTTATGTTACTATGTCCTGAAGTACCAATCTCCAGAACAAAAGGTGACTGAGCTTATGTAAATCTCTGTAGATTTCAAACAAATGAATTTACATTCTTTTCCCAGCGCTTTTATGGAATATGATACCAAATAGTAGTTCAGAAAGGAGGTTAAAAAACAATGATTCCTGTTTATTCCAATAAATCTTTACATAATAGTTCTAAATTGGCTACTTCATATAAACTTTCCACAGGGATAAAATGCATCAGTCAAAGACATTTTCTGTAGCCTGGGCAGTGTTGTTGAAAAGGTTATTGTAATAATCTGAAGGAGCTAGGTGTGGTGGCAAATACGCTGGAGGCTAGACAGGCGAGTCAGGAGGATTGTGATTTGAAAGACAGCCTTAACAACATAGCAAGGCTATAAGCAACTTAGTGAGATATTAGTGATATATCACCTGTCTCAAAAAGAAAAAGAAGGACTGGGGACATAACTCATTGGAAGAACCCCCCGAGCACCAAAGCACACCAAACCAAACAAATATCTGAAAGACAGTAGGGACTCCAGAGTATATGTGTGTATGTATAGATAAAAATTTTGGTTAAAATATAAAGTTAATAAAGATAGTTTTGAAAAAAACTAACATGGTTCTTTTTTTAAAGACAGACAGAGAGAGAGAGAGAGAGAGAGAGAGAGAGAGAGAGAATTTTAATATTCATTTATTCATTTTAGTTTTCAGAAGACACAACATCTTTGTTTGTATTTGGTGCTGGAGATCGAACCCAGCACCACACGCATGCCAGGCAAGCACACTACAGCTTGAGCCACATTCCCAGGTCCTACCAGGGTTCTTAAGAGCTCAAAATAAAAATGCCATATAATCCACTAATAATAATTTTTTGAAGCAGGGTATTATTGTGAATATATGTACTCTCAGTAGCTCGGGAGGATGAAACAGGAGAAACTTAAATGCAAGACCAGCCTCAGAAACTTGGCAATAGCTTAAGTGACTCAGTGATATCCTGTATTATTTAAAAAATAGGGATGTAATGATAGACCCAACCTGATCTTTTCTTAAAATTGGGAGCCATCTTGCCACAAATCCATGAAAAGATAATTTAGGCTTTTCTATAAATTACTGCAAATTCTGAATCTGCTTGGAATGCCTGCCCGTGCCTTGAACCCACCCATGCCTGGCTCTCAGACAAGAGAGCAGCCCTCTCTAAAACTTTAATGACACCTCATAAATATTGGCCTTCCCTGGCCAGACAATGACCCTCTCAGAGGCTCAAATGGTCCTAATAAATTCTTATGTTGTGTCCAGCAATAAATGTAAATTACCATTAGTGTGATCCTTGTCAGAGTTCTGTTATCTGTAACCCCCCTTTGTGTAACTTTCTGGCCTATAAAGCTGGGCTGCAGAAAAGCTGGGGTTTCTGTCTTGTTCCCACGGTTTTGGGAGGGAGAGGCAGCCAAGCCAGTCAAAATAATAAGCTTGCTTTAAATTGATTTTAATTGGAGTCAGTAGTCTTTTTCTTGTGTCCTGGTCTAACATTTTGGAGGCCCCAGCGAAATGACCCTGCCAGACCAGATCACAAGACCAGACTGCTGGAAATTCTGAAGCCAGCATTCGCTCCAGGGCTCTGGGCTGGAGAGCCACTCTAGGGGGTGAGCACCTTGAGATGTTCCAAGGCCTTGGAGTGAGCCTCAGTCTCTAGAGCACTGCGGTGAACTGCCGCACTAAAAATATTAGCAAGCACCTGGTGGAGGAGGCCTCCATAGGTAAATGGTGCCATTATAACATCTATTATCCAGTTAAGGGAGATCTCTTCTGAAGACCGAGAGGTGGCCTGAAAAGGTTCACATATACTCCTCTTCAGGACAGTAATGAGAAATTGTTCTGTCCTCTGTTCTGTTCTGTAGGGAATTCCTCTGGAAGGATAGAGAGGTGCCGACGGGCATGCACGCACTCCTACCCTGGAGCTTTAGCAAGACGATGCATTGCTCCTCTGTTTTTCTGTTTTGGCACCGGGTTTCTGTTTTCTTGTGTTTTGTTCTGTGTTCTATATGTTTTTTGTTTGTTTGTTTTTATGCCTTTTGTTGTGTGATTTCTGTGGTAAAAACTTAAGGATATTGGATGTGAAAATGGGTAATAAAGCAAGTAAGTCTGAAACCCCTTTGGACTGTGTTTTAAGGAACTGTGATGAACTTTATCCCCCTTTGTTAAGCAGGATGAGAGAACCCCTAGCTGGCTGCAGGAGCACACCCACTGCAGAGGGCAATGCCTGCTGGGGATCTAAGAACTGAGTATCTCCTAGGTTAACAAGTGAACCTCCTTTAAAACCCCTTGTCCCTCCAAATCAAGAGAGTCAAAACCTTTGGGCAGAGTCCCTGTGTTTCTTCTTTGTTAGAAAAGCAATAAACCTCCCTTTTTCTTTTTCTCAAAACCCTGTTCTCATTTTTAAATTGCCATTAATTGGTTTCAAGGTCAGGAACCAAACTTTCAGTTACAAATGTTGATACCACACCCCCCTGGAAATTTTTCAGAGCTGACTACTGAAGTGTTAGGAGATGGAGCATGCCTGGGGTGGAGTGGAACCAGAGGAGCTAATCCTGTAAGTAAAAGGAGGGACTGAGGGACCCCCAGCAGCTGCTGAAGCCCTGTTTCTTTGGGGAATTCCCTCCTTTTTTTGTTGCACTGTAAGGATTATGCCACCTCTGTCTTCTTAAAAAAATAAAAAAGAAAAAGGGGACACTAAATGCAGTAAAGTCGCCATGGAGACCCTTGATTTTACATTTCTGGTTGCTCCTCTGTGAAAACATCTGGTCCCCTTGTGGGGGCATCTATAGTGCCACTGGTGAAGGAGATTTTTTTCTTATCTGCTCTGTTTTAAAGGTTTCTGTTTGTCAGCCACAGTCTGGAGCTCCTTTCTGTCTGTCTGACCTGTGTCTTTGTTTCTGGCCCTTTAAGACATGTGCAATAGTGTATTGATATCATAAATTGTTTCTTGGGAATGATCTTTGCTGAATGTGTGTCTAAAAGATGATGTTTAATTGTAACAATCTGGTGTCTGAATGGGTTTTTGAAGCATTGCACAATCTTGCAGTTAAAAGTTGGGATTAGGTAATTGTTTAGTTTATGATTTCAGATAATTTATGCCAAAGAACTTAAATACTTAGAATGGAAAACTAAATAACTCTACTTCCAAGTTGGCAAGTTACTTCCAATCATTCAGTTTTTTTCACCAATTTTGAATTGAATAGCCTGGGAAAATGTCACTGTGTACCAGTGCATTAATTTGGAAAAGGATAGTAAATCATAGTATGGAATCTGTTGACAAAACAAGATGTAAAGATATAAAATTTTGTGAATTGTATATTAAACTTGTATCATTATTTTCAACATCCGAACCTGAAAATTATGACTTATGGTTAAAATGCCTTAGGCCTGAGGTGTCTGCTCAGAATAGCAGTTTTTCCTTCCAGACCTCAGCCAGTACTTATGTTGAAATGCAAATGAAAGAATCCTGCAAGCTCAGTATGAGACTGATCTGAGGCCTTAACAAAAAAGGTAAATTGTATAGTATTTACTAAATACTGGCCAGTCATTTTTTCTAGGATTTTTTTTCTTCTTAGATTCTGTATTTTTTTGAGCTCATGATTTTGATCCTACAGACATAGGTTAATGTTTTTCTGATCAGTTCTATCTTTGACCAACTGTGGAGTATTTGAAACGTTGCAATGGAGATTTCACCTGTGAAAAGATACAAGGCCTTTACTATTGTTATGTGTGCACACTTGTGTTATGTGTTCTATGTCTATATATGTACATATGTCTGTATATCATATATATGATATACAAATTAACATATATAAGAAGCGCTCATAAAAACAAAGTTTAAAAAGTGGATCCAAAGATTTAAATCATGTGATTTAAATGGTTCAATTTAAATTGAATAAACAGATAAAATAAATGTCTTTAAATTTAAGCTTACATGTTTTTCTAGGTGTTCAAAAAACTCATAAAATATTAATGTCTATAAAATGTCTAGCATGCCTTGGTTCTAGGATTTTTCCTTCAACAACAACAAAAAAAAATGGCTAGCACTGTTCAACTCACTTGTCTAATATTTTGGTAAAATAAGTAAAGTAAATTTGATATGGGTTTACTCATTCATAAGTACTTTTTTTTACATATCTGATTAATTTACTATAGTCTGTATGAGTTTGTTTTTACAATCAGTCATGTGTGAAAGAGACAAAACTTTCTTAAAACATAAGTTTACCCATTACATTGTGTTTATTAAGTTTTTTTTTTTATTTTCTAAAGCAAGCAACCATAAAAATTAAACAACTGGTTAAATAAAAACTGTTATTTTAGAGCATCGTACTGTCATTTTTTAAAAGCTAAACTTGGTTAATATAAAAACATCAATGTAATTGTGATGCTATTAATGTGCTCATATCTTCCAGGTATACAAGTCTGTAAGGGAGAAACTTTAAAAGAGCATATATCAAGCTAGTGTTCTGAAGTTGTATGGTAAAAAAAAAATATATTGGGGATTTATTTACTTGTTATCAACAAGATATGTAAAGTTTTATGTTACTTTTTTACATTGCGGAACAATTTACATGTATTTTTAAGTTAATGAGAGCCTAAACTATGTAAAGGTTAAAAACTTTTTTAACGTTTCTTTAAGCCTTTCTTTAATTCATGTTTTAAATGTGATATCATATGGTGTTAGCTAATGTTCATGTGACCTCAAACAATTTATGTAAACTTTGTAAAGTGATATTTAAAAAGCAAATATCAGCTTTAGAACTGGAACACTTACGATTTATAAAGAGCTGGGCCTTACCTGAGTTAAGGTTCTGTGTTCCATCTTACTATATGTGAGAATGACTACAAAAGCAGTAGGCCAGATTTTAGTTCCTTTAAAGTTATGTTCAAAAGTTTTTTTTTTTGTTTTTTTTTTTTTTAATCTGGCAAGACTACTAGGATCTCAAACAGGGGATATAATGTATACCTCAGCCAAAATTCAGGGTAGCTATTAAATGAACTAAATATTTTCACTCTTGTTAATTTTATTTTGTAATTTCCTTATAAGTGATCTAAAGATTCCCTGTTAGTATTTTACAGAAATTTTGCATTAAGAACACAACATGGATTAATTTAAGATAATAAGCCATCACCTAAAAGACAGATAGGATAATACAGATCCCATTTAATAAAAAAGATAAATAATTGTAAAGTTATACACATTAAAGCCCAGTACTCTTAATATAAGGGTGTTAAGATTTATTTGTTGGATGTTTAAGATTAAGTTTTAAAATGTTGAAGCCTTGTGAGGGAATTTCTGTACACTGACATGCTCCGGTTGCTGCAACATTTATTCAGTACTCATGGTCTTTTTTTCTCTCATAGAAGCACCCATCCCCAGATGACTCTACAACCTGTTCTTCCCCAACCAGACTTCAAACCGAACTGACTTCTAAAAGGAAACTCATGTCCCTCATGGCGTGCCTCCTCACATCACCCCCTCTCAGCTCAGAAGAAGCCAAAACAAGTGATGCCCCTTTCTTACAACAATGGAGCCAAAAATAAATAGACTTTCAATATAAGTAATTAATTAAGTCAGATCAAATCAGGGAGACCAGTTTTGGGTGAGTTCAAAAAATGTTGGAGACTGTTACCTGAGGAATTAAAATTCTCTCAGTGCTCTTCCCCTACCCTATCAAATATGTGAAAGGAATACATAAAAAGGGGGGGGGGAGTGATAGACCCAACATGATTTTTTCTTAAAATTGGGAGCCATCTCGCCACAAAGCCATGAAAAGATAATTTCAGCTTTACAATAAGTTACTGCAAATTCTGAACCTGCTTAGAATGCCTGCCTGTGCCTTGAACTCACCCATGGCTGGCTCTCTGACCAGATTGCAGCCCTCTCTGAAACTTTATTGATGCCTCACAAATCCTGGCCTTCCCTGGCCAGATAACGACCTCCTCTGAGGCTCTAATGACCTTCCTAAATTCTGATGTTGGGGTCAGCAATAATGTAAACTACCATTAGTGTTATGCTCCTCAGAGTTTTGTTATCTGTAACCTCCCTTTTTGTAACTTTCTGGGCTATAATGCTGGGATGCAGGAAAGCTTCGGGTCTGTCTTGTTCCTGCAGTTTTGGGTGGGAGAGGCAGCCCGGCTGGTTGAAATAATAAGCTTGATTTAATTTGATTTTAATTGGAGTAAGTGGTCTTTTCTTGTGTCCTGGTCTAACACCACCAGACACTGAAAACAATTATGATGAGTTCCTGGCCACAAATTTCAGTTCCTGACATTGCCAGTCTCAGTGGCTTCAAACAGCCTCCCTACCCAGTCTCAAAATAAGAACACACACTTGCCATTTTCTGGCTTTCAGTATGCTTAGTGTCCCTGCTGTAGTTTTTTCAGCTCCTGTGTAGCACAGAAGCCTGTAGCTCCAGATCTACAACAGAAAACATAGAAATGGATTAAAAGAATGGCAGGCTCCAGAAACACAAGGACAGGAGAATGTGAAAGCCCACCCATCATCACTGGCTCTGTGTTGATTGGACTGTTCTCACCTAAGAGAGAGATTGGAAAGGGCTTCAGGCACTTCCTCCAAACTGAGGCTAGTAGGTTTACTGTTTGAGTGAAAGTAAATTGCATTCAGACCAGAAACAAAGTCACAAAGACTGGTTCTTGGTTGCTTTTTTTGTTGATAAAGGACTGGGGATCAACCATGTGCTGTGGTGCATGACTGTAATCCCAGCAGCTTGACAGGCTGAGGAAGGAGGATTGTGAATTCAAAGCCAGCCTAAGCAATAATAAAGCATTAAGAAACTCAGTGAGACACTGTCTCTAAATATAATACAAATAGGCCTGGGGATGTGGCTCAGAGGTCATGTGCCCCTGAGTTCAATTCCCAGTAGGAAAAAAAAAACAATGGGGATCAGATCAAGAGGTACTCACTACAGAGCCCCATGACAACAGATGAATGCATTCATGGATGGATAGACACAGAGATAGAGTGTTGGAACAGGGTCTCATATTCTCCTGTGATGGCTTTATTTTTTTAATTTGCTGTGAATTGCACTAAGTGCTCAGGACCATATTATTTCATGGCAGAGTTTCCTCCAAATACATGGATCCAGCACTGAGAGAAGTGCATTTGTCATGTATATAAGGATAAATCAATTCATGAATACATATGTGTATATTTTTATAAAAAAGAAATATTACAATTACTTTAAATTTTGTTTAATATTCATGTTCTCTGGTCTTATGAGAAAACAGCTTGAGATTTCAACTCATTATTAATTCCCTGAGGCAGTAATATCCCCACTCCTTTATAAATTAGGAGACACAGTAAAATGCTAAAGTTTCTAGTATTAACATTAATAAAGAAAAAGATGTGGAGTGGGCCAGGTCTCTAGATCTGTCAGTATCCCAGACCCTAGAGTATAAGTAACTAAATAATAATTATGATTGGAGACTAATCATAGGATTTTGTCTTTTTTTTCTTTTGGTATGGGGTACTATGAGAATATTAGCACAAATCACAGGCATTTATGTCTCTCTGTGTATATATATATATATATATATATAATTTTCATATATATTATTTATATATATTATTTATGTATATATTTATATATATTATTTTCATAACTTAATACATCCCATCAACAGAGTCAACTTTAGATTTAAATGAAAAAAAAAGTAAATCGCTATTGCCAAGGTCAAGCCCCAGTACGGATCAAGGGATCCTGAGGGACAAGTGGTGTCTGGTGCTGAAGGATAAGTACCGTCCATGAAAGAAAAGGAGACAGGATGATGGTTTCAAGTTATGAGCAGCCTTCAGAAGGATCTGCTGCCCCTAGAGGGCCTTTATTATTTTTTTGTTTGTTTGTTTTACAGGTTTTTTTTCCTTTTGGTAGTTAATGGATAGCATCAAAACTTCTTTGGTTTACATAACTTTCAAGAGTTACAATCTTGTCAAACATATGTTAATTATCAAAGATATTAAGCACATTATATAGAATTTTTCGTGTAACTTTGCCAATCATGATTAGTCTTTTACATTTTCACCTCAGTCTCTAGGGGCTCGAATACAAAACTTGACTACCTGTCTCTTGACCTATTATTATCTTTTAACTTTAAATCATACCTATAATTATTCCATTGACCTTTAAATTTAAAATATACTTATAATTATTTGTAAGCTTTCTTACTCCTAAAGTTCCCATAAATAACACTAAAACAGTGAAAGCCTATTTTTAGAAGCCTACTACTCTGAACTGTCTCAAAAATATATCTATATTAATTTTACATTATTTTGTTTTTAATTTCCAACTAATTTCCTTTGTTCATATGACCTATTTAACCACTTTCTTAAAAGAGTTTCTTTGATCATTGTTCAAAGTATACCAATCCTCATGTCTTTGTGATCTTTAATTGAAAGGCAGGCTCTGCACCTCAAACCATTTGTCATTTTTATTAACTATTTTTTTCCTATTTTCTTTTTTTTAATTTATTTTTTAGTTTTCAGTGGACACAACATCTTTATTTGTATGTGGTGCTGTGAATCGAACCCAGGCCACATGCATGCCAGGTGAGCGCGCTACCACTTGAACCACATCTCCAGCCCTTGTTTCCTATTTTCATCATGAATTCCTGTGTAAAGTAAGAGAGTATGTTAGTTGGAGGAATATATGTCACAAAAGTGTGACTTTAGGATTGGGGGCTTAGAGTAAATTGTTAATTTTTTCTCAGGAAACTTGATTTGAAATCTTTTCCCCATAAACTTATTGAGAAATAAAACTATTTTGTGTCCTCAGAGATATTGAAACACATCTCAGGGCATGTCTTAATTGTACCCTTAGTCTCATTCTGGGAGTTTTCCTGCAATCTCAAGTAACACATACTTTTATTATTGATTGATGTATACCCTTTTATTTATATCATGAGTATCATAAACAAAGCACTTAACATTCCTTATGGTTCCAGATTCCATATGGTTCTGCTCTGCCCCAGCATCCCGCAGTGTGACTGTGTCAGTGGGTTCAGGAACACTTCACCACAAACACTATCTATAAGTCACCATATGACTTCATATGACTTCTGTGAACCTTGTGATTGAATCTTGGCACCCAGTCTATAGTATTGGAATAGTTATGTATCACTGGATATTAAGTCATTGTATAACTTATCGGCACATTTGAACCCTGAGCCAAATCCCCATCCCTATTTTATATTTTATTTAAAGAAAGAGTCTCACTAAGTTTCTTAGCACCTGATGTTCACTGAAGCAGGAATTGAACTCATGATCCTCCTGCTTCAGCCTGACAAAATACTGGGATTGATTTCAGTGTGCACCACTGCACTCGGTTCTGTTCACATATTTAATGCCAGCATTCCCTCTCTGCATTGTCAACTATTTTATTTTTTCTATTCAACATTCCAAATGAATGCAGTATTTTTAATTTTTTTGAAAAGAACTTCATTGCAGTTTAAAGATTTTGCTTTCTCTATGTGAGCATTTTACATGAGAGAAAAGAAGACAAGTAACTTGAAAATTTAAAAAATAAAAACAATGTCTGTCTCCTCCCTCTGTCTTCCCAGGCACATTCACCTTATCAAAATGTCTGATTTAAAATTTTTCTTTTATTGCGTTCCTGTGTGATGCATCCTCATTCTAACCTCCCATATTGTGTTAAATGGGGGTTTCATAACTGCCTGATAAAATTGTGAAGAGATATCATATCTAAAGTCTGTTGAAGTTTCTAGTGAATATCGTTCTTTTTTTTTTCTTCCAGAGAGCAGTATAAAGTATGAAGTTAAGGCACTTAAGGAAGTCTCTGAGAGCCGTTCAGATGTCAATGATCTTTTAGTTATACAGGGCTGGGACCCTCTGGGAAACTGAGGTACTGTGAAGACGATGCCCCTTAAAATGCAGTTTTTTTTTCCAATGAAGACATAAAGTTCTCAAACTTATCGATCAGAGTAGCAACCAATTAGTTTATTAGAAGTGAAGTGAAAGAGGAAAAAGATGACACTCTGAAGAGAGAGAATTTTCTGTCTGAAAAGAGAACATGTCTCTCTTGCAGGCTCTCTTGCATTCCAGTTTTCTTCGAGATCTAAACAGAGATTCCAAAGGGTCCTTCCCAGGTACAGTTCTTGATTTTGTACTGATAGTTAGAATAACATAAAACTCTCAAGTATTCACTGCCCTGACAACTTTAGGTTAATTAGATTCATGCTCACCATTTCTAAATTAACTCATAAGCAAAATTGTTGCAGATTTTTTGGTTATTAAGAATTACCCTTGTTTCTCTGTTTTTCAGAATCTGGTCTTTAGCACAGTCAAAAAATTCTCCTGTTTAGAGTAACATAGGTTGCTTTTATAAACATTATTTTGAAACTGCATTTCTCCTGCAGATAACAGTTTGTTAAGGAATGTGACATATCCTGTCCAGCTAAGCCAGAAAGGATGCAAGTAAATTGCTTCATAGAAAATAAAGAATGGGGTCAGTATGTTGGTCCTATTCATTTCTTTCTTTCTTTGTTTGTTTGATTATGGTATTGTGTGTTGAATCCAGAGCTAGCCTACCACTGAGCTACATCGCCAGCCCTATATTTATATTTTATTTAGAGACAAGGTCTCACTGATTTTGTTAGTGTCTCTTGGAGAAGTTACTAAGACTCGCTCTAAGTTCATAATTTTCCTGCCTCACCCTCCCAAGCGACTAAAAATACAGGCATGTGGCACCATTACCAACCAAACATTTATCTAAAAAAAGTACTTCATTTTTTTTACCAGGTTCTGTAAATAATACTATAATGAAAATAGACATGCAGTGGTTCTATGATGTAATAACTCCAGTATTTTTTTAGATTCATACCCAGAATAACATCTAGTGGAACATAAGCCTTTTTTTATTTTAACTTTCTGAAGAACCTTAATACCATTTTCAAAAATAGCTTTATTCAATTGATATTCTCACCAATATTTTTTTCAACTGAGTCTTTTTATATGATGCTTGCATGCTCTGGAGTACCTATTATCTTTCAGATATTTATATTTTAGTTCTTAATATTTTATTTACGTTTTGTTATTCATAGATAGACAAATTACTTTTATTTTATTTATTCATTTTTATGTGGTACTGATTCTTAAATATAGTGCCGCTAATGTGCTGTGCAAGCACTCTACAACTAAGCCAGAACTCTATCCTCAGTCTTTGAGATTTTAAGCATAGGCATTCTGACAACACTGTACAAAGTGCAGGATATTTTTTATTTTATTGATACTTTAAATTACTGATGCAAGTGTGTTATATTCCAGGACTTCAAGTAGCCAGAGGAAGAGTGTCCTGTAAATATTTTCTGTGATGAAATGAAACAAGAATCTGCGATTTGTAAACTTTGTTAACACTACTGCTGAAAATTTTTGTCTTTGGAAGTGTTACAAACAATGCAAATCCAACGGCTTGAAATACATCAAGATTTGCCCATGCTCGTCTCTATTGCTTTTAGCAATTGAAAGTTTAAGATATACTCCCTTGAACAGAAGTTGCTAATGTTAGACATTCAGTGCATGGAGAAACTTATTCTGAAAACCTACTGGTAGGCCTGGAATTATTACTGGTGTAAACAAGGGTAGGTCAGGTCTCAGAAAGTGCTCAAATCTTACTGAGTCTATCAGGAGATTGATTAATTTTCCCCTTTTGTACCCTTTATTGATTCAAGAGTGGAGTAATTCTTCCAACAATAGAAGTTAGTAAAACCACTGGTAAATCTCTTTTTGGGACAAACTGACACCTTTGAGATGTAATTTTTCTGCCTTGACTTCAGGTTGTGAAACAAATCAAAAGACTTACTTGGTCATAGAAGAAAACCACTTTGTAATTTTCACATTTACATTTCACTCCTTCTTTAACCAGTGGATAAGTTAAGATAAAAATTACAGAAAATTTTAAAGTCAGTTTATATATTATCTCAATCTCCCCTTATTTAAGGTGCCTTCAAACTTGTAGGAATATTTCTCAAATATGTGGCACTTCAGTAAACAACTCAAATGCCCACGTGTACCCTAGCTTTTTCTACTCATTTGATTGTAGATATTCTTTCACTTGTCCAATGTATGTAAATCTCATAATTCATTTATGACTTTGTCAAAGTAACACACATAACATGAGTAAATGTGTATTAATATATTAGTAAAGAAAGGGTGGGTTAAAAGCCTTCTATTTTGCTCTATTTCTGTTATAGTCCAGCTGTGACGTGTTCCCCAAAAGCTCATATGTGAAACAATGCAGGAAGGGTTGGAGGAGAAAGGATTGGGTCATAGCTTTAAAGTCCTCAGTGAATTAATCCCTGAATGAATTAACTATGTGGTAACTGAATTGATAGTGTGTGGCTGAAAAAAGTGAGAATTGGGGATAGAGCTTTGGAATCTAAATTTGTATATTCTCCCAAAAATGAATCTGTCTCTTTACTGTTATCACTATGTCAGTTGATTCCCTCTACCACACCCTTTAGCCATAATGTTCTGCCTCACCTTGAGCCCTGAGAAATGGAGCAGTATTCTATAGGCTAAGACTTTTGAAACCCTAAGCCTGTAAATAAACTTTTATTCCTCTACAATTTCTCTGGTCAATTTGTTAGTCACATTGTTGAAAAAGGCAACTAAAACAACTTCTAACTTGATCTCTCCTTAATATCTGCTCTTTGTGATGATTTTGAACCCAGTACCTTACATATTCTGCAAACAAACGCTCAGGAAAATGTGACCCATCTAACTTTAGATTGTATTGTATTATCCATTTACTTCTAGCCTTATTTTTGATATGGATAGGCTTAGACCATTTTATTTATCTTAAAAATACAAGAAATTACATGCATATGGATTCATCTTTGTGTTTGGTTCATACTATGACTCCTTGGATTTCAGTATTGTATTATACATTCATTATATACATCAGTTTCTCTTAATGATACTAATAGTTCATTTGATTCTCTGAAGCATTGGTTTTGGAGGTATTTCTTAAATACTTTTCATTCCATGTAATTTTTTTTCAGTCTCTTTCTTTTAATAGAGAAGCATGCTGAAATTTCTTTGTTAATGTTTTTATTTCTTAGTTGTAATCATAATAACTTTATTTTATCTATTTACTTTTAGGTGATGCTGATGATTGAACCCAGTACCTCATATGTGCTAGGTAAGCACTCTACCATAACCCCAGTCCTACATGCTAAAATATTGATGAAAATGTTACAGATTTCATTCAAAAAAAATTGTTTTCTTTGTAGTGATGTATAGTATCTAAACACATGTGTGTAATTGGTTTTTTTAATGTCCTAATTCAAGTTTTATTTACCAGTAAATTCTACATATTTCCCTTTAAAATGTATATGCAATGTGTGAAGTAGTATCAAAAAGTTACCTTTATATAATACTGATGTGGTGTTTTTTACTGTTTGTTAGGCTGAATGTAGTGTGGCAAAAAATGTGTCTTGACAGTAGAAACCACTTTACTCACACTTTATTATTTTTACGTTTCTTATGTGCACATTATATTTTCTTTCACCTTACAGATTTCAACTGTATGGACCATGCAGCTCTTCTTTTATATATTATTATGGTTTTTAAGAGCAGTCATATTTATAAGTTAATGTTACCAGTGGGGAAGTGTCATGTCCTTCAATAGGCACACATTTTTTTACAAAAAGATAGCCACTTATAATTAATCTGTAGTTCATGAGAACTTTTCACTCCACATCTTCATGAATACTGTTTAATTTTATGTATTTGGTTATATTTTATTTTTTATGAGTACTTAACCCTTAGATATCACCTGTATAAAGAGAATATTCAAGTTATTTGACTGTTCTTCTCATGATGTCCTTGTCTTTTTCTTCCTGAATGTATTCATTCATACATCAGGCAATTTATCTTACCTGTTACTTTGTGCCATTTAATGGTATAACTTCATTTATTGATTATTTTAATGCCAAATTTATTAATTTGTTTAACATTTTGTTTTGTGCAACTTTGAAAAGAAATAAGTTTTCCATTGCTGTGTGCTTCTTATGACTGAAATCAAGGGTGCCTTTCCATTCAAAACTAGACTCTAGTCTTAATATTATATGAGACAGAGTCTCAATAAGTTGTTAATCATCTCTGTGAAATTTCTTTAATTATTATTATTGTTGTTATTATTTATATGAGGCAGTGGAATGCATTATAATTTTTATTACACATGTAGGGCACATGCTTTATGTCTCTTGCTGTATACAAAATATATTCACATCAATTTGTGTCTTCATAAATGTACTTTAGAGAATGGTTTTCATCAGATTCCACCATAATTGCAAACCCTCTGCCACCTCTCTTCTCCCCTACCCTGCTACCCTATCTAAAGTTTGTCTATCCCTCTCATGTCCCTCCCTACACCACTATGAATCAGTCTCTTTGTATTAAAGAAAACATTCAGCATTTGTTTTTGGGGGATTGGTTTTGTCATAACTTCTTAAGCAGTTGATACTATGAGCAATACCAACACATTCACAATAAAACTTACTTTTTCTTATAGTAACTATTGAATGTTTTATAATTACATATTGACTATCTTTGAAAGACTTATTATGTTGCACTAAGCAAGATTAAAATCACTTTGTGTGTGTTTGTGTGTGTGTGTGTGTGTGTGTGTGTGTGTGACACAGATACCACATAGATATAAAACTTTATTTAGAAAGGATGGCAATTTTGTACTCCTCAGCAGTGGAAACTTTCATTTTTCATTGTCTAATTGTAAAGATTTTTTTTAAAGATTCTGTTTTAGGGATAGGATTATGGCTCAATAGTAGGGTGCTCACCTAGTACATGAGAGGCATTGGGTTTGATCCTCAGCACCACATTAAAATAAAATAATAATAATAATAAATGATATTGTGTCCACTAACAACTAAAAAAATTTAAAATTCTCTTTTTGGTACACTGATCTCTCTAAGTTTATAACATACAATAATGTGTTGCATAGTGATCTTTTAGTCAGTGATGGAATTTATATACAACAACAGCTACAATATATAGCCTAAGATTGTAGTAGTATACAATCTAAATGTCAGTATACAGTATGATATTTGCAACAATGGAAAAGTCATTTTGAGTGCATTTCTTAGAGTGTATGCCTGTCTTTTAATGAGGCATTTTTATACACATACTATACATTACAAGAACTGATATAATTTTTGTATGACTGTTATATCTCAGATTTACCAAAGCATGCATGAAATTTTATTTGTCTATCAAAGATCAAGAATTTGACACCACTGACACATTAATGGCCATTACTGGAGATTAGTTTATTTTGAATATTATATTTTTGTTGTTGTTGTTATTATTATTATTATTATTATTATATGGTATTGAACTCAAGGGCACTGAACTCCTGAGCAACATTGCCGCCTTCATTTGCATTTTATTTAGATATAGGCTTTCAGTGAGTTGCTTAGTGCCTCCCTTTCGCTGAGGCTGAGTTTCAAATTATGATCCTTCTGCCTCTCCTACCTTGTTAGTTTCACAAGATTCTTACCTGCTTTTTTCTTTGACATCACATGCCTGCTATTCTCTCATGCTGTTCATTGCTGGACTCAGCAGTTTTAGATATTCTCCTTTTCACATTTTGACACCATTGTTGGCAGATCCAAGATCTTTAATTAGATAGTCCTTAATACACAGTTTCTCATTTTGACTCCTTGGTGTTCATGCTCATAAAGAACTTGAAAAGTGTTCAACAGATATCTATAAATGGTATAAAATGTGAAGAAAAAAAATCTATAAAAAAAGTTAAAACATACTAACATTTATCTTTGGATAAATAATAAATTGTGAATTAAGGTAGCACCAGCACTATCTTATGGAGAAAAGTAAGCATATTCCAAGAAAGATAAGAAAAAAATAATGAGAGAAACAATAGAATAAAAATACATTTTTACTTTGAGAAATTGATTTTTGAGAACTTTCCAGCTAAATCTGGCACATAATTTTATAGGGGTAAGAGACACCCATGAAATTGATGCCTCACAAGTATCTAAACAAACTCATGGTAAGGAAACCCTTGACAGTAATACCTATAAAGCATGAGAATGAATCAAAGAAGGGTGATGAATACTCCTCTGTAAAAGTGCTTATAAAATATAATTTTTCATTGAATTCTAATGTAAAAGATTATTTGTGTGCATAGTGACTAGATAGTACTTTTTTCAGATGTACAAAAAGGGTAAGATGCTGATTAAAGTCACATCTTCTAGCTAGAATCATATGGAAGAGAACATAATTAATATATAGAAAGAATGCTGTTTTATTTTTGGTCCTATTATTTATTTGTATTTGAACTTAATCTTCCACTAATGTGATATGCAACTCAAAATAATACAGTTATTTCTCTGAGTCCCTCATTTCTTGACTATAGAATGACAAAATTTAGATTTTGCCATTTCTTATATTCTTTATACCAGAAATCAGAGGGCTAAAGGTTACTTTAACTATACTTGGAGTTGGGGTTTTGGCTCAGAGAAAGAGCACTCACCTAGCATGTATGAGGAATGCAGTTTAATGTTCAGCTCCATACAAAAATAAATAAATAAATAAATAAATAAATAAATGTATTTTGTCCACCTACAACTAAATAATAAATGTTAAAAATTACTGACTGATCTTTACTCAGACAATAATATTTTAACTTTACGTCTTTTATAAACAGTTCCATGAAGGGGCTGGGGTTGTGGCTTAGAGGAATATCACTCACGTAGCATATGTGAGGAAATGGGTTTGATTTTTTGCACTACATATAAATAAATAAAATTCTCTATAAAAAAACACCATGACACAAATCAAAATAAAATGAGACTATTTATTTATTAACGAATATTTAATAACACTGACTTCTCAGGAGAGTTTTGGTTTACACTTAGACCAGCACAAAAAAAATTCGAGAGTTCTGTCAGAATTATGATTCTTTGTCTTACAAAATAGAGGATATATTTCAATCAGTGTATATACTTTTTGTTAGCTTAAAAAATAACTTTTTACTATGTAATTATATACTATTCTTAAGAGTCATGAATTTTTGGTGGTTGTGCCAAGATTAATATATAAATAATAAATTCTACATTGGAAAACATTTTAAGGTAGTATTTGTTTTAAAAAATTGGTAAACTGGGTAGTCATGGTGCTGCATGACTGAAATCTCAGTGGCTTTGGAGCTAAAACAGGAGGATCACAAGTTCAAAGCAAGCATCAGCAATGGCAAGACACTGTGCAACTCATTGAAACTGTCATAAATGGAATACAAAATAGCGCTCAGAATGTGACTCTGAGTTTAATCTCTATGAGCCCCCCACCCCCAAAATTGCTAAAATCCCAGGAGCATGCCTGTCATACCACCGGCTTGAGAGGCAAAGGGAAGAGGAGAATTAAAAAAAAAAAAAAAAAAAAACAGGCTTAGAAACATAGCAAAACCCCACGCAACTTTGTGATAACCCTTTCTGAAAATTAAAATAAATAAATAAATAAAATTTGGGGGATGTGACCCGGTGGTAAAGTGTCCCTGTGTTCAATCCATAAATTCTCCAAATGGTAAACTAACTATCATGCAAATGAAAACAACAAAATATATTTATATTTTTAAAAATCATTTAGTTAATACATACATTCCATTTTCAGATGCCACACACAAGCAACCAGATATCTAAAAACAGGTTTTATATTAAAGTTATGAAACTTGAAAATGTCTCTCAAAACTAGATCAAGACTTCTCAGCAGACTAGACACTTTCTATTGAGCTGCTTGTGCTATCACTTGGAATCTTCTTAACTAAACTTTTCCTAGATAAAAAAAAAAAAAAAACTGCAAAAAAAAAATTTAAAACTAACAGGGATATCCTCCATGCAAGCCTCATAGATATGCACACATATATGTCTTGATATTATATACCTCTTTTTGCCACTTCATAAATTATAACATTTTAGTGACAAATTGAATGGAAGAAACACTTTATAATCGTATGTCATGGGTGAGCTGTATTTGGTCCTGTAAGGAACAAGATTTATCTGTTAAAAAATTAGGGTTACTACTCTCTGAACAGAAGGATAAGAACTGTCATGAAATTTAGACATTTCAATGATTCACTGAAGACAATTTATTTATTCATTTATTTTAGGTACCAAGTTTTTTCATTTCTAACCAATAATCTGGACATGTCTCCACTTTTTTAAATCTCTTTTTGTTAGACTTTTAATCATGTAATGACATGAGACAGCGATTATGTCACAAAGAATGATAAATATATCATGGCAATCCCCATTTCAAAACCGTACAATGATATCACCATTCAGATATCTGTGACTTGTGAATTTTTACTGAGGAAATTATAATTGTTTTACTGTAGGTGACTGAGCATTCAAAACTAATAGTCACATTTTAAACAAATCCATAAAATTAATTATTATTATTAAATTTTATTAGGAATTTTGATTTGATATGCTCTAATATTATTATTAGAGCATAGTGATTAATTTTATTGATAGTTGAATAATAATAATTAATTTTATTGTTTTAAAATTTTAATACATTTACCAAGTTAAAATACATTATTTCATTCACATTTTAACATATTAAGTATGAGCAACTATGGTTGCAAGAGTTTTTTGTTTGTTTGTTTGTTAGTTAGTTTTTGTGTTGTTGTTGTTGTTGTTTTTCAGAAAAGCCTTTAAATGAAAAAAAAATAACTGAATTGGCAATTTCAGGTGGATTTCCCAATTTTTCACAGAAGAATTAATTAAGGCACTGGGTGATGGTCACTGCACCCAGACATCATTTTCAATATAGACCTAGAACATTATCAGGAGAGCATGTCAAGATTTACAACATCAAACAAGGGTTAGATATAAACATAGATATTAGGCCAGGGTAAAGAGGTCATGAATTACATCTTGGAGCATTTCAAGTAAAACATCTGAACATATACTTTAAAATTTAAATGAATAAATAAATTAAGACTGAAATATTTCACAATAATTTTATAACTGAAATATTAGATCATTATTTCATGCAGAGCAACTTGTAAATTACAGAGCAGACATCAATTGTAAATGATCCAAATGCTAATGAAAGTTAAATGATAAACCTTGTTCTAAAAGATAAGCATTGCAAATCTAAAAATAAAAAATTCTCAGAAATTTGAATTATTATGAGAGGTATGAGAGGTGACATGATGCTGCATGTGGAAAATTCTACAACAGACCTATGTGACGTGGTCACAGTCAAAACACAGGTGCATTAAATTATTTTATGAAATTACCTTCACACCATGTATAAAAACTATCGGAAAATTATAAATTTTTGAAAATTACAATGCCATCCCCAAGATATTTATGTCTCTCTGACTCTTAAAATAAAGTTATTATATCTAAATCTCTTTGAATATTCTCATTTGAAGCATTTGGATAAAAAATATTGAATTCTAACAAGTGAGGACTTAACGACACTAATGAAACACTCAGAACATGGGTAAGTATCAAAATAATTACACTAAATGAAATAAGTTAGACACCAAAAACGGTATTGAGTAGTTTGATTTATTTAAATTCTTGATGATATGAGTTTAAGGTACAAAAACAGCAGAAGAAGAAATATTCCTGAGAATGTGGAAATTGATCCATAGGGCATACTTATATCAAAACATACTCATACGTAGGATAAATGTGTGTGCATAATTCTAAGTGTACCTAAATGAAGCTATTAGAACATTTTAGCTATTAAAGCAAACTTTCACTTCGTTGACAACTACTCATTACAAATGTAAGAGTTACCCTTTAACATTTTCTTACGTTGCAAAGCAATCCACATTAGATTTAACTAAAAAAAAAAATAAAAGACAAAAACTCTGTTAAAATAAATTGGACACTCCAAACCTTGTGTTTATGAGAAACCAATGGCCACACTGAGCTTCTCAGTTATGGACCTTTGCTCTCTGCAGAGCTACAAACACCATCTTCACGATTACTTCAAAACCTTAGAATGTTTTCTCTTGAAAGCAGTTGTGGTGAGCAGTAAACTGGTAGCATGTCATACTGGTTTTTCTAATTTATTCATTTCCTTATTATTTTTGACAGAAAGCCTATTTAGCGTCCTCTATGTCTTGAGATTTGTAGGCCTTGGTTTTATTTGGAGGGGATGAGGGTATAGAGATAATATAATGCTCTTTGGATTTGACAGGAGGAAGAATGAAAAGAGTCTCTACACCCTGTGTTTTCAGGGATGTGCTATAGGAGAACCATCAAATTTCTGTTTGCCATTGTGAAGTTGAGTTGATTTCCCACTTTGTTATAATTTAGAAGATGCAGAAAATAAAGGGGATAATGAGAGGTGCTTGGGTCCATGTTGACTAGGTGGCAGATGAGGTAATGGGTAGAGTTTGCTATAGAGTTCAACTTATTGAAATAAGTATATGTGGGTGCTGAGAGACTGGCTTAGTATCACTCTGAGAATATGTGCTTTGCTAGTTTGCAGAAATGGACAAAAAAAGAGGCTATATATAGCACAAGGCAAGTATATGTGTTAGGTTTCTCAGAGCAGGAAACAAACCAGACCTCTGTGTAGGGAACTAGGCAAAGGGAATTGGCCTATGTTCCTGTGTGGAGGGGAGGTTTTTCTGTAGAAGACCAAGACACCTAAAAATTGCTAGCCTCGGTACCTGTACTTTTCCATATTGCCCTTAGTTAACTGGCTCTCTCTTGACTCCACCTGCAAACCAATACTACACCTTCTAAGGTATAAATGCCAGTGCATTTTCCTACACTAATCACACCTCCCTTTATGAATCTTCCATCATTCTTTAATTACAGTCTGCCCTGAGATAGTAGGGGTGCCATCCATCAAGGCCAGTTCACTGCAAACACCATAGTTTCTACCTATCCCCCACTCACTATCAATAACTTCTTAACAAACAGAAAGTACCTGTAAAGGCTCAGTGCTATCACTATACAACACTTGAATGTTCAAAGTCAGTCATATTATCAATGCAAAACAAAAGGTCAACCACCAAAATCTACTTCTGTCAAATGTTATTATCTTTGAAGGTAGTGTTTTAATTTTCTTTTAAAATGAATTATTAAATTTTTCAGTATACCTTTATGTATGAATAAGATGTTGGGGATTGCTTAATTTATGACACCACTTAATGACCTAATATTTATGTTATTATTTTTTTATGTATTCATTTCTTAAATTATTTTTTAAATATGATAACATAATGCATTACAATTCGTGTTACATGTATTTATGCTTGCCTTATGCTCTATATAACCTCTTTTTCCCCTTTTTTCCAAACTAGCAAAACACATATTCTCAGAATGATACTGTGCCAGCCTCTCAGCATGCATACATTCTTATTGCAATAAGCTGAACTCTAAAGCAAAACAAACCCATTACCTCATCTGTCACCCAGTCAACATGGACTAAGCACCTATCATTATCCACTTCATGTTCTGCATCTTCTAAATTTTAGCAAAAGTAGAATATCAACTCAACTTCCTTCATTTATTACATGTATTGAACACAATTTTTCATATCTCTGGTTCTACACATAGTAGATTTATATCTTGTGTGGCTTCATACATGTACTTAGGGTATTGATAACAATTACATTCCACTGTCCTTTTTACCTCCATGCCCCCTTCCTTCCCTTCTCTCCCCTTTTATCCTTTTCCTTATCTGAAGTTAGTGTAATCTTTCCATTTCACATAATGTAACACATAATGTGTAACACATAACACATAATGCTATGAATTAGCATCCTTACTGAGAAATCATTTGGTGTTTGTTTTAGGGTGATTTGTAAATTTTACTTAGCATTATATTCTTCAGCTCCATCAATTTTTTCTGCAAAAGCCATAATTTTTTTCCCTTTAATGGCGAGTAATATTCCATTGTGTACATATACTACATCTTTTTCCATTTATCTACTGAAGGGCATCTATTATGGCTACACAGTTTAGCTATTGTGAAATGTGCTGCTATAAGTATTGATGTGACAGTGTCCCTGTAGTATGCTGTTTTTAAGTCTTTTGTGTAAGAACAAGGAGTGGGATTGCTCTGTCAAATGGTTCCATTCCAGTTTTTTCAAGGAATCTCCATACTGCTTTCCAGATTGGCTGCACCAATTTGAAGTCCCACCAGCATTGTATGAGTGTGCCTTTTACCACACCCTCACCAACAATTATTGTTGTTTTTTTTCTTAAATGACTGGAGTAAGATGAAATCAGAGTAGTTTTGATTTGCATTTATCAAATTGCTAGACATGTTGAGCAATTTTTTATATGTGTGTCAATTGATTGCATATCATCTTTTGAGAATTGTCTGTTCAGTTATTTGGCTCATATATTGATTGGGTTATTGTTGTTTTGGTCAGCAAATAGTGCTAATTTGAGTTCTTCCTTACTTATCCATATGCCTTTAATTAATTTTATTTGTCTAATTGGTCTGGCCAGTGTTTCAAGAATTATGTTAAATAGAAGTGGTGGAAACGGGCATCCCTGTCTTTTTCCAGTTTTTAGAGGAAATGCTTCCATTTTCTGCCTTGGTGTCCTAGAATGGTGCTCCCCAATCTTGTGGCCATTGTCCATGTAATCCATCAAATTGACAAACTCAGCTTTTTTGTCACAGGATCTATATGCCAAAATATCATGTGCTTGAAGCTACTGAATTAGGCAGGATAGACATGGAACATTTCCATAATCGCGAAAGTAATTGAATGATGATGTTCTATAAATCACCAGGAGCAAATATTATGGATAACATGACCTATTGAGAGTTCAAATCTAGTACCTTTCAACAAATACCTTGCTAACTGTGTTCCAATATAAATTTTTTGTTAAAAAAGAATAAATAAATAAAATAGAGTGGTGTGGATACAGCTATCAGGTGCTACATTAATGAATTCTGTTTTAGAGCATCCACCAGGTTTTACCTGGCCTCTTCCAATCACAGGATTTCAAGCACCTCCCTGGAAGGCCCCCTCCCATTCTGGTAAAGGCCAGTGACTCTTATGGTGTCCTTTGTCGAAATCCCTCTTACCTTCTAGGCTAATGAGGAAACCAGCCAATCAGGAAACCACTACCCGCGCCACTACAGATAATTCTTGTGCATGGGAATTCATAGCCATCCTATGAGTATGAAGCTGCTGGCATTGGTACCACACTTAGAAAACCACTGCTCCAGCAGACTCCAACATCTAGGACATTGGGGTGTTTTCATAAAAGGTCCTAGTAGAACATGACTCAAGCCCACTTAGTTATAAGCTGGGAATGCTGCTGAAATAAGACACAAACCACCACCACCAACAACAATAACAATAACATAAAGCCCTCTACATTTATGTGGGGATTTTTCTCTAAAAAAGACATTGAATTTTTAAAAATTATCACATCTCCATATGGCTTCTGCCAATAAACCCCTCAATGATAAACAGTTTTTTAAAAGAATATTTTCAGAAATATTTTTTGAGGAAGTAAAGAACAACCTACTTGGGAACAGTACAGAATGTGAGCACTTTTTTGCTCGATTATAACATAAAATTCTACTGAAGCTGTGGCAAAGACCCTTCACAGACTTCAAGAACAGACAGGAGATTTCCTCCTGCTGACATGCTCTCAAGTCAGAGCTGCACCCAACTTGGATTCTCTTGAGGCAAAGAATGCCCAAAAGGTCATTGAACTAGCTGTTCTGTCACAAGGGGGGAATATACACCATAAATTACCAAATAATACATCTAATAAAACTAATAATTACAAAATGCTATCTTTAACATTGTTTGATTAAATTTAATTTTGAATGAAAGTGTTTAATCTTTAGTACACCATATTTATCTTGTTGCTGATAGATGAGATTTTACTGCCAGAAAGTGATAACTTAATGATCTCTGTTAAAGAATGCAAGTCCAAGGAGACTTCAACCATCAATTATTTATAAGCAGACGTGGTGCTGTGTCCCCATGTAAAGGTAGCAAAACTCCTGTAATGAGGTGGATGCACCCCTGCATCACCTGACCACATTGATCTCATCTGAAAGAGATCAGAAGTATGGCACAACCTTGAACCTCAAAAAACCTTAGAGAGGCGAGGCCACAATGATGTCTTAGAGTCAAGTTCATGGAATACTGCCTTCATGGCATACATTACGAGTGCCTGAGTGGCAACACACTACCCCATGCTAGGTTGTGTGAAGAGCAAAATACTTACCCCTTAGGCACAGCCCTGGGCATGAGGCTATGTGTTGAATTCCCTGCTCTTGCTCCATTGCTCACTCCTTGATTGGTCACTGCAGAAATTGCATTGGTGGCTGCCTGTAATCTGCTAAGCTACTGCCTGAGTATATATACATGGTAACTTCACAATAAAATGGGACCTGTTTCCTGCTTGATGTCCAGAGGTCTTGATTAGTGACTTCACAGACACAGTCTCTTCTACAATTTTCTGTGAAACCCCTTGCTGGACGAGAAAGAGCACACATAAACATCAGTACATAGCATTTGTCTTTTTTTGAAGGATCAAAAAAAATCCTTGTAATGTGACTCTCCTGACCTCTAATGAATGTCAGTATGTTTGCATTTCCATCACCACATCTTCGATATTTGGATATTTACTCACTTAGTCTTTGTACCAGAGAAGGATTTTCTTCCATTAGAAATGATAGGGTGATCTTTTCTTTTTTTAAGCATTTATTAGGGTGGAGATAATGAAAAGAACTTTCTGTATCCTGCCATTTTCTACGAATGACAGTTCCTTCATACTATTTTAAGCAGGATTCAGCTTGTCCATGAGTCCCTTTTTTTTTCTTTTAATCTATGCAGAAGGTTTTACTTTTCTTCATGCTGCTTTTCACATCATACCTACAAGTCAACTGATGGAGCTATGCTGAGTGAGAAAAAAATACCAATAAATTGATATTAGGTAGGCCTACCTACATCTTGTATGGAGGTTGTAACAACTGAGTTGTTGCCTCAGATTATTGGGAGAAAATAAATTCAGTTTAAACTCACTAAGCTTGTAATATTGTAACCTAAATTCACTCTCCACAGACAATTTTAGGTCCTCCAAGGCATCTATTCACCACAGGATTCTTCAAAGTAACCAAGGATCCACTAGCTACAACATAAACCAGGGGATCATCGCATAATTTATTTGAGACCAAACCAAACCAGTAACTGTTCCTCTTCTGCAGGATTCAACACCCTCACCATGAGAGTCATATTCACTAATGAAAAAAAAAACCTAGTACAATTTTCAACTGCATTGACCATATGCATTTTGATTTTGATCAAAGTATTAATTTAATCACTAATGAAATATTTTAACTGAAAAAAATCATGATATACACTTTTAAAAGTATTTATTTTCTAAATGTTTATTTTCTAGATGTAGGTGGACACAATATCTTTATTTAATTTATATGTGACACTGAGGTTTTAACCCAGTGCCTCACATGTGCTAGTTGCTCACTCTACCTCTGAGGCAAAATCCCAGTCTCTCATGATATACACTTTGATGTCTACGTTTTTGTTTAAAAGAGTGTTTTGATTCTTCCATGTTTTTCTGTGGATAAGCAGTTTACTTATTTTATTTATTCTATTTATTTATTTTCTTTGCACCTGTAATGAAACCCAGGGGCACTTAATCACTGAGC
The DNA here is from genome assembly GCF_048772815.1 of Callospermophilus lateralis. Taxonomy (NCBI): domain Eukaryota; kingdom Metazoa; phylum Chordata; class Mammalia; order Rodentia; family Sciuridae; genus Callospermophilus; species Callospermophilus lateralis. The sequence continues at coordinate 662,105 of NW_027514422.1, read as the reverse complement.
CACATCCCTAGCCCTTTTATCTTTTTTATATTGAGACAGAATCTTCCTAATTTTCTTAGGACATTTCTGAGTGGCTGAGGCTGGATTTGAATTATGATCCTCCTGCCTCAGCCTCCCAAGCTTCTGGGATTACAGGCATCATTTTCAGTATGTTTAAATAATTTGACATTTTAGGAATATTTAAAAAAAACGTGCCGAACATTTGGAATCTTTAGTTGTAGGCAAATTTTGAAATGGGCACAAACACTGGTAGGATTAACTAGTTCTTGTGTTCTATTCTATATATACAACAATATATGATATGATTCAAAATTACTAGAAGAAAGTAAATGTGATAAACAAAATGAGAAATGATAAGTATTTTAGGAGGCAAAATAATAATTACACCATTATTATCAATATATATGTCAAATTACTATATTGTATGATAAAGATATACTTGTGTCAGACTGGAGTGGTGACTCAGTGATAAGCACTTTCCTTGCATGTGTAAGGCACTGTGTGCAATCCTCAGCACCACATAAAATAAATAAAGATATAACAATTATCTACAACTAAACAAAGAAATTAAAAAAGATATATGTGTAAATTAAATACAAAGTTATGAATAGTTGCACATATATATCAAAGTATTTTCCCCAAGATATGTATTAATTCAAAAGAAAAATATAGTATCTTTATAGTGGATAGACCCTTTAGACATCAACTTAACTAAGTGATCAAGGTCATCACCACCAGTAATCAAACATGTTGGAGACATGAGCCTCTTGATATGGTGAGCTGAGAAGGAGCCAGCACCATTTCTGTGGTATATCCAAAACTGCAGAGCCTCCCTCTGATCTTGAGAAAACACAAGGTAACCCACAGTTCTACAAAACACTTGTTCCTCAGTGCTGTCAAGATCATGAAAGATGAGTATAGACTGAGGGAATGTCACCAATGTTAAGGTCTGTAAACAAGTCAGGATGGCGCCTGGCATTTTGCCAGAGGGAGTGGTTTGTGAGGTGGTGCCAGCAAGCCATTAACCGTGATTCGTTGACTGCTGTATCTAGTTTATGTTAATTAAGATAAGCTGTGTGGAATGTATATATACCCCTCCTGTCGTACAATAAATGGCTCCGACTCCTGCTGTATCAATCTACACAAGTTGTTCATCACCCCCTGGTTATTTTGCTGCAGCCGGACTGCGGCAACCAATTGATCAGGGACACAAAAGAAAAATAACAACTAAATGCAGTGTGGTGTCCAGAATGGGGTGATGGAAGCAGGAAAAGATCTTAGTAGAAAAATGGGAAATTCAAATAAGAGCTGTTTTGTTTTGTTTTAGGTACTGGGGATCTAACTCAGGACTGCTTTACCATTGAGCTACATCCCCAGCCCTTTTTTATTTTCATTTTTTTTTAAATTTTGAGACTGGGTCTCATTAAATTGCTTAGGGCCTTGTTAATTTGCTGAGGCAGGCCTCGAATTCCCTATCCTCCTGTCTCAGCCTTCTGAGCTGCTGGGATTACAGACATGCACCACTGTACCCAGCATCCAATAAGATGTGAAGTTCAGGTGATTGTACTGAACTAAGGATAAGTTCTCAGGCTTCATCATTTACTAGGGTTATGTAAGATGTGAATATTAGAGAAGGCTAGGTGAGGGGTGTACTGAAGCTATCTGTTCTATTTTTGGCAACTTTTCTGTAAATCTAAAATTAGGTCAAAATAAAAGGTTTAAAAAAATGCCACTTCGAAAATTTAGGGCAGATGCCTGGAAGGCCTCATAGTAAATTTCACTGCTCTGGCTGTCTTTGGATTTGAGATTGGGAGACCTCCTGTCCTCAGAGCATTAAGGCACCCACGAAGATTTATTCAGTCATTCTGGCCTATGGTTGGCCAAATGGCTTATACCTTTAGGACAGACTGACCCCCCTTTCTCCTCTGCAGTATGGAGCCCTGAGCCCCCCACCCCACCTTGGGATTCTCATCCTGGCTGGCAGAGGCTGCGAGGTGAGGCTGCAGCAGTCTGGGGAAGGCTTGGCAGGTGAGTGAGAGGGTGCTCCAGAGGGAGGGAGGCTCAGACAGTGTTTAGCTGCAGAGTGGGGCTTAGCAGAGGCGAGGGGGAAAGGGAGGGGGACTCTCCTTCTCAAGGGGCCCTTTCATGTTGAAATCAGCCATCATGAATGCTGGGGGCCCAGGAGCCCAGGCGTGGGAAATGTGAGAGCCCTTTTATGTCCCTTCATGTGACATGTCGTCTGTGGCTCCCAGTGGGCCAGCCAGGATGCATTAGGAGAAGTGTCGGTGTGCACCTGGGGCAGGGGAGGGTCCCATCAAGACATTGACCCACTCAGGGAAGGGAGATTTGAAGAAGCAAGGTCTAGACTCTCCTGGTGCTGGAGGGGAGGGTGGACTGGGCACCCTGTGGGCTTCAGGATCAGGGTGGGGCAATTGGCAAGAATCCAAGAGAAGGCTCTTGTCCCAACCCTCTCCAATGCCCTGAGTAGCCTGCTTCTCGGCAGCTCTGAAGGTGCAGACCCTGCTGACATACCTCCAGGGACAAGGAGCTCACTCTATCCTGGGAGAGCATAGGGTCCTGGCATTGGTTCCACCTCTGGATTCAGTTTTCATTCCCAGCCAGGAAATCTGGGACATTGGACAGGGGAGGCTGTGGCCCCATCTTCCCTGGTACACTCTCAGCCCAGGAGTGACCCCTGCTGTCCGGACAACCCTGGAGGCGGAGGACTATGCTGGCTAGCTGTGCATGGATTGTGCTGGGTGGCCCTGCCAGCCCCCTCCCCACCCCGCATTCTGTGTTGCTCTCTGCTGGCCTACAATGTTCTCCTCAAATGTACTGCCACAGGAGGGAGGTGGGTGAGGCCAACATCTGGACCAAGGGGACATCATTGGCCCCCACAGCTGGAGCTATCAGCAGCCAATGTTTACCCAGACATTATTTGCCTTTGTAAGTTCCTGGCCCCCTACATGCCCCCCCTGAGGAGAGGGTCCTGAGCCTTCTCCCTACGACTGGGCAGGGATGAACCCGAGAGCGCCGTGGCTGGCTGGAGTTCAGATCCTCCCAGCAGCTTCGGCTGCCTGAGAGAAGAAAGGGCTAGCCAGCTGGGCTGTCCCTACAGAGGTGTGGGCACGAGTAGGACAAGGCCATGCAGAAAGTGTGAGTGGACCCTGGACACAGCGTGGTGCAGAGAGGAGGGCCAGACCTCTGGAATATTTCAGAACCTTGCTGGCTGACCTTGGGTCAGTCTGTTCCTCTGTATCCTGTGCCACCAAATGGGAAGATTTCCTTGCCACCTGATTGAAAATAGTCTCTGTTTTAGTCAGCTTTTTTGCTGCACTATGGAAGGACCCAACCAGAACAATTGTAGAGAGGGAAAAGTTGCCTTGGGGGTTCAGGGTTTTAGAGGTCTCAATGCACAGACAGCAGGCTCCATTCCTCAAAGTTTGAGGTGAGCTGAACCTCATGGCGGAAGAGTGTGGTAGAGGGAAGGGGCTCACATGATGATCAGGAAGCAGAGGGAGGCTCCACTTGCCAAATACAAATATATATCCCAAATAATTGGCCCATGACCCTCCTCTCCAGCCACACCCCACCACTTCAGTCACCACTCAGTCAATCACTATCAGGGGATTAATTCACTGAGGGGTTAAGACTCTTACAACCCCATCACTTGTCCTTCGAACCCTCTTGCATTGTCTCACAGCTAAGTTTTTTGGGGACCCCTCACATCCAAAACAGAACAGCCTCCTGCCACACCTATCCCCTCCCGTGCCTTATTGCTCTTTGTAGCGTATGTTCCAACATGCACCCCTCTGCCGGAGCACGACCACCAGGAGGGCAGGCAGGACCTCACTTTACTGTCACTGCTCCCTGGCATCCAACCAAGCTTCCACAGCTCTTCCCTAGCTTGCCCCTCTCATTCCATCTGCTTCAAGTGGCATTGTGGATTGGGGTCAGAGAAGGACAGACAATGTTCTGTGGTGGCAGGCTCTGGCCAGAGATGTTTTCTCCTGGAGCACAGCGAGTGCCAGGTGGGCAATATCATGGGAAAGAGTATTATGCCTTCATGATAATAGAGTACGCATTCACATGAGGAACCAGATTCAGAGATGTTCTGTAACTTACCTAAGGTCACACAGCCCCAAAGTTACAGAACCAAGATTTGAGCCCCTGTTCAAGGTTTCCTCTTTACTCTGCTGACTTCTGTAAAAGATGTTCAAAGTTCTCATTTGATTTCCCAGGACACTTGTGTCCCACACTCCATTGTATCTATGCATTCTTTCTATATCATTGCATCCTCAACCCCAACCTGGTTGATGAGCACAGAAGACAACATGAGCCTGATTTCACAGACCAGAGAGAAGCCTGTAGCCACGCAGCCAGTAAATGGCAACATCTGAACTAAGCTCAGGTCAGCCTCATGTTGGCACATTTCCCTTAACCTTCTTCCAGGCTGGGAGTAAGCTTTCAGGTCTCATTGGCTGACACGGGGCTCCTGACCTCCCAGCCTGCATTAACACACCCGTGCTATTGTTGTTTTTTTGTTTTGTTGTTGTTTTTCTTTTTGTTTTTGTGTGTTTTTGTTGTGTTTGTCTGTTTTTGCTGTTATTTGTTTTTTTGTTTTTTTGTGTTGTTGTCCAGGCTGCCAGGGCCCAGGAAACAAGGTAAACCTTAGTCTACCATGGAGCACCTACAAAATACTCAGACTAAAGGCAGCTGCAACTTGACTCTTGCTGAAAGCCAAGCATCAATCTAAAGAATATTTACTGCATCTCTACAATATGCCTGGCATTTCATGAAATCATTTTTTTTTTATTTTGTGGAATTGGGGATCAAACCCACAGGTGTCTTTATCACTGAGCCTTTTAACCCTGGCCCTTTTTACTTTTTTATTTTTATTTTTTATTTTGAGGATCTCACTAAGTTGCCCAAGCTCACCTGAATCTTTTGATCCTCCTACCTCAGCCTCCTGATTTACTGGGATTACCAGGAATGTGTTTTTTTGAATCAGAAATACTTTTATGAAAAGGCCTGCATTAGTCCAGTGCTTGCTATGTGGGATATAGTCACCACATAAAATCCATGTGAATCTTTACAGAGTCTTGAAAGAGGGGCTACAGATATCACCCCCATTTTGCAGATAGGTAGAGTGAGACTCAGAAGAGCCAAGCCACATGTCCAGGATCTCCAAGGTAGCAAGTGGCAGGACAGGGAATAGAACCCAGGTTTTCCCAACAAAAAGGCTATGTCCTTCAGGCCTATAATCCCAGCAGCTTTGGAGGCTAAGGCAGCACGATTGCAAGTTCAAAGCCAGCCTCAGCAACTTAGCAAGATGCTAAGCAACTTAGCCAGACCCTATCTCTAAATAAAATATAAGAAGAGCTAGGAATGTGGCTCAATGATTGAGTGCCCCTGAGTCTAATCCCCAGTTCTTAAGCCATGTGCTGTCTGTCCCTTCCTATGAGCAGAGGGCCCTGCAATTTAGCCTCACCTCCTCAGACATGCTTTTAGGAGCACATCCTACTTCCCCATGTCTGGACATGCTCACTTGACAAGTGGGAGGAACACTGGGGAGGCTCCTAAGCAGGCCTCCGGCTATGGGGGTGGACCCAGGATGCCCACCATTGTCACACCAAGTTCAACCAACAGGTCCCACTCACTGTCCCCCAAATCAAAGGCAGTCTGTGTAGTAAGGAGTCCCCTTCATGATGGTCCCTCAGAGCTCCTGGGGGCTGCCGGGTGGCGGCTAGGAGGGGACTGGGGGGATGTCCCTCCCTCTGGGTATTTGGGAGCCGGTGCCCAGGGAGCCTCCAGAGGATGATGATGTGGAACTGGAGCCACTGGCCCTTCCCTGTAGATGATGAGCAGGGAGTGTGTTGATGGATATGCTGATTTCACTATCCCACACACCATTACCATCTAGAAGTTGGCAGCCTTCTGGGTGGGGAGAGGAGGGGAGGGAATTTACTAACTTCCTCATGTGTGTGGTGGCATCCTTTACTCTTGAATAAAGGCCAGGGACCTGATTCACTCCTGGAGGCCCGAGAATAGAGGCACCACACTCCCTGGGTCTCTCCCTCCCGTCCACCCTCCTACTGCAGAGGTCTTGCCCTTGGCCAGGGCTCCCCCCGCACTTCTGGGGGTGCCAGGATGATGGGAACCCAGCTGTCCACCTTCCCCACAACTCCACGCTTCCCCATCCCATGGTCATGTACAGGGAGCAAGAAATGGACATCTTGGTGTGGGAGGGGTGAGGTGCAGGCGCCTCGAGTCCAAGAGGGAAGGGAACCCAGAGGGCTTCCTGGAGAGGGAGGTTAGGGGTCCTTGCTAAGGGGCGAGTTGGGGGCGGGGAACAGCCTGGACAATGGCTGAGAGGTGGGGCCACCAGCAGATGTGAGGGGCTGGGCGGGTGGAGAGGAAGGGGAGGGATGGGTGGATGCTTCTAGAACAGGCCTCCCCGAGTGGCAGCCCCTGTCCTCTCTACCTGTGCCCACTGATAAGGCGTGGGCAAGGACAATGGGGTCAGGAGGGATGCCCGAGGCTCATTCATTGCCCAGGGCTCTGGCGGGGAAGCCAGCTAAGAGGGCAGCACAGCAGGGTCCCCCCGAGCGCTGTCCTCGTGGATAAAGGCGGGCTGGGGGCAGGAGGGGCTGGAGAGGGTGACATTCTCCCTCGAGGCCATCCGTGGCCTGCTCCCCCAGCACTCAGGAGACACAGGAAAGCTGTTCAAACACTGATCAGGAGTGGTGCAACACGAGGTTGGGTGCTGGGAGGTAGGAGGGCACCGTGCCTGGGTGCGCTATGCCCCGTGTGTTTGGCCTGTGCTGGACGGGCACCTGCTGGGAGTGTGGGACGCAGGGCAGAACGAGGGTCTGTCCCCCTGTGTGCACGTAAGTGGGCTCATGAGTAAGACAGAAGGGGCGTGGGGGGTCGGTGCATGCATCATGGGGTGGGTGCGCATGGTCTGCGCATGTGCAGGTGGACCGACCCTGCCAGTCTCTTCTGCTCGAGCAGTGATGCTGGTGCAGGGGTGTGACATCCACGCTAGTGAGCGTGCGCTGGCCCACACGCATGCATGTGTGTATGCGTGCTGCACTAGGAGCGCAGTGTGACAGGCCGACACGGTGTAGGCCCGAGGCTGGCTTTAGTCCTGGAGCCCACGAATCCCCAGGGCATTGTCCCTGTCGGTGCCCAGCGAGTCCCCAGGCCCATCACCTTCGCCCCTCACCTTGGAAAGGGTGTAGAGGTGGCCCCATGTCCTCCCTAGAATGGTCTCCGTGGACATCCGTCCCGTGCCTCTGCAACCCACCCCGGGCTGCGCTCACTCCAGATGTGCAGGTGTCGGTGGGGGCAGGTGGCAGTGGTGCCGGCACAAGGCAGGTCCGTGTGTGTCCCTGAGCTGCAGCCTGGCTGGAAAACTGAGGGGACCTGATTCCTGGTCTCCATTGGCCAGATTCCCTGCCTGCCCTTCCAGGACAGTCCCCCAGAGCCACCAGAGCCCCTCCAGGGGGGACCCTGACGTAGGAGTTGGGGCACAGCAGGCTCATGGCCCTGGCCTGCACCCACCCCTTCCCACCTCGACCTCCTTCTTGGTGAAGAAAACACCGAGCTTCAGCCCTTGGGCGACAGAGGTGCCTGAGCCCTCCAGGTTGAGCGGAGATGGAAGGGACTGGTGTGGCTCCTCTCTCCTCCTGTCTCTGCGTCTCTCCAGCCAGTCATGCCCCCACTGCTCACACACTTTTTAAAATGTCAATAGACTGTCACTCACTTTTCTTGTTATACTTCTTAAAATGAGGGTTTCCTCTAGTCGATGGCGGGAGGTGACACTGCAGTCACGGGCTTGGCATTATTCCTGTTGAGAGGAGATGGACTGTGGAGAGCTCATCAGCTTTCATAGTAACTATTTTATTTATAAGGATTTTTCTAATGTCATGAGTGTGCCATGTCTGGCTTGTTTGTGCCCACTCTGGAGAGAAGGGGGGACTGAGCATGGCCCAGGTGGGGTGGCTTTCTTTACCCCGAAGCCCAGAATCCTAGAGGAAGTGACCTTCAGCAGTGTAATGCAACAGTTTCTAATTGCACACTGCTGGTGGTGGGGAGCTCACTCCCAACCAAGATGGCCCACCTCAGGTACAGTCTCCAACTCCTATCCTACCCTCACGGGCCCTGGTACTGTTCTCTGAAGCGAGGGAGGAAATCTCTCGAGAGTCCCACTTAGGGTCCTTCTAGGGATCCCTTCCCGCTCTGAAATACCCCCATTAGTCCTTTGAATCTCTCTCCATCCCTTCACCATCTTATTGAGTCTCCAAAATATACCCAGAATTCTCTTCCCCAAGATCAGGAAGACCACTTGAGACTTCTGTGGGTTACCAAGACCAGTGTATCCCAAGGTCACTTCTGAAATGTCTTCATTCTAGTCACATTTATAAGGATCTTATGTTCAAATGAACGTTGCAAGTGCTGGGTTAAAGAAATATTAGAAACTTCCTTTGCAGAAGGACTTATCAAGGCCTTATATGACTCATGTACCTGAGACTCTTCAAACCAGATACAGGAGGTTGAGTTTGGGTGCATCTGGACTTGTCAGAAAGTCATGCTAGAAGGGACACATAAACTGCTCTAGAGGCAGATCTGGGTGAGAATTCCAACTCCGCCATGTGTAACCTTCGGGACCTGAAAATGCCTTTACCACTCTGACCTTCAGACTCTTCATCTGTCATGTGAAAGATCTTCATCTCTGTGCCTTGCTTGTTCGACAGGTGGAGCACAAGGGAAAGAAGTCAATCAGTTCCCAAACTGCCTCATCTGGTTCAGCTATCCCCAGGCACATCCTGGCTCAGGCCATCCTCAACTCCCCACACAGCCTCAAATGTACCAAGCCCACTGCTGCCTCAGGTCCTTTACACATGCTAAAAATCCACTTTCCAGCTACATCCATATGATGCATGGTAGTGGCTCAACAAACAATGCATAAACTGCTGTGAGATGGAGGTCCTTGATGTCTTCCCCTGCTGGCCACCATCCTGCTCATGCCCATAATCTGATGAGGCCTGAAATCTTCCCTGTCCTACCCTGAAGCTGGAGCAAGTAGGGCCTCCCATGCATGCACCTGAAAATCACCATGAAGGCAGTTTCCAGGATCTCCCGGACAGGGAGGATGTCAGCTGGGAGCCACTGGGCCGTGCCCAGGCCGTGCTCCAGGCCCCTGGACCCTGCTCCGGCTCATCTCTTCAATGGTGTCCCCTCTGCTGGCTGCCTGTGCTGGCCCCTGACTTAGTCAATCTCGGACAATTGGCCACAGGCTTGTTTCCTTAAAATGAGGTCACCTTTAAGGATCTCTGACAGGACGTGGCCCCAACTCCTTAGAGCAGTGGAGACATTGCAGCTCAGGTAAGTGAACATTCTCTTAAACCAAAAGGCTTGCAGGGGGCTCTCTTCTCCCCCAGGCTGAGTGGGCCTCTCAGGACCAGGTGAGGCATCCCCCGAGAGGGGACACTGTCTGTGTCACAGAAGGCTCCACTCACCCAAGTCTCCTCCTGCCATAGGTGGATCATATGTCTGATGGTCTCCTCCCACTTACTGCATCTTTGGTCTGAGGGGTCTGGAGTAAAACCAAATGGCCCGGGTTTAAAACCCCTATGGGCCTCTTTTGAGCTGTGTGATCATTGGTAAGTTAATAAATCTCTCTTTGCCTCAGTTTCTTTCTTAAATGGAGACACTGGTGTGTCTCCTGGGGTTTATTTATGCAGAGCAGTCCCTAGCACATAGGAGGTGCTGCATCAACGTGGCTGCAATGACTATTAAGGCAATTTTTTGGATGTTTTGGGTGGAGTGGGGTGGGGAATTCAGGAAGGATCAGTGTGAACTCTTTTCTGTTAATGCATTTTCTTTTTTGTGGGAGGTATGGTGTCAGGGGCTAGAAGGAAATTCTCCTTCAAAGAATAGAATGACATTCACAAGAAACAGCCTCCTGAGAGACATCCTGCCTGGGAGACATCCTGCAGCTACCTATCTCCCTGGAACATCCTGTGGTTATCAGGATCATCAGAAATCTTGCAGCTGGCAGTTTTACCACCCACATCCAGCAATTGCTGTTTAGAGAGCTTCCCCATCCCCAGCATATAAATACCCCTGTGTGAAAAATAAAAGTTTGCAGCTTGATCAGAACTCCTGTCTTGCTGTCATCCTTCATGTCTCTTGTCCCTTCATTCCTCCCCACCTAGGTTCACCGCCCACGTTGATGTGTCCTGCGGGTCATAACATTTGGTGCCCAAAAATTGGGGCTCGAGCCTTTGACTGAGAAGGAACGCCGTCCTCCGGGGAGACTTGGCCAAGCGGAGCTCGCGATCGCCTTGGAAGACACGACGGAGAAACAGATCCAGGAGGAGAGTGGGGACGACGCACAGTGAATGACCCACCATGGGACAAGCAGTTTCGTCACATGATTTGTTTTTGTCAGGCCTCAAGGAGGCCCTCAAGACACGGGTGGCACTTGTTAAGAAAAAGGACTTAAAATTATTCTTTTCATACATAGGAGAATTGTGTCCGTGGTTTCTCCTTGAAGGGATCATTGATGGTAAAAGATGGCTTAGAGTAGGAGACTGTTTAAAAGATTATTATGAATCCTTTGGCCAAGAAAAGGTGCCTGTTCCCACCTTTTCTTACTGGAACAAAATGAAATTCTTAAAAATTCACCCTTTGACAATGGTACCTTAAAACTTGTCAGGATTGGGGAAGAGGCTATGCAAAAGACCTCTCATCCCTCTCGTCCCCCCTAGGCATGCCCTTCAGTTAGTATAGACATAGATGCTTCTCAGTTTCCCCAGGACCCTGGGAACCTTCCTGGACGCACTCAAAATCCCACCCTAATGAATAAGGCTGCAACAGCTACCAACCGCCTTTATCCAGTTTTAAATCCCAGAGACACATTGACACCTGGGGAAGAGGCTACCTTGGAGAAGGAAGCAGCTCGCTACCATTCAGAAGACCCGCCACCCTCAGGACCCTGCCACAGCCTATAGGACTTACCCATCCACCTCCCTCCTATATCCCTCCTGCCTTTTGTGCTCTGGCCCTTCAGGGGCCAACTGCCCCATCAGATATTTTTTCTCCACTTACCTTGCCTAACCTGGCTCCCTTGCGCAAGTCTCTCCAACATAGACGGGAACAGATCCAACTTTTAAAAGAATTAAGATGCCTTGACTCTGAGCTCCACTCATTAGCCTTAGGCACAGAGTCAACCCAAGCTGGCCCAAGGCGGTCTAATACAAAGGTTAAGCCACACCATGGGCCTGTTCTCGCCTTCCCAGTCAGCCACAGGCAGATAGATAAGCCCGCCCAGGCTGAGGACAAAGAGGAGGATCAAGTGGAGGAAACGGATCCAGGGTTCATAGTTTGTCCCTGGTGAGCAGAGTTCTCTCTCTGCTTCTTCATTGCCATATGCTGAGCTGCTTTCCCACTCCCTACACTTCCCCCACTATGTTCTGCCTCAACATGGCCCCAGAGCTATGCAGTTGGTGGTCAGTGGAGTGAGACCTGAAACTATGAGCTACATAAACTTGTCCTGCTCTAATTGTTGTTGTTAGATTTTTTTGGTCACAGTGATGTAAAAGGCAACTAAAACACAGACTAATTTATCCAGCAGGGAATATTAAAGGCAGTACAGCATTTGAGATATGGCCTGGGTATATTTTTCTGCTTTCAGCCTGATATACCATGGGGATCAGGAGCAAAAGCCAGGGTAGAAAGATTTAAAATACTTGCAGGTTTTCCAGAAATGAAAACTTTGTAATGTTGGGGCCAAAGATGGTGTGGTTGGTAAAGAGATTTATTCCATTACACAGAAGCCACCTTTCGGCGTCTCAGGAATGGGAAGGACACCACCCTTAGCAGGCTAAATGACTTGTGGAGAGATTATCAGGGTGCCCTGCGTGCAAAAGGCAGCCTCAGAATCCTATGTCCAGATTCATTTTGCTGTGTAACTAACATCATATGGGCTAACAGAGGCCATGGTCTAGGTGGGTATGGCTACTGTCCTCATTCTCAGCTGACCTTGTTATTGTCCATGTGATGCTGGTTATCAGGCTTACAGAGTGAAGAGTTGAGGGGTTGTGAAGGTTTGCATTCATACTTCAGAGGAAACGCTGGTGACCAGGATGTGCATATCACATTCAGAGTGCAACCCAGTAACACCAAAAAAAGTGATTTATCAAACTATGAGAGTGGAGCCAGTGCTGTGGGGGAAGTTAGCAGTGGCAGGCCTATGAACCCCTGCTCAGGTAAGTGAAAGTCAGTGAGCACAGAAGCTCTAGGGAGTGGTCCCACATCAGACCAAGCTGGAGGGGTAAGGATGCTCAAGCTCTAGGGCACCCATATTACACCATCAGGTGCCCTAGTTTCACACCTGGAGCACTAGACTTAATGGAGCACTAGACTTAACGTGTGCCCTGCTGTGCTTTGTCAGTCTTCTCCTTACTGCTGTCCTCTTCTTCCCTTTGGGGTTAGTTGTGTTTCCCCTGCGTAGATGTATCTTTGAAATGTGTTAACTTTTTTTTGATTATTAATGAGGATTGCAGCCAATGCAGCTACAAAAGGTTTGATTCTGCTGCTTTGCTTCCACTCATGAAAGTCAGTAACTGAAGAGGCAGAGAGGTGGGAGAGGAAAAGGCTTCATTGGCAACAATTCAGCATTTCAGAGATGAATGGCTAGCTCCTGGTTTCATCTTGCTTAGTACTGCTGAGTGAAAGTGTATACAGTGTGTAATGTGGAATTGTTCTCGCAGTCTTGGGCAGGTGGACACAAGCACAGGTTACTAGTGTTGACAGACTGTCCTTCAGAGGGGTCTGGAGTCAATGCTCAGTGGTACAGAGCTTGCCTGGCATGTGTGAGGCACAGGGGTCAATTCTTAGAACCATATATAAATCAATAAATATTGATAGACAACTAAAAATAGATGTCACTAGGAGCTGGGGATGTGGCTCAAGTGGTAGTGCACTCGCCTGGCATGTGTGCAGTGCTAGGGTTGATCCTCAGCACCACATAAAAATAAAGATGTTGTGTCTGCCCAACACTAATAAATAAATATTAGAAAATTCTCTCTCTCTCTCTCTCTCTCTCTCTCTCTCTCTTAAAAAACTGTTATTTAAAGAAGGTGGGATTCTGTGGGTTATATCTGGGTCCAGTGGACCCTGACACATCCCAGACCTGTGAATCTAAGATAATGTGATTTTTTATATGCTTGCAATTCTGAAGGTGTGTGTGTCTTGTTTCCCTCCTAGTCAGTGTCTTCTGTACACTTCTGCCAATACGTTTTAATTTGGACATTTCCTGTGACATAGTAAGGTGCCCAGTGCAAGGGCCCTTTTAACTGACTTTCGTGCTTTTAACTGACTCTATGGTTAGTCATTAAGATAGGGTTGAGGGTGTGGGGAGAAAAGAAAGCTATACTCATGAATTAAAAAGAAGAGAATGGCAGAAAAAAAAAAAACCGTTCAATTCAGGGTTCAGCGTCACTGTGTTCCCTTGAGTCTCAGAAGAGACTTTGGGCAAAAACTATTGAGAATGCACTGTTGATATTTGTGGACTCTTGGAGTCCAAATGCTTGTTTATTTATTTATTTCTAATTATTTATTGCTGTGAGACAGACATGAGCTTTTGGGGACAAGGGGTAGATGTTCTAGCATTAACATTTGGTGTTCCTCAAAAGCTCACTCTTAAATATATGGTTCCAAGCTGAAGTCATTATTGGGAGGTGTTGGAAGCTTGTGGAAACTGGGGCCCATTTGATGAAAATTACCTCATTGAGGATGTGCCACTGATGGGGTACTGGGACCCTAATGCACTTCTGTCTCTCTCTCTCTCTGCCTCCCAGCAGCCATGAGGTGGTCAGTTTTCCTATGCCATACACTCTTGGCCAGATGTTCTGCTTTGCTACAGGTCCAGAGGTAAGAGGGCCAAGTGACCATGGACTCTAATCTCTGAAACCATGAGCCAAAATAAATCTCTGCACCTTTGAATGTGGTGATCTCAGGTATATTATCACTGGTTTGGAAAGTGATTAGGAGAGCTGCTGTCCAAAATATAAGAGGCCCCAGACCTTCCTCTAACCAGATTCACCTCTTCTGTCTGAAGGTAACACAGAAAAGCTGACAATTTACTCACTAATTTTTTGACCAACAAACATGCCAGTAATATCTTCAGGTTAGAATTTGGGCATGTAATGATGCCAAAGGTCTCTTGTGTGAGAACACTGCAGACCCCATTCAGAAATTGGAGCTGATGTGGCTTAGGGGGGAGCCCAGGTGAACAAGCCTAGCCCTGGCATTGGAACACACATTGCACAATGGTCTTGCTCTCTAGCTAGAAGACATCCATCTGGGCTGATGGTAGATACTCAAAAGAATCTATTTGGGGTGATTCTCTCTTTTAGAAACCCCTTAAATGTCCCAGAGTACCTTCATCTCCAGAAGCATTATCTGAGAGTACTCTCTTATTATTTGAAGAGTTTTCTCTATATTGAGGAGTTATTGAGTGGCTGGCAAGTACCTTTCAGTTTTATAGGAGAGAATGTGCTCTCTCCATTGCACTTTTATATTTTCTTACATTTTCAACAGCAAGGTATGTGCCTGAAATCTGCATCTTCACCCCTCTACCTCTGTGTGCAGGGCCCACAAGATAAATCCTTGAACTGGGTGTTTCAGTGTTCAGATTATGTATGTAATGTTCTGTATATGTGTGTGCGTGTTTGTTTGTGTGTGTGTGTGTGTGTGTGTGTGTGTGTGACAGACAGAGAGAGAGAGAGAGAGAGAGAGAGAGACAGAGACAGAGACAGAGACAGAGAGAGAGAGAACACAAGAACTTGTCCCTCTAGCACCAGGACTTTGTGCTTTCATGTGTTTCATGTGTATAAGTATGGAAAGCATATGAAACAAGACACAATAATTTCTCTTCCTTGGGACTGTTTGGTTGTCGTGTGTAAATATTTTCTGAGTGATTTCTTTGGTTACTGTTGGTTGAGTACCTTTCTGGCAGGACATGTGTTTAGGGTTTTAGTGGTGCATCTGTAGGTGTTGTTTGCATTGTGGACTATTGTGAATGCATTTGAGAGGAGTTAGAATGTTGTCTTACTATTATGTGTTGGATCTGTGCATTTTCAGATTTTAGAATGTATGTGTATGTTCATGATGTCTAGGTGAGAATTTAGGGACATAATCTTTGGTGTTCAGAGACTTGGAGAGAATGGAATCATGGGGTATGTTGGGGTGTTTGGAATTATGTATATGTGGCACATAGATGTGTATAGATTCTGTTGATAATGTCTCAAGTGGACTGCTGTGTATTTTCTTGTTTAGGGCTTTGAGATGATCATGTTATTCTTGGGAATGGAGGGGTGTCTTTTATGAGTATGTAGGAGGAGTTAGCAGTGTCTGTACATCTGAGATTTGTTGTTGAACTTCATATTCTGAGGCATTCTGTGTATGTGCATGTTTGCAACATAGAGGTGATTGTAAATGTTTTCTTTTGAGAATACAAATTGTTGTCATGTTAATAAGTAATTTGTTTGCTCCATTCAGTTACTTAGGGAGTGTTTGTGTGATTGCTTTTTGGGTGATACTGATTGATGTGTGGTCTGAAGATATGTGTATCTGAAGCACACCAGATACTCTCAACCAAAAGACCCTTGCCATAATCAAGCTTCTTCTCTTGTCAGATCAGCAGCAAGTATGCAAAGATTACTGTGGTTGGTAGCTTCCTATTTCTTGTAAATGCCAATTTTTTTTTTTTTTTTTTTGTAAATACGTGTGAAACCTCTGTCTGGCCTAGAGAATGGAATGAAAAACACTTGTCAAGTGAATCTTCAAGCCCTTTTACCCCATGGGACATAAATTCAAAATATTTTGAAATTATCTGTCCCTAGAATGTTTCAGGCATGAGCCACACTCTGGACTGGTTGGCAACAGCCAATAAACCTGCTTTCTGAAAATTCCTGTGGTATCCAGCCTCTTCAGTCCTACTTCATGTCTATTTTAAGTGTTTCATGGAGGCGACTGGAATATGTGTGAGAGTTTGTAAGTAAGGTTTTTGATTGGAATTGTTTGGGTTTTGCTGTGCATTTGTTTTAATTTGGGCATGAGGAACTCTGGGTTTACACTCAGGCAGCTGGAAGATAGGAAGTTTATGCTATTGAGGATTTTCAGAGCTCCACAGTGTTGTGTGCTGTTAACTGAGTATATCAGAAAGAATGAGCAGTTTTGTATATTAATAGTGAGTTCTGTGCCCTTTAATAGTGAGAGACTGACTGCATGTACTTTGGGTCTTTGGGAGTACTGTGGATTTGTAGATTCAGATGGACAAGTGTGTTCCCAGACTTGTATAATCTAGGACTGTGAATGTATTTAGGAAGTGTGATGGCTGAGTATTCATTCTCAAACAGTAGATGGATAGTGTGTGTTTCCACTGAGATAATATAGAAGTTATATTTATATGGGAATACAAGTTAGGAGGATTGGGTACTGACAGTGTATATGGGTAATTATGTCATGGTGGGACTTGTGAATAATTATTAAGAAGAGTGTTTGAATGGAGTATTTTGGTGAATACTTTTTGATATTCACAAAATATTGATTTTTTAATTTAATTTAATTTTTTATTTAGGGAAGGGTGTGAGATTAGAGTGCAGGGTAAAATATGTGTATTAAGGCCACACATGTGTTATGTATGTATTTGGGAAATGACAATGAGTAGATTGTAGGTGACATCATTGTTGTGTACATTTGGAGAGGGTTGGGAAAATTTATGTGTTTTTCAGAGTTGGTGTTTGCGTATCAAGTGATTCTGGGAATATGGACTCATGTTTATGTGTGTATGTGGGTGGTTGTACCTGTGTCATTTAGGGTTAAGAATGTTACATTTTTGTAATCAGGGTATTTCTGGTTCCACTCAATCTTGGGGAAGTTCAAAGAGATTTTTATGTATATTGTATTTCTGATGAGAGGATCAAGTCTGTGAGATTTTCCAGAGTAATAAGGGTTTTGTTTATGTGACTTCTGGTAACAAATAGGGTTTATTGTGTGTGTGTGTGTGTGTGTGTGTGTGTGTAGGGGGGTTGTATGTTGTATTTCTGGGTGCATGAATACTCAGTGTTTGGTTATATCATGTGCATGCCTTCAGGAAGTGTAGAGTATATAGGAATGTATAAGCCTGCATTGGAAAAGTATACATTATAATTGCATGTCCGTCAGTACCTGGGTGATAACAGGCATGTGTATTTGTGGGTATGAGTATAGTTTTTTAGAAAGGAAGTGGTGGTGTGTGTATTCGGGGAAAGCAGGGATAAAGGTGATTTATGCATCTGAGTTTTTGTTGGGATGGCAGTGAGTTGTGGGTCATGCACCTGTTTCTAAATGTGAGGTGTTTTAATGATATCTGTGGTGGAAGGGGTTTTAATGAGTGTGCATCTTTCCATGTATGTGCCTCAGCAAGAGGTGTTCACAGGTCTCTGTGGCTGGGTGGCATGTGTGCATCTGTGGCCGTAAGGGATGGCAGAAACACATTGGTTATGGCAAGCCTTTCCCAAGAGCACTAATGCTTGTTCCTGTTGATCTGGAGCTCCAACAGTGATTTCTGCGTTCTCATTCTTATCTGACATCTGTCTACATTACTTGTGGTGGTGAGTGGATGTGCCTCTTGGATCCTGGGCTGGTGGATGGGAGCTGATCAGGGATGGTCCCTTAGGAGTGGTGGGGGGACCTTTTTCTCCAAGATGTAAGGTCTGGCCATTGTGATTCAAAGGGACTGACTCTGGAAGAAAACTGCCAGGAGTTTCACAGATTCAAGGACAATTGTTGAGAGAGTTGTTTGTTTGCCCACATGTTGCATCCTCCCTTGCATTTTTCCCTCTGCCAAGACAAAGACAGAGACGCTAAGACCAAGTCTCCACTGGCCCTCCCAGCTTGGTGGTGTCCTAGGCCCATATGTGCACATGACTGGCCTCATGGTGTGCATCTCTGGCAACATCACAAGCTCTATAATTATTACACCACTGCACCTCAGTCAGATTAGGAGAGGAGTTAAGAATTGATTGTACAATAATACTTATTTTAAATTTTCCTGTGGAGCTACCCTCATTGTATTCTTTTTTTCTTTGCATGACCAAGTGAGTGATTCATCCTTTCAACCTGAATGATCCTTTCACATTTCTACTCATAGAGAACTTCCTTTTAATAAGTTTCTACTAGTGGAGAATTTACTTGGTTTTTGTTTGTGTGGAAATAAGCCAAATGAGTTTAATTTTATATACATTTTCAAATATTCACAGCAAAGTTTTGCCATGTCAGCTATTTGGGAAGGCACATCAGTGGTGTTCATTACACTTATTTTTTCCATTTTTGGAAACCAGCATGCAGCCACAAAACTTTTCTCATCTTGCAAAATTGAAGCTCATTTGTTAGACAGTAATCATCAATTTCCCTCATGCTCCAAGAAGTCACCATTCTCCTTTCTGTATTATTTTAATTATTCTGTGTACTGTACTTCATATAAGTAGGATCATACAGTATGTATTCTCAAGGTCCATCCCTACTCTACTATCGGTCAGGATTTTCTTTGTTTTTTAGACCAAATAATACTTCATCATGTGCTACATGTAAAAAAAAATTCTTCCTTGGGATAGGAAAAGGGCAAAATTGTAGAATGAAATTGACCATACTATCCTATATACATATATGAAGAGACCACAGTGAGTTTTATCTTTATGTATATCTGTAAAGCACGAGTTAAGAAAATTATAAATACATGGATGGAAGACCAGTATAGAAGAAGAAAGGAAACTGGGTCAGGGAGGAAGGGAGGGAAAGGGCAAGTTCTCGAGACTGACTTGGAACAAACTATATTCCATGCTTTTGTATAACTATAATGCACAGCTAAAAATAAAAAGATTCTTCCTCAATGTACCCTTGAGTATAATAAATAACCCTGTAGTAATTACAAGCATATAAATATCTCTTCAAAAGAAGTAGAATTGAAGGGTCATTTGAATGATCCTTTTGATAATTTGGGGAACCAACAATCAGTTTCCCATAGAGCCTGCACTACTTTGCATTCTAACCCACTAGGGTTCTGGCTCCATCACATTCTCAGCAGCACTGGTGTTTTCTGTTTTAGTTGTGGTTGTGGGTGGATGTGCCTCTTTGTTCCTGGACTGAAGAATGGGAGCCGATCAGGGATTTTTCTGTTTTCTGTTTCTTTCTGTTTCATCTTGTGTTTGAAGCTGGATCTCATTTTGATTTTGATTTTGATTTTGATTTCTCCACTTAGTATTGATATTGAACATCTTCCGATGTGCTTCTCAGCCATTTGCATATCTTCTTTGGAGAAATATCTGTGCAAGTCCTTTTCCCATTTTAATATTGATTTGCTGTTTTCTTCTTATTGAGGTATAAGGGCTCTTTATATCATAGATCTTAAATTCTAATCACAAATATAATTTTCAAATGCTTTCTTGCATTTAGTGAGTCATCTTTTCACTAATGAATGTGTCCATTGATGAATCAAAGTTTTCGGGTTGATGTAGTTCAGTTTGTTTCTTCCTTTTGGTGCCTGTGCTTTTGATGTGCTGTTCAAAAAGTCTCTGTCAAAATCCCTTGTCATGGGCTTTTTCTATTGTGTGTTATGAGTTTTATATTTCAGATCTTACATTTAGGTCCCCTATTTATGTTGAGTTAATTTAAGTCCATGGTGTCAGATAAGGGCCCAACTTCCTTGTTTCATGTGTTGCTATCATTTCAGTCTTCTCAACAGTATTTGTGGAAAATACTGTCAATTTCCGTGGAATGCTATTGACAGAAATCACTTGAGAACTTATTTTCTTTCATTTCTGAATTTCTTACCCTGTTTTATTAATCAACATTTCTATATTTTGTATTTGTATGACTGGTAAATTTATAGCATGGAGTCTTGAAATTATGACAGGTTAGACCACCAATTTTGTTCTTGTTCAAAATGTTCCTGAAGTTGGTTGTTTTCACATTCCCTATCATTTTAGGATGGAATTTTAAATTTTTGCAATGAATAATTTCTGCATCACGTACAACAAGACTGGGATCTTAATTAGAATAAGATCCATTCCATGTTTTTATGAATAAATCAAAATATTCTCTACTCTCATGTAAAACGAATATGAGTAAATAAAAACATGAAATAAAAATGGTATTCATGAAAAAAAGAAGTTAGGAATTTTTTTAGGGATGGAACAGAAACTGTAGATTTCTTTGGATAGTGTTGATATGTTAACAAGTTTAAGTGTTCCTGCCCATGATCATTTGATATCTTTCACTTTTTGTTGTTATTCTAAGTTTCATTGCTTGTTTTAAAGTCTTCACGTTTGATCTACTTGATTGGGTAGTAATACATTGGGTGTAGTATTACATTTTATTTTACTTGTCAGATGAAATTGTTTTCTTGATTTTCTTTTCATATATATAAATATTTATTATTAGTGTATAGAAACACAGTTTATGTGTGTGGGGTTTTTGTATTGGCACCTTTGCTGAATTTATTCATTGTGGTGATTATTTTCTTGGAATCTTGAGATTCTCCAGATATAACTTTATCTCACTGATAAACAGAGGTTTTTAGACTTCTACCTTTCCATTTGGCATGCCCTCTGCCTGTACTTCTTTCAGATTGATCTGACCAGGATTTCTAATATGTTAAAAAGAACAAGTGAAAGCATGTAAAATTGTCTTCTTTCCATTTTGGGAAGAAAATATTTTGTTTTTTTGATTAGTTAATGTATTAGAAGGTAATTTCTCATGTGGGATCTTTATTTTGTTGTTGTTTGCATTTTTCATTTTTTTCAGTATCAAGAATTGCATTCATGGTCTCACATATACTAGACATGCATACTCCCAGCAACAGAATTAAATCCTGACCCTTTTAAAAATGTTGAGACAGAATCTGGTCAAGGGGTTCAGGGTGGTTTAGAACTTATGTGTTTTCTGACTTGGACTTTGAATAGCTGGGATCACAGGTATACACTATATCATCCAGCTGTTTTTCTTTCTTCTATTTCTAGTTGTTTTCAACTTCTAATCATGAAAGATTTTCTTGCAAGATGGATGCAATGACAAGGTTTGTAGTTCAAGGTTCTTTTTGTGAACAGATAATTGAAGGAGACACTCACTAGACAGAGCATGAGGAGTTACTGAAGTGAGAGTACACTGCCTTAAATAAGGGGCAGTGGGCTCACCCATGGGAATGGGACGCCTTGAGGCAGAGAAGGAACTGGGGAGCTGGCTTTGACAAATAAAGAGACCAGATCTGGGATGCTAAAGTTAGTGATAGAATATGACTATCACTCCATAGGATATGACTACAACTGAGTTTGGCAAATAAAAATTTCTATCAATAGAGAATATTGATAGAAATTTTGTTTCTGTAGCTTCATTGGGAACTTGACTAATTTTAGATGAGATTAAGTAGAAGAATTTGTTTAATACTGCCCTACTTCTCAAATTAGAAGCCTACTGACTGCTGGGGGTAGATTCTTTATGTGTAATGATATGGTGTATACCTGTTATCCCAGCTATTCAAAGTCCAAGGCAGAAAACACAACCACTTATATGCTAGCTACTTCAGGGCTTGGAACACCTCATTTGATGAATAAATCCCTTTTCAAACTAAATGGAGGTCAGGAGCCTTACCAGAAAGAGGTGAAAGACTTAATCCAAAATTACTGTTCTTTTCTGTAATTTTAGTTTTGGATGGACATATAGGATCTTTCTTTAGTTTCATGGGGTGCTGAGAATCTAAGCCACAGCCTCACCCAGTGCCAAGAGGTTGATTCAGACACATCCCTTCACAAAGCACTTTACCAAAAAACCACAGGTGAGGCCCCTTAATTTCCATTTTGAAACTGTTTTCTTGAGGCTTCACAAAGGTGTGGCCTGAGGCAAATACCTTCCTTACTTGCAGGGGAATTGAACAATAGGTAAGAACACAGCTGGGGGAAAGACTTCTGCACAAGATGTACACTATGGCACTGACAGCTCCTGATGATGCTACTTGAGTTGCTATCTAGCCAAGCAGGGTTTCTCCACTGAGACCCTTACCAGTCACACTGATTTCTGAGTTTTCTAAGATGCTTGAAATTCCTTTCAACAATCCAGGAAATGGCCATTTCACAGAGCTTGGAGCTGGTACATATCTTGGACACAAAACCACAAGCCCATTCTGGAGAGTGGCCAAAATTCAGGAAAAATACAGGAACTTAGGAACATAGTAGGTCTTTCCCATCTGCAAAGCAAGCAGCAGTCTATTCATATATTCACCAGGATGAGTGCTGTAAAGCTTTCCACTAATGCATTCTGTTTCTCAATTCTTTGTTTCCAGAGACTCAGTAAAATACTATCTGAGATCAGGTTTTGGAAGGGCACAACCAAGAGTAGGAGAGATTAAAGGCTCAGTCACTGTAATCTCCTCTGCCACCTACAAGGTTGTGAACTGCTGAGCATTTTCCATTCCAGTATGTATTCACAGATATTCTTCTTCTTCTCCCTCTAATTGTGTATAACTTGGGGTGATGGTAATGTCAAGGCATTTTTCTGGATGACAGTGGGAGGTGATCTTGTGTAGCACATGTTCATATACACATTGGATTGATTTTAATATTTTCCCTTTGAAGTATTGAATCTCTGACCCTAACCCATACCCTACTAGACTCTGAGTACTAATCCTAACATATGCATAAAAGCAAACCTAAAATAGAGAAATGCAGAAAGTTCATAGGAGGAATTGTGTATTTTGATTTTCCTTTGGCTTTATCAAGGGTATGTGTTATATCACTAGTCACATTTTCATTCTAATGCTTCTCCATGTATCGTCAAATTTAACAAATATATAACTTATGGATTCCCTTTCTCTGTAGGTTGGGTAAGAACATGTATTGTTATATACATATAGATTGCCCTTCCTGCTATCACAGGTACATTCATGTGAGTATTCTGACTTTGGCAAATACAAATTCCATGAACAGATCACTTCCACCAAACCTCAGGGGAACTGAAAGTTCAACCAATGGTGAGCTCCATAATTGAACAAGTTTATACATAACCCTATGTAAAGTCAAATAAATATTTTTGTGATCTTTGAATGATATATATTCCATTAAGAATTTGAATTTGCATATCTATTGCTCCTTTTACATGTCTTTAATATATATTTCTCTCTCTCTCTCTCTCTCTCTCTCTCTCTCTCTCTCTCTCTCTCTTTCTCTCATATATATTATTCTTTGAATGGAGTTTTCTCACACCTAATGGTTCCTGAAAGAATTGAGACCCACAGCCACCTACTTCATCCTTGAATGATGTCTAGACCAATACAGTGAAATATTTGAAATTCTCATGACCCGGAATTTCTGAACTGGAGATCCATCCGATCTCCTGTTGCTCTTCATTACTGAACAAGATAGTTCCTTTATTGACAGGAATTCATAAAAATGGTGTAGAACAGAGATGCCATTGAGTTGGAACCTGCTGGGAACTGGCCTTGGAGCAGTGGAGTGCAGGTGTCTGATAAAACGTCTGTGGTGGAGCCATGTGGATCTGTCATTGGCTTCCAAATAACATGTGACTGACATGGGACAGTCAGCAGACCCTTATATGTAAAGACCTCTTGTTGTGGGGAGAGGTTTGGGGGTGATAATCAGAGTCAGATTGCTACTCTAAGTAGGAAAGATGTATGGGATAGCAGCCCAGTTGGTGTTTTCTCTTGCAAAACCTGACTCATCACATGTGAGAGTACTCCCTCCAGTGCTGTGTCCCAGTTTGTTGTAGGGACAAATGAAGCAAGGCACTGAAGATAGAAAGAAACAGTTTCATTTGGCTACATCCAGGTTCAGAGAGCACAGCTATGGCTGTTATTAATCAATCCCTCCAAGTTCAGGGAATTTCAGAGTTTTATACCCAGCATGTAAGTAGAGGGGCTCAGTAAAATACTACAGTGTGCAGAAGTTCACATAAAAGCAGCTTTTTTTTTCACTGTCTGGGCAAGATTACCCTTCAAGGACAACACTTGAGAAGAGGAGAATTCTTCTATCCTTTCTTCCTTCCTCTGCCAGCTGTTACCATGGAGCCAATTTGTAACTTATCTTAAAAATGTAGACATCTCTGTGAAGCCTAGCTCAAGGCCAGAGACCTGTTTGCAATTTCTTCATAGTACTATACTGGATGTATTTGTGAAAATAGTAAGGGGGTGTCCAGCACCTTGGCCAGTGGCCAAGTAAACAGGGCAACACAAAAATAGAAAGTTTATCTACATTGAACTATTTTGCAGAGACTCTTTGGCTGACAGTTCCCAAATCAGCCATGGTGAAGTGGACGATTCTGTGGAGAAAGGGGGTACCACTTCATTGGGTCCTTCTCTTCCTCCAGGGAGAAGTCTTTTCTGCTGTCCTTTAATAAAGCTTCAACTTTCCACTCTAAACTTGTCTTGATGTGCTTATCTGGTGTTATACTTCAGCATTGGAAAAGCAAGGCCTCATTACCAGTAAATAGCCATAACAATAACAGTGAAAGGACAGAGATAATGCCAAAAGTAAATTCAACATTTAGAATTGAAGATAATAATAATCTTTAGTGATAAGAATTCCTTAATTTAATACTTTAAAAATAATAACAACATTTTGCCAGGGAGCAAACTTGTGGCATTGCAGTCAAGGGGAGAAATAAAGAATGTCCATGCATTTCTGCCCCTTTCAATACTTTATTCACTCAAATTCTTAATACAACTTTACTCTATAGGTTCCTAATGAAGAAAACAACAATCCTTAATGATCGGCCCTGCAGTGGAGATAATCAAATAACACCAAGCAATTCTAGATTAATTAATTCCCAGAAAACAATATTAGATTAATTCTGAACATTGCAAAACAGATTTAATCATGACAGGCTAGTGACAGACATTTCCTCTGAATGCTAAGTTCAAAACTCTCAAGCCTTAGGCTTTATGTCCTGCAGATTCACACTCACTCAACAGCAGTGATCAGGTCCTAAAGCAAAACAGGCTTTTTCTGGTGGGGAGTAGACGACCAGTTGAGGAGAGGGTCACAGGGAGAAGTTGCAGCTCACACAAAGGTCCAGACAAGGCGGTAGAGTTTGAGAGCAGTGAGGATCACACAGAGAATAGGAAAATGATGGCAAGTGATGGGATGTCAGTGTAGGTCCTCATCAGGCTCTCCAGCTGGAGTACATACTCGTTTAGGCTGGCTAAATCCCTGTTTTTAGCTCTATTTTTTATACTAAATTTTGTTTTTATTTTTTATTTTTTACCACACCTTGTAATTATCAGGTGCCACCAGAATTCTCATTTACCCTGAGGTCAGAAATATCTGGTCTGGTGGTCTCCATCCTGATATTCTCACCTTTCACTCTTATCAGGAGAGGAAAGCCTGCCAGAGGCTTTATTCAGCTTATCAGGGTGAGGGCAAGTAA
Source organism: Callospermophilus lateralis (assembly GCF_048772815.1). Classification (NCBI taxonomy): domain Eukaryota; kingdom Metazoa; phylum Chordata; class Mammalia; order Rodentia; family Sciuridae; genus Callospermophilus; species Callospermophilus lateralis. The sequence continues at coordinate 636,617 of NW_027514422.1, read as the reverse complement.
TTTGTCTGAGGCCATATTAGAGGGCTCTGTGGGTGTGCCTGGTGAAAAGTGACCTCTATTAATGACCTCAGGTTTCAAAATGGAGTTTTTTAAATGGAGTGAGAAACTGATGTGACTCCATTTTTGAGAAACCAGCCACTTCAGAGCAAAGCCTGTCCAAAAGGAGGAGTTACCCTTGTCCATGGAAAAACTCAGAGTGCTCCTAGGCATATACTAACCCTGCTGAGTTGTTTGTCTGTAAATAACTGGAGAGATCTTCCATGCCAAGTGATCCTGACACAGTTAAACTAGGTTAGGACCCACAGCAACCCCCTAGCTACCACAAAAAACATGAGACACAGAAAATACCTGAAACACCAGGTGACCTTCCCAGTACTTTTGTTGATTGGTAACATGATTAGGCAAGTTTATCATATACACTCTTGCAACCTCTCATGGCCTAAACCAATCGGTTCAAAAGTATCCACAACTTGAACTAACCAATCACCCTTACACAACTTGTTTCTGCCAATGAATGTGCTAATCAATGTTAAGAGTTGTTGTTTGACTTTTCTGTGATGTGAAATGATTGGCTGTGTGATGTTGTGATGCATACAATATCCCACAAAATCTATTAATCCTCAATGAATTAAGGGTCAAGACTCACTCTTTGGGACTGCTAAATCTGAAATGGTTGTGAGTCCAGGCTTGAGCTTACAATAAACACTCTTGTCTGACTACATCAGATTCAGCTCCTGGAGGTCTATTGGGGTCTCATGAATCTGGCATTACAGGAGTTGCTTAGGTTCAGGCCTAAGGCCATTCTCACACAACCCCTTTCACCTTGACAGCTCTTCTGCAGATAAACAGAAGCCATAACACATAACTCCTGTCTTCATAAACTTGATCTCTTGAGTCCAGTGTCATTTCAAGTTCTGGGTTTAAAAAGACATATTCATTTTCCTTGATGTTTTCAATAAATCACACAGAATTCTTAGAAATGGCTTGGAAGGATATCAATGTTATATTGCAAAACTTCATGAACTTTCAAATTGCTTGCTGTGTGTGACTGAGTAGTATGTGAAAGGCCTTGGGAATATGTGAATATATTATGAATATAATAGAACTCTTGAGACTTTTTTTCTTACTGTACACATATCCTGAGGCCAAATGAGGCTGTTTACTAGAGGTCATTTCTCAAAGAAGAGATAGAGGAAATAAAGGAATAAATTAACCTAAATATTATAAATAAATCTAATATATATTTGATTAAAATTGAGGCCACATATGGTCATGCCAAATAGTTTGCTGAATCATTTCAATTACAGTTATTTAGTTATTTTAATGTTTTGCTTACTATCTGCATTAGAGACATCGTTGACCTGCAATTCAGGAAAACTGTTAATTCTAGCACTGAATTTATCAGGTTTTGACTCTTTGATATATTACTTATTGCCATAGGATCTCTTGTTCCTTAATGTGTATATTTATACATTTACACATTTTAGAAGGTTTTAGAAAGATAAAAGAAAATATGTATTAAAAGAGTAGTTTAATAAGCTCTTTAATATTCCATTACTATGGTTATCAAATAGCATTTTCTTTTTACGAATGTATTAACCTGGGGATGGGGATGTGGCTCAAGCAGTAGCACACTTGCCTGGCATGCATGCAGCCCACATTCGAACCTCAGCACCACATACAAACAAAGATGTGTGTCTGCTGAAAACTAAAAAATGAATATTAAAATTCTCTCTCTCTCTCTTTAAAAAAAAAGAATGTGTTAACCAGTAATATGTATACAACAATAACATAATAAATAAATATGGTACAACCAAATAAACATAAATTAATAAATGCTATATGATTTATTTTATAATAATATTGGTAAAATATACCCAGAGGTGAAAATAAACATTTAAATAATGATACATATACATGTCCATTTTTATTAAGGTATAGTGAAATACATCTATTTTTGTAATATACTTTTGTTCATGAAAGCATCATAACTATTATTATCAAATATGATTGTAGCTGCACAAAATTAAAAATCCAAATTGCACGTATATCAGTAAATAAATGGCTTTTAGTGACTGAAATTTCTGAGTCTGTTATTGTGAAACACAAATATTCAGTAAAATATCCTCTGAAAAAAACCTCAATTTGAAAATGTAAAAACATAGAAAGGAGTATTTAGAGTTGTTTTACCATGAGATTAATTTAAAATACCTTTGATACCCAAACAAATACTCTGAAGTTTTTGCTCTTAAGAAATACATATGAAAGAATACAGCAATTCTGTCTCTGAGTAATGCAAGCATAAGAGAAAGATGATAAGAATATTAAGTAAGCCTCAAAAATCTGAGGATCATGAAATAAATAAATGCGTGGCAAGAAAATATCAATCAATTTTGATGTAAAGTCAAAACTAATAAGCATTCTAATTTACCAAATCTTAATGATTTTATATATTAGAAAAAAGAAGTCAGAATTTTAAGCAAATACACGAGAAATGGGTGTGCACAAGAAGGTTTAACCTCAGAAAATTTTATACATCCCCTGTGTCTGTCCATGTGTCTCTCTCATGTCTTTCCAGTGTGACATCAAAAAAAAAAATGAAGAACAAGTTTTTGAGTAATTATATTTAGGTCTTAAAAAAGTTAAAGAAAATAATTAGCTCTCTTTATCTATTTTTTAGAAGTAATTTTCCTTCGTATTTCTTCAATAATTAATGATTACCCTGTGCTTGTTACTGATAATACAGAATGTGTAGAACCACCCAGAATGAGAGCACTATTTAAATAATGTCAGAACAAAAAGTGCTACAGAAGAGTAGGAACTGAAAAACAAGGCCAAATCCAGTGCAGGACCACACAGCATTTAGCGGTATATCAAAGAGGAATGGAGTTGGTCTTAAGAGGTCTGACTTCCCTTAGCCAAGACAAATAACTAGTACAAACTGTCTTAAAATATTTTTCTTCAAATCTTATAATTTAATGGATACATGGTAAGAATCCAGAAGTTAAATGTAAACTAGCAAATTTACATTCATTTCTGGGACACTTTTACTTCTAGTTCTATAGATTAATTAATTTTAATGCCTTCCTAGATATGGTAGATAACTTTTTCTTATTCAACATTTATCAGGTAATTTACAAAGGACTCCATTACAGAATTCAGTCATTTTTAAAAATTCATAAAGCAACAGATGAAATTGTTTAAAACACAGACACAGTAATATCACAGGATATAAAGTCTGTATTGACACCATGGTCTTTATGATTAGCTCATAGTTTAAAGAAAGGTTGACTGGCTTGTATGTTTAGTTTTAAATCTTATCTGAAAAAACATGAAACAACTTCTCCTGTGTCTTTAGACAGAGAGACTGGTGGTAACACAGGGACAACTGTGGGTTTGGCACCTTTATTCATGATCACTTTTTACTTTGTGGAAAGACTTAAAACTCTTTCAAGATTCACATTCCCACTCAGCAGTAGGGAATTTTATTTTTTCATGTTCTGTCTCCCCTTTTCCATATCTCATTTCTCTCATTTTAGAATCATGTTAGGAAAATTTAATCTCCTTGTCTAATCTTCTGTTTTCATTCTGAAGGATATTTTCAACATTATCTTTCAGATTTTAAAATAGCCATCTATTTTTTTTAAAAAAAATTAATCTTGTTCTTAATATACAAGTTCTCTGCCTTCATTTTTGAGTTTTGCACCTGGTGAGATGTGATTCATTGAGTTCAGGTTTAAAAAAATAATCTTTAAGTTATAAAGATTCAATCATATATTTTAAGATAAAGAAACAATTTTAAAGGTATTGCTATAATATTTTAAGTACAATAATTTTAAATTACAAATATTTAAAATACATTAAATTTCTTTCTCATTTGGCAATCCTAATGAAGGCAAAATGGCTCATTCTCTTTTTACTTATAATTTTATTCTATTAAATATGCCTTTACATTTATTATTCATGTAAAATGATTAATAGAAATTCATCACTGGTTAAGAGACATGAATCAGCCAAGAGGCAAGTTAAATAAAAATTCAAGTTTGTCTCCATACACAAAATAACTCTCTAAGCATACTTTTTGCTGGAAAAAATACTTCAAGATGGCAAGTAGCACAAAGAACTGTGCTGAAGGCTGAAACTGATTCTGAAAGCTAATGCCTCTCCCAAAGCACACCATCACAAAGTGAAGATTTCTAAAGTCTGGGAGACTAATGTTGATATTTTTGATGGAAACACGTACTCTTGTGATACTAACAAATTGTAGAGGAAAAATGATTCTTAAAACCCATGAAATGCAGGAACCCCAGAGTTCTGAAAACTATCTCAGATGTAAGTCACACAGTATACCTGCCTGACCATTAGATTTTGTTCACTTTAGACCTTTTAGAGTGGGAAATAAACATTGATTAAATAAATCACTGAGATGTGGGGTTCTAAACAACATTTATTTTCTCAACTATACAGTCTAAAACATTACTCATAATGGATTAAAGCACAAGTATCTGGGACATATTTTTCAAGGCTTTTTAATTTTATTAGAATATACATTGAATGTGCCACATTCTTTTCCAAATTTCTTATGGAACAATATCAAAGATTTGACATTATGCTTGATGATACTTAGGGAGTCACTTAAAGAACTGTAGAGTCATTCCACTCATGCTAAGACAATATCATATTTACATAAAGAGTGAGTTTTTTGGTTATTTGTGGTATAAGGTACAGATTCTATTCAAAACATTAGCAAAAGAAAATACAATCATTGTCAGATGAAGTCCTGACATATAAAAATAAAATAACTTTAAAAAATTCCAAGCTGGGCATGGTGGTGAATGCCTGTAATCTTGGTTGGCTCTAGAGACTAAGGCATGAGAATTGCAAGCTCAAAGCCAGTCTCAGAAATTCTGCAAGATTAAGTCTCAAAAAAAAAAAAAGAAAGAAAGAAAAAAGAAAGAAAGAGCTGGGGTTTGGCTCAGTAGTTTAGCACCTGTGGGTTCAATTCCTGATTTAAATAATAATACTAATAATAGTTCTAAATGACATCATGATAAACACAATAAACATTTGTAACTGAACTTCTTTTGGGTACTGGGGCTTAAACCCAGGGCCAGCACTCTACCAACTGAGTTATATCCCCAACCCTTTAACTGAACATCTTACTAGACTCTAGCTTCCTTCTGTGACCTTTGTGCTTTTGCTATTCCTTCTCTTATTCTATACTTTCTGCCAAAATTTTCTTCAGAAACGAAAAACTCACTCCTTCCACAAATGACCTTCATAAAGGAAAATTTCTGTACATCTTCACCCCTTTGGTAAGGATTGTCAAGTCTTCTGTTATGACTTAAAAACTCTATCCTATTCTTTAATTTGATACTTCTGCCTGTTTTTCTGTCCTTTTGTTTAAAATTGTGATTTATAAGTGTATAGTTACAATAATGGTTTACATTGCTTCCTTGCCTTAGAACAAATAAGCTTTTTGCACACTTATCTATAAACCCCAATACTCATGCTTTGATTTTTCTTTGTGTTCAGCTACATCACCAAGGTGGCTACAGGTCTTAATGCAAGCAGTTTCTGTTTGATCTGGTCCTGGCTTCCTCCCTCCCATGTATGGTGTCCAAATTTTTTTTGTGCTTGGTGAGACTTTTAGTGAGGTTACTTCTCATATACCAGTTTTGATGTAATGAGATGTTTTTTTGCAAATGTGGTGGACGTGATAAGTGGATGTGATATTGGGACTTCATGGGGATAAGTGACTGCAGTGTGTACCTGTCCTGCTATGAGGTCTTCTTCATGGTATAGAAACATTGTCTTATCCCTTGTTTACAAAACTTGAAATGATGGAGTATACAAAACCAAGCTTCATGTAGTTCTGATTTCAAAAGTTATGACCACTGCATGTGTACATTGTATAGAGCGTTTGCTTTTTTTCAGGGCTACTTTACTTTAGAGAACTCTAAAAATTTCTTTCATAACATATAAGTAAAAAAAAAACAGGGCTGGGGATGTGGCTCGAGAGGTAGTGCGCTCGCCTGGAGTGTGTGTGGCCTGGGTTTGATTCTCAGCACCACATACAAACAAAGATGTTGTGTCCACCAAAAACTAAAAAAAAAAAAAAAAAAAAAAAAAAAAAAAAATTAAAATTAAAATTCTCTCTCTCTCTTTAAAAAATAAATAAATAAATAAATATTTTTAAAAAAGAAAAAGAAAACAATGTTGGGCATGTTCAAATTTTCCAGAAAAATCTGAGAGCAATTATTAATGATTGACAGATAAGTAAACTGAGAATCCCCGAGTAAAGTGATATATCATAGTTTATAAAGTTATTAAGTGCGAAAAGCTAAGATTCAAATGAAATCTAGTTAAGGTTTTATACCTAAAAAATACTATAATATTTACAAAGTCTTACACCAAATACATTATGAGGCAAGGCTATTACTTTATTGGCTTCTCCATTTAATATTTTCATTTTAGAAACATTCTATTAGTAGTAATAATAGTATTTCTGATGATAAATATATAAGAAAATATTCAACACCTTCAACATCCACAATGTTCAATAGAAACCATGTAGAGTTTTTATACCTTTATATCAGAATTTTAGAAAAAGCATTTATAATCTGATAGTTAAAATCATTTTTTAAATTGTGGTAGTATAAACATTGTTGTAGCTGCATTCTTTTAGTATGCTGTGATGCCCTTCAGAATATGAATTCATGAAGAAAATGTTTTTTTATACAAAATGGGATAATGCTCATCATTTAAGAGAATGAAATCATGGCATATGCAAGTAAATAGATGGAGCTGAAGAATATTATGCTAAGTCAAGTAATCCAATCCCCCGAAACCAAATGCTGAATGTTTTCTGTGACATAAAATTTCTGATACGTAATGGAAAGGAGGGAGAAGCATGGGAGGAACAGAAAAAACTATAGATAAGGCAGCGTGGAGGAAGGGCAAGAAAGGGAGCATGGGGATAGGAAAGTGATGGAATGAGATGGATGTCATTATCCTAAGTACATGTATGAAGACATGAATGGTGTGACTCTGTTGTGTACAAGAGATATGAAAAATTGTACTCTATTTGGGTAATATGAATTACAATGCATTCTACTGTCTTTTATAATAAATTAGAATAAAATCTAAAAATTATGTCATAAAAGATTGTGAGCAAATTCAGAGGAAAGCAAATATTTAAATACAAAAATAAAAAAGCATGTTTATATATGTTGAAATGTTGTATATATTCCATTGTGGAGTTTGTAATACTCAAGAATAACTGTAACAGATTATGAAAAAAAAACCAAATACTTTTTAAGCAACTAAAATATATTCATTTATTAAAAAATAATATATTGTCTCATTTAAATCTATTCTTTGAGATACAGAAAGACAGAATACAAAGAGTGATTATGAAAGTAAAACAAAATAGGTAGAAGTGGAAAACTAAATATACAAATGAAGAAAGAAGTATTAATGCACTAGAGAATCCACACTAAAAATAAGAAAAGTAGTGAATGCATGATAAGACAGTGAGGAATGACAGATTATGTATCCTCTGATAAATCTCTGAAAACTTACTTTCTTGGGATAAAGATAACATATGAAACTATTTCTCACAAGTTTAGACACGATTTTGTAATTACTTATTCATGAAAGTTTATTAAACAATATCAATTCTAGATACTTCCTGAAATTTTTCTCCAAGTCGATTAAATCTAATATATATTTTAGAATATGTATGTGTATGTGCACTATAGAACACTATGTATAAATTTATATATGTTTTATCTAAGGTTAACTTTTATATGTATGTGAAATAATTTGATTCTTTTATATTTTTCTAAATTTAATGGTAAATAAAATATTTTTGTAGAAAATATAATGTGAGTGATATGTTTATTTTAAAGTGTCTGAATTTTTTTAAACATAACTGGCTTTGTAAAGCCAGTCATTTCTATATTTTAAATAAAAGGTGTGTTTGAGGGGGCTGGGGATACATCTCAAGCAGTAGTGTGCTCACCTGGCATGTGCACGGCCCTGAGTTCGATCCTCAGCACCATGTACAAATAAAGATGTATCCACCAAAAACTAAAAAAAAAATATAAAAATCTCTCTCTCTCTCTATCTCTCTCTCTCTCTCTCTCTCTCTCTCTCTCTGTCTCTCTCTCTAAAAAAAAGATGTGTTTGAATAAAAGCATTTTAAGAAAGCCTCCACTCAATGATGAATAAAATTCCCTATTAAAGAGTATTGACCATTTTTATTTTTTTTAGTAAAAAATGTTTCCCATAAAAAGAAGAAATGGATGTTAGCCCATCACAGTACGCTAAATCACCTTTCATAAAAACCTGTGGCAGGGATGCTAAGAAGATTGTATTTCAAAGCACAGTGGATCTCAAACATCAAATAAAACTCTAGGCTTCATGAAATCAAAAGAAAAGATTTTACCAGCATTTTCTATTTACCACAGAGCCTTCTCTCAAAGAAGTAGGCAGTCCTATGCTAAGTATTTAATAGCATACCCTTGGTGTCAACATTTCCTATTCTTCTATAACAATCACTGGAGGTCCAGATTTCCCCTCACAGTCAGAATTCTATTTTCATCTATAGGGTATGCTCACAAAGCAAAACAAATTGGATTTCATGGAAAAGGACTTTTTAACTTATGTTTTCCTTACTCTTTTTTCTGGAAACAAACAGAAGGCATCTGTCTTCAAAATTGCTTTCACCATAGTTTACTACAATTTTCTAATCCCAATATTGGACTGCAGGAATCTCTTTTTTGGGAATCAGTGTTGAGGGTCTTCTGCTGCCAAACAGAGGCCTCACAAGCCATGCGGAATGTGGATGATCCATGTCATGTCTTGTGAACTGCATGGCTTACACATTTGCTTTCCAAAAGAGTTAACCTGATGTGATCTAAAAGGTCCTGTATTATATAAAATATGATTTTCTTTGAAATTGGCTATCTTTATTCAGCTGAGCTAGTGCGCTGCTCCTAATGGTCTCTGCATTAATATCAGTGAAACACAAAATAGCAGTGGGCCTCAACCAATATTTCTCATCTGTTTCAATACAAACATTCTTCAGGACTACTTCAGGATTTTTTGTATAAAAAGCCCAACCATCTTAAATAGGTTAATATACCAGTGGATTATAATGCCCTATTCTTATAGCTTTATGACTCTAATTAGCTTAAATGGTTATGTGTGTATGTGAGTGGTTGTACCTGTGTCATTTAGGGTTAAGAATGTTACATTTTTGTAATCAGGGTATTTCTGGTTCCACTCAATCTTGGGGAAGTTCAAAGAGATTTTTATGCACACATGCCATCCAGCCACAGAGACCTGTGAACACCTCTTGCTGAGGCACATACATGGAAAGATGCACACTCATTAAAACCCTTTTCACCACAGATATCATTAAAACACCTCACATTTAGAAACAGGTGCATCACCCACAACTCAATGCCATCCCAACAAAAACACAGATGCATAAGTCACCTTTATCCCTGCTTTCCCCGAATACACACACCACCACTTCCTTTCTAAAAAAATATATACATACCCACAAATACACCTGCCTGTTATCACCCAGGTACTGACGGTCATGCAATTATAATGTATACTTTCCAAATGCAGGCTTATACATTCCTATATACTCTACACTTCCTGAAGGCATGCACATGATATAACCAAACACTGAGTATGCATTCACACAGAAATACAACATACAACCCCCCTACACACACACACACACACACACACACACACACACACACACAGACACACACACAAAATAAACCCTATTTGTTATCAGAAGTCACATAAACAAAACCATAAGTACGCTGGAAAATCTCACAGACTTAATCCTCTCATCAGAAATACAATATACACAACACCTTGCTTCTGTCTCTTCTTGCTTTACACAGAATTTAAAATACACTCCAGAGCAGATAGGCTTAACTGAACTTTCCAACAAAAACCAAAAGACGACAAATTCTTCACAACAGTACCAACAACATTCTCCAGAATAGACAACAGATTAAGTCATAAAACAAACCTTAACAAATTTTAAAAGCTAAAAATCATTTGAAATAACTTTTTTTCTGAACACAATGTAATAAAACTGGAAACCTACAACAGGTGGAACTTCAGAAACATCCTGCATGTCTGCGATTATAACAAAAAGCTCTCAAATAGCAGGGTCAATGACAAACAGAATGGAAATTTTTAAAGATTCTTGAGAAAAATGATAGAAACACAAAATAAAATCCCTATATCATAGAGCAGAGGCAATTTTAAGATTAGATCAGTACATACCTATATCAAAAAAGAAAACAACCAAGAATTCCTCTTCAAGGAGGTAGAAAATCAAGAACATGCCTGACCCAAAGCTAGTAGAATAAAAAATACTAAACATCAGAGAAGAGGTAAATAAAATAAAGATTAAATATTATTTTAAAAATATCAACAACAGAAAGAATTTACTTACTTACTTACTTACTTACTTACTTACTTACTTATCCCTAGGATTGAACTCAGAAGCAACCACTCACTGAGAGATGTCTCCACACCTAGTTTGTTTTTTATTGAGAGACAGGGTCCCATAGAGTGGCTCACTGCCTTACTTTTGCTGAGGCTGTCTTTGAACTTGCCTTCCTCTTGCCCCTCCTTGAGGATCTAAACTGTTCATGTCAATGGTTAAGAGTACAGCTTTGCCATTGAACTCACTTAAGCAGTGGGAAGATCATGATGCTGTATAATATGAGCATTCCCAGACGTGATACGTACGGACATCTTCGCATTTGGTTTGTCCACAGAAAGCATGAGACTCACCTTTCAGGACTCTGCTTGGTGCATGTTTTGGCTTCTTCGCTTTTTTGGTGGAAGTTTTCTGTTGGAGACTAAACTCAGAACATCATGCATGCTCGGCAAGTGCTTCCCTATGGAGCTGTGCCACCAGCCCACCTTGGCCTTTCTTGGTGATCAGAGAAAGTGTCTGTTGGACTCTATTTTTAATGACTTACTGGGAAACTTCATGTCCTCTGATTCTACCTCTTCTTCAGGTCCAGTTGAAGGCAAAGGTGCTGTGGCGAGCCATCCCCCTTTTCATCTTCTTAGTCTGCTGTCAGGTCAATCCGGTCTCCTGTGCTTTTGTTGGGGAAAGGGGGAGAGGGGGGAACCATGTGCCACTCCTTTGGTTTCTACTTGTTTCCAGATCCTTTGTTTGGTATTATGGCCTCAGATTCTGTGGACCCTTTCTACTGGATGTGAGGGATTCTGGCCTCCAACAGCGGGAGGCTTCGACTCACTGTGCCTCTTTTCTGCTGGACCAGCACCATTTAGTTAAACTACAGCCTTTCTGTGGAGCTCAGAGAATGGGCAGCTCTGTGGCCTGGAAAGTCTGCATGTGCCACGTCAAATAGCATGATCAACGGTGCATTCAGCCTGGGAAACACCATCTTCTTAAGAGTTGGGTTTGAATGCAATACAAAACCTGGAAGAGCAAGATAAGTCTCTGCTTGAGAATTTCTGAAAACTTAAAAAAACTAGAGTGTTTGAAATCCCTGAAATGAGATGGTGAGTCCACATAGAATACTCTCTAGAACTCTCTATTGGTTTCTCAGCTGCATCTTTTTCATATCTACAGGTGAAACATATGGATCAAAACCATGAGTGACAGTGGAGGGTCAAATCTAACCAGTCACCTGTGTGTCTAGAAATGATTTTCTTGTGTATGTTGATGGTGCATTTGATGAACACGGTTTAAAAATGGGGTTCCAAAGAGGTTCCAGTCACTCAGAATCAGAGCTCATCTGAACATGATGGAAAGGGAAGGTTGATTCCCAACTAGATTCAAATGTGCCAGCCCCATCTGAAGACTCAGGAAATGATTGGAATGTTCTCCAGTTTTATGAACTGATGAAGGACGGGCCTCTCTGTCCAGCCAGAATGGATCTGTCCATGGGGATGGGAATGCAGTAGGCTCTTGAGGGGTACGTGACTTTCCAAACAGAATGACATGGGGTCTGGTGGGCTCGACAGAGAAACTGAGTTGTGTTCTTATCTTTGGTTTGGGGGGGTTATGCTATAATTGCTGCCAGCAACCTAAAGCCCATCCAATGTGGAAAAGGGGTCACATTCAATTCTGTAGGTTCATTTTATTAAATAATGTCTTGCTTTCTTGAGCTCACAGAGGCTTTGTGGCTGCCCGTTTCCTTAGGCACACTCATGGAGCTCGGTATCTCTGCAATGGTCAACTTGGGCCTCATCATGCAGCTCTTGGCTTGCACCAAGATGATTGAAGTGGGTGACACCCCAAAAGACCAAGCCCTCTTCAACGTGAGCCCAGAACTTTAAGAAAGATCATGGGTAAATTTCTGGTGTCCAGTTGAGAATTTGAATTGGCTCTAAAATTGGGGGCATTAAAACAGCCCAGTTTGGCCTGTGTGCTTTGCTTGCCGACCCTGTAGGTGCTCCATGGCCTGTTAGTGAGAGAGCACTTCTGGGTGGTGCTGGGTATGGGGTAAGGCCAGGCAGGGCAGGGGAGGGCCGGAATGCCCCAGAGGATGGACTTGAAGGATCAGTTCATGGAGGTCACCCCTTCACCAGCCATGATTTCCATACCTCACGAAGGAGGTGACATCTACTTCAGAGCTGTCATAAGAATTCAATCAAAGCCAGATCCTGTGGAGTATGCCTCTAATTACAGCAGCTTTGGAGGCTGAGGCAGAAGGATCACTATTTGGAGGTCAACCTCAGCAACTTAGTGAGGCCCTAAGCACCTCAGTGAGACACTGTTTCTAAATAAAATAAAAAATGGCTGGGGATGAGACTCAGAAGTGAAGCACGTCTGCTCAGTCCTCAGTATAAAAAAAAAAAAAAGTGGATTAAATTAAATAATCACTCTCACAGTGCCTAACACATGGTAGTTATTTAGCAAGTGCTATTTTTCTTCTGTATTTAAAAGGATTTAATGAGCAAAAAGGTGATCCTCTCAGTCCAGCTCTGCTGTTGATTAGATTTTTTGATGTGGAAGAAATTTAGATAATAGTTCTGGAGTCTCAGTTTCTACATGCTGTTAAACTAGGTTAAGAGTATTGGCTGTATCAAATGATAGGCAGCCCCAATAATGGGGTCCAGCCTCAGAGTCAGCCAAGCCTAGCCTCTGTTAACTGGAATGTGCTATTTAGAAAACAATATTTACAATTTTCTACTCTGCCATCTTCCATACAGCATGTCTTTGAGATCTTAAGTTAGTAGGTTAAATAATTCAGTGAGAAATCCATCTAACTTAAATTGTGAGTTTCAGACACAAATCAAGATTGTAGAATATTTTTATGTATTAATGCATTAATCATTAATGAATTAAGTAATGCATTATTAAATATTAAGTAATGCATTTATTATTCAATGCCTTAAATTAATGCATTATCCTTCTAAGGCACTAATAAGTGGTTTTCTTTTTTAAATTTTTATTTTTGACATTTTATAATATACTTGGCTTAGTGCAGTGGTGCGCACCTCTAATTCCAGCAGTTCGGGAGGTTGTTCCTGGAGCATTGTTAGTCAAAGCCAACCTCAGCAACAGCGAGGCCCTAAGCAGCTCAGTGAGACTCTGTCTCTAAATAAAACCAAAATAGGACTGGGGATGAGGTTCTGTGGTTGAGTGACCCTGAGTACAATCCCTAGTACCAAAATCAAAACAAACAAACAAAAAATTTGCATTATTTTTCTAAAGCCCAAATTGGGTGTTTTTTCTCTTTCTCTCTTTGTTTTTAATATTTTTTTTTTGCAGACCTGAAAATGGAACTCAGTGCCTCTACCACTGAGCTACAGCCCCAGAAGTTTTCTCCTTACCCTTGACAATTTTTTAAAAATGTTTTTCCATATTAAGAATTCAAGATCATTTTTTTTTTTTGAAAAAAGATTTAAGATGACTGGTCTGAAGTTTAGTATAGCACATGCCTACCGTCCGAAAGGCCCTAGGTTCAATCCCAAAAGCCACAAAAAAGATGAAAGGTGCTTTCACTAGAAAGCCTCTGAGTTCTCATGCGCTTTGACGTGTGACAGTTGGACACTCCTCACCAAGGTTTCCGTGGGCAGTGTCAGTATTTGTCATCTGAATTACTTCCAGTCTCTGCTCAAGATTTTCTTAGGACCCTAGTGTTTGGCATGTTGTCACCATCGGCCAGTCCATTAAGAATGTGATGACAGGCATGGACAGGGACCCCCTCAAAGATGGGTTCTGGGATCTGCCTTCTGATCACCACTCAGGTGAACCCCCACTCTCACCCCGCTTCCTGAGTGACCCTGTTGTCCCTCTTCCTCCTCAGCAGTACTCAGCCAGACCTGGGGCCAGGCCAGGCTCAGGGCTGGGCTCAAGGCTAAACACTGGACTGAGCAGGGTAAGGCCCCGGGTTGGAGGCTGGTCACCGCCCAAAAAGAAATCAATCAAATAAAGACACTGCGCCCATCTACAACGAGAAATACTGAAATCAATAAAGGCATGCTGTCCACCTGCAAACCCAAAAACAATTAAGAAACAACAAAAAAATATTGGGCCTGGGGCTCAGTGGCAGAGGTTCACCTGGCATGTACAAGGCCTTGGGCTCGATCCTCAGCACCCCATAAAAATAAAAAAAAAAAGACATTGTGTCCACCTCCAACTAAAAAATAGATTTAAAAAAAATAGAGAATTGAAAGACCCTGGCTTTGGCTTCTGAATTTTCATGAGGCAGATTGAGGAAGGGTCTCTTATTTGGCCCTCATAGCAGAGAGCCCTGTCATTGAAGATGGAAGGAACCAGGGCACTGGGGCCAGTAACACAGAGTTCACTTTTATTAATTAATTTATTTTAATTCTGCAGTTCTTTGTGGCAGGCTTGATCGTCTTCCTTTTGCATGAGCTTCATTATAAAGGGCATGGCCTGGGCTCTGGCTTTTCCCTCTCCATCTCAAGCAACATCCTGGGGAAGGCCTTCAACCCCACCACCATCAACACCGACCAAGGTAAGGGCCCTGCCTCCGGTTGGGCACATCTGCTGGAAGTTTTCATGTATGCAGAGTATTCCTCTGGGGGAAAATAACTGTTTCAGAATCATTTCTTCTGAATTTTCAGTGTGCAAATGTTTAAAATTATAGCTGAGTGCAGAAGCTCAAGCCTGTAATCCCAGCAACTCAGGAGGGCGAGGCAGGAGGATCACAAGCTGGAGGCCAGCCTCAGCAACTTAGTGAGGCCCTGTCTCTAAATAAAATATAAAAGGAGTTGGGGACAGGGCTCAGGGGTTAAGTGGTCCTGGGTTAAATCCCTAGTACCAAATAATAATAATAATAATAATAATAATAATAATAATAATAATAATAATTATTATTATTATTATTATTAAACAAGCATTGAATAGCCTTGTGCCTTGATCTTATACAATGTGAAAAATGAGTGTCTGTGGCTTATAAACCACCCAGTCTACCATAAATTATTATAGCAGCTTGATGAGAGTAAGGAAGTGCACCATGTGTGTCCTCACAGGATAAATTGAGAAGTTTCTTTGCAGCTCTCTTTTAATAAAGGACAATAATCCCATTCCATAGCTCTACCCACATGACTGAGTAACCTTCAAGACCCAACCTTTTTCTGCCTAGGCTTGTGATAAACTACCACAATATTACAATACATATTCACACAGGGTCTAGGACTGGTCATTTTGCCCCAAGTGTGTATAGCCAAGCTTCTGAAATCTGGACCTGGAAGTAACTGTCAAGTCCTCTATGTGTTCCTGGCAATAAACTTTCAAAGAATTCTTCAGTGCATATTAATAGTCGTATCTGTGTATTCACCAGGCTGCTCACTCAAGATAAGAAGTGGCCTCTTCCATTGTAAACTCCAGTCTAATGGAGAAAGCATAAAACCCATGTTGTCCCTTGCTGCACTGACACTAAACATTGCATATGAATCCTGGGATCCTTTATGGCTAATTACTGATCAGTAAATATTACATTGCAACAAGCATGTGGTAAAAAATTTAGGTAAAATATTGTTCACATTGGAGAAAAAGATCCTGGAAATCATGCAAGCTTAGGAAACTAATTAGGGGCTGCGTATCTGGCTCAAGTGGTATCATGCTCATCTGGCAAGCGTGGGACACTGGGTTCTATCCTCAGAACCACATAAAAATAAAATAAAGATGTTGTGTCCCCTGGAAAAAAAAAATATATATATATATATATATATATATATATATATTTCAAAGTTCTCTCTCTCTCTCTCTCTCTCTCTCTCTCTCTCTCTCTCTCTCTCTCTCTTAAAAAAAAAGAAAAACAAAAAGATATTAGTCACCGAATAATGTGGTTCATGATTGAGTTGTCAGACTCTTACCTGTTGGGCTTGATTTTTGTTATTGATTTAATTCTGTGTTTTCAACATGGTTGTTGTTTATGTGGTTCAAATATAAACCCATGTTAAAGACTCAACTCTATTCCATCCCCACTAATCTTTTCCCATTGCCCTTCATGATCATCTGTTTTAATTGTTTTTAGTATATATTCTTACTGTTTCTTGTTCTGATAGGAGTCAATAACAATAATAAGTTATTAGGTAAATTTCTTTCTTACCCAAAAGGGAGTGCTCCTGCATATCCTGTCTGCCCCTTATTTATTACTCAATGAAATAACCTGGAAAACAACCCACATATGCAAAAATCTTACCTTTCCATGGTGTAGATAGACCAAAGTTGGAACTAAACAAATGATGGACATTTGGGCTATTCCTGAGCTTTATGTATTAACAATATTTCTGTATTGAATAGCTCTGGGAATCTATTTTATATTCTTGCAAATGTACATTGAATGTTCAGTCCTGCAAGAAATATTGCTTTATCCACAGCTACTTTTTATAATTTCAAGTAATAAAGCCCAATTCTTTGGAAGGTTAGAACATTTTTTTTTCTGCCAGAAAGTATACAAGTTCATGCTTTCTGTAGATGTCCCAGTAGACAGAGGCCACATTTTGGATATTCTTTGCACTATTACAGAATGCTGGTAATGCCTTCTTTTTCTGTGGGAACCATTTTCTCTTTCTGTAATTTATTTTTCTTTTTACATATGATTGATACCATGTCATGGTTACAGAAGAAAACATCAGTGTCCTACCCTTAATAAATCCATGGCTTGGTGAGAGTCCAATGCTGAAACCAATAATTTCTTCCTAGTACAATGATCACCAAGGATACAATGCATTTTGGTATTTTGTGTCTCCCGAAAAATTGATCTTTGTAATCTAAGTCCTTATACCTATGGGCTGAGAGATTTTAATATTATTTATTAATATTAATGTTCACATTTTAATAGTGATAACATCATTTATTTTTTAGTTAGAGGTTTTTCTATTTATTGAATTTTAGAAAGACCTGAGAACATGAACCCTATAAAAAGAATTCCTGGAACATCCCAAATATTTAAAATAAATGCCTTAGAAAGTAATGCATCTGTATAATTATTCAGCATACAGTAATAAATATAAGATCATCTGAGGTCACATACATGCAGAATAGCCACAGAAAACAAGGAACCACAGGCTCTGATGTGAGAATATATGGTTGAACGTTGCCAAGCAAGAGCTTCTGGGGCTGAGGTGTATGTCATAGAGAACACTCAGCAGGAAGATGGTAAAAATGGAGAAGCCCCCTCTCCAAACCTGTGAAAGTAGATTATTAATTTATATTTGATGTCATCTCCAAAATTCCGAGACAAAAACATCTGTAACTATAAACCCCATAATTATCAGCATCCCTAGATATGTTACGGCCAAGATACCAATGGTAAAGTTCTTGGGTTAGATCTTGTGCTAGAAAAGGCACGTGAAGTTGCAGAAGAAAATTACGGTGTTAGCTGAGATCTCAAGATGAACTTCAGAGGAAATCTTTCTTATACTAATAAAATAATATATTTTGTTGATCTTTATTTTCAAATTTCATATTAATAGTATATATCTTAAGAGAAAAGAAGCAGAAGCCCTTATTTCAAATAGTGTCATCTTTATCAATCTCAGCCTATCCTATTACTAGGGATATATGTGGATTCACCCAACACACATTTTTCCCACTTCAATTATCAACTCTCTCTACTATTCTCCAGGTGCCATTCGAATATTATTACCAAATCATGTCTGGATTGTGTAATAGTAGCTGTGCTCCCACTGTACATAGCCTTTCTTATAGATTCAGAATTACCATATATTCTCAAAATATTTCTTGATATTATCTTCTTTTGAGATTTTCTGAGGTAGAGTGTTAAGTTGATCTCATCTTTCTCTTCTTGATTAAGCAGTAGGAATATATTGAAAACTCTACAATTTTCAATGAATTGAAATGGAATGATTGTACAAAAGTAAAGAATTGCTACCTTCTCAAAAAATGAATCTCAATCTACTAGGTGTGCACATAGATGTATTTTTTAGATCTATCTTTTGACCATTTATTATCAGACTTAATGCCTTTAATATATCATCTAAGATGGCACTGAGAAGCATATCCTCTAAGATGATTTTTTAATTTGTATTTGTAGTCTTTTATTGAGTTCAAGTGTTATGTTGGTGCTAAATCTGATCATTCTGTATTACATATATGGAGTCTTATTACATATATTTTAGAGCTATTGTGTATGAAAGAAGAACAAGGATCAAATATGGATGTGTTTCTGAAATAAAAAGTACTCAGTAGAAATGCTGGCCATTATCTTTTAATTATGTACTTCATCATCTATGTGATTTAATAGATTTAAAACTTTTCTTTTCATAATGGCTACATATGTTGTGGATTCAAATTATTTTCATGATATTTAAATTTTCTAGCAATATGTGTAGAAAGCTCTTTGACACTATTTAAGGCCTGTCTTTGAATCCCCAATGTAGCTATCCACCTTGCATATATGCTATTATCATGAGCAGAAAAACTATCTTAAGTGACCAAATCCAGCTATTGAATACCAGTAGAAATATATTATTATTGTTTTCTCCTTAGTCATCTGGAATAAAGGTGTAATTAAAGTCACAGTTCAGATAGACTCAAAGTCATTCCATTGTAAGGTTTCTAAATTAAAGGACAAGAATTTGACCCAAGCCTAAAAGACAAACTTCCATAAGAGTCCCAATATTCATCTGCTTGAAGTAAGTGATGCATTTCTCCAGTAAAGAAACCATGCATAAAATTGATACAAAAAATTTGATGTTAAACTGATGGAATATTTTTTTTTATACAAGGCATGTTGGATTTTAAGTCAAGTACCTGAAATAGTAGGTATGTATTTTAGCTTTTTTCCAGCCACATATTAAAAAAAATACCAGTCATCAGGGCTAAGATTGTGGTTCAGTGGTAGAATGCTTGCCTAGCACATGTGATGAACTGTGTTCAATCCTCAACACCACATAAAAATAAAATAATAAAATAAAGTGTAAACAAGTTTTGAAAATTAATAACAGTCATCAGAAATCCATGTAAATAAGTCTAAATCATTCCATGACTCTTTAGACCTTGCATATCTAAAAGACATGACAGTAAGGGAAACCAAAACAGTGAAACATCCATGAACATAGGATACTATTTAAAAATCTGAGGTAATGTAGATATTTGGCTAAACCATCAAAGAATTTACTTCTATTTATTTTTATTTTTACCTGGAATCTACTCTTTGTACTTGGAAATGAGACCCATTGTTATAACTCGGCATGTGTTCATAGTGTGTAATTATCAGATCAGGGTAATTTTCATCTCATTAAAATTATTATTCTGTGTTTGAAACTTTCTAAGTTCTGGCTATTTTGATTTATTTAAGTAGCTATTATACAATGTAATCACCTTATTGTGCTCTAAAACCTAAGAGTTACTTTCTGGATTTAATTGTTTTTTGCACTCCCTACACACAATCAGTCAGTTTCTCATTCTTATCATAAATCCGGGAAGTGTTTCTGTTCTCAGTTTCTGTGTGATTAACTTTTCAGCTTCAACACATAAATGCCACATGCAGTATTTGTGGGAAAATAAATGCCACTACTAGGAAAAACTAAAATATTATTCTCAATTAATAATTGTGGAAATTGGCATAAACCTCTGCATTCACTCATTCAGTGTTTAGAACTTGTCTACAATAATAAATATGGAAAAAAGAATAAAATATATAAATCAAATGTCCATATGTGTTTAACATTTTATGGGTCATATTTGGTCACTGGGAACAAGTGTTGTGACATCTATTTTTATAAAAATGACATATTCTAATTCTTATAACTTTATTTATAATAAGGGAATATATTATAAGTATGTTTTTATATTGTAAGTTTCAACAGATCCATATTACAATGGAATAAATAACTTTAAAAATTGTATAAGAGTTGGCTCAGTGGTGCAGGCCTGACATCCCAGTGGAAAAAATATTTTAAGAAAAAAATATTTTAAAAAATGGGGATATATCTCAGTGTTTAACCACCCAAATGCACTCACCCTCTACCCCTTCTCCACCTGAGATGCCCATCACAACACATGAAAGAACAGTATCTCAGCCTGCCACCTATCCAGCAGTTCTCCTTTCACAGCCCATCCGAACCCATTCCTCACTTTATGCTCATCTTTTCATGCCACCCTGTGAGTATGCATTGAGCCTGAACTAAGCCACACCAGCACAACTGGTTGCTAAGGTCCAGGTGGCAGGTATCCCTCATTCATCCCACTGGGACCTTATATTTTTTTAAAATGGGTTGCTAATAATTCAAAATGACAAGTTTATGGCTGAAATTACAGCTCAGTAGTAAACAAATTTCACATGTGCCTGGCTCTGTGTTCCAACTCCAGCCCCTAAAAAACACAGACAGGCCTAATGGCACATGCCTATAATTCCAGTGACTATAGAGGCTGATGCAGGAGGCTCAGAAGTCTAAGGACAGTTTCAGAAATCTAGTAAAGCCCTAAAAATCTGTCTCTAAAATTTAAAAAGGGTTGGGGATGGTTATTCAGTGATTAAGCAATCATAGATTCAGTCCCCACAACCAAAAACAAAAACAAACCCAAAGTAAAAGTGAAAAACAACTGTATTCCCCAATATCCTTTGCAGGTAGTGGTCTCTGTGATTTTGTGCTGGCCAATGAGATAACATTGGAAGCAATGGGACTCTAGCTCTTTGTTTTTTTCCTTTTTCTTTTTCCCCCGAATTGCTGTATTAAATGGATCGCACAATGAAAAACAGGAAGGGCCCTGGGGCATGATGGAATAGCTGGATAGCCATAGCAGCCCAGACTACCAATCACTGGGCTTTTTGATTTTCAAGTAAAAGGAAATATTTTCCAGTATTTGATGGGTTTACTTTTCTAGTATTGGAAAGACTGATGCATTGATTTTTCTCCTTGTTCTGCTTACTGTTCATTGTCTTCAGGTTCAGGAACAATGCAGGTAAAGAAAACCAGCCATCTTTGTCACCAATTGTTTTTCAGGTCTCTGGGGATTAAAGGAAAGTACAACACAGAACCTCTATAGTACCTAATCTGAGCCATTGGGACAGAGTTACGCCTGAGTCATCTCCAGGGTCCCTCATCTGCTGCAGAATGTTCACAGAGAGTATCTTTCATCTTGACGCCAACACTCAAGTCCAAAATCTCAGGGCTCCCATGCTTCTCCTGAGAACTATTCCACAACAGGCTGACACTGGTCCCAATCTCCAATCCTGCACTGATGGGCCATTGGGAAAGTGAGTTTAAGCAAGCTTTACTGTCCCCAATTTTCAAGTGTGTCTTCTCCAAAAAAAAACTTGAAACTTAATGAGCACTGAAGGAAGAAGTCAGGTTCCAAGGACTGAAGAAGAACCCTGCCACCAGAGAAACCTAGGATTTGAAA
The DNA here is from genome assembly GCF_048772815.1 of Callospermophilus lateralis. Classification (NCBI taxonomy): domain Eukaryota; kingdom Metazoa; phylum Chordata; class Mammalia; order Rodentia; family Sciuridae; genus Callospermophilus; species Callospermophilus lateralis. Next base: position 614,737 of record NW_027514422.1, on the reverse strand, counting down.
AAAATTCCAATTTAAGTGAGGTGGCAGGTAAATTATAGACCTTAACATAAAACAATAGCCTTACAGCAAAATGTCAGGTGTGGGCATGGAAGTATGTATGAAAGACTGACTTTTCACAGCCTCCACAACAGGTGAACATGAATGCTAAATTTGTAACACATAACATAAGAAAAAGGAACCACATTTTTTTCTTACTTGCCTATTTTTCTTTCTTTATTCTTTTTTTCTTTTTCTTTTTCTTTCGTTCTTTTCTTTTTCTTTCTTTCTTTCTTTTTTTTTTTGTACAAGGGTTTCAAACTAGGGGAACATAACTACTGAGCCTCATCCTCAGATTTTTTACTGTTATATTTTAACTTTTGAGAAACATTGTTAATCACAATATTGAGGTATTCTTATATCAAACAAGCCATACTACAAAGGTTCCAGAGCTAGAGAGAAAATCCTGCAATCGCAGAGTGTTAAATATGTCTGTGGAAGATGAGCCACATGGACACAATGTGGAAGATCAAATGGGTGGAGTGGGCATGGCTCTGCACAACAGTGCAGGTAAGAGGCCATATGCTGGGTGGAGCCTATGAAAAAAAGTGGAGAGGACATAGTGGGGCTTAGTTGTTTGGCAGAGTTGGTGAGGCAGAGTCAGGCTGAGTGAGTGGATCCCAACCATAAGAACAGTGGATGGGGAGAAGACAGAGGAAGCACGTTGGAAGCAGCATCCCACCCGGGACCCCTTAGGTGAGCACAGCCTAGGAACCAGGAGATGCAGTGATGAAGGAGCAGAGGGCATGGTGGGTGCATCCACAGGAAGCAAAGGGAGTCAGGAGAGGCATCCAGTAATACTGTCAGAAGTCACTGTTGACCCAGTGGGAACGAAGGGTCTTAGGGCTCTGAGATAGATATGTGACCTCAGGGTCTGCTCCACAAGGGGCCTCAGTTTACCCTCTTACACACTGAAGCAATGGAGGGAGGCTGAAGATGCCACAGCACAGCCTTTTTTGTTCCTCCCTCTCATGGGATGCAGTGCACTTTCCATTAATTTTTTCTGTTCTTCCAGGTCCATGACAGTACCTAAATCTGTTCTCTAGACAACGATATTTGTAATAAACTCTTCAAAACCTTTTGGCAAGAATATCCTGGGAGAGCACTGTTTGGCTCACAGGAGCAAATAGGTAACGGCAGAATATGAGCCACCAGGACCAGACACTGATTTATAGAGAAAGATACTTTCCAAGAACCTCTCATGTTATCCTGACTCGGTGCCAAAAAATTATCCCCAGGTCCTACCCTGAAATCCTGAACTGAGGTCCCAAACTGGTAACCAGAGAAGCGCACCTAGCTCCAGGTTTTTGTTGGTTGGTTGTTCAATTTTAAAATTTGCTTGGGGTCTGAGGCTGTGGCTCCACGGTAGAGCGATCGCCTAGCACTTACAAGGCCCTGGGATTGATCTTCAGCACCACAGTAAAAATAAATAAATAAATAAATAAATAAATAAATAAATAAATAAATAAATAAATAAGATAAAGGTATTGTGTCCAACTACCACTAAAAAATAAATATTTAAAAAATTTGCTTGGAATTTTAACGCAATTCTTTTTTTATATTTATTTTTTAGTTTTAGGTGGACACAATATTTTTATTTTATATTTATGTGGTGCTGAGGATCGAACTCAGTGCCTCACACATACTAGGTGAGCCCTCTACCACTCAGCCACGACCCCAGCCCTAGAACGTAATTCTTAAGATTCAGGAAAGTTTGCACAAAAACTCAGGTTTCTAACTGTCCTTCAAAGTCACCAGGAGATCTGGCAGCCCCAGACTGAGTTCTTACACAGCAAGGATTGCTAGCACTGTCCTGTCAGTTTCCATGACTCCGGAGTGCAGCCGAGTCCTCTTTGCCCCTTTTGTGTCTGGCCCTGGAGTCCTTGAGTGTTGCTAACACACTAAGCGTTAGATGAGCTGGGGCAGCAGGCAGGAATCAGCATGGAACTTCTGGTCCAGCCCTGCTTCCTGCTTGCTGTGTGACTTTGCTCCAGTCACACCACCTCTCTGTGCTTCAGTTTTCCTATCTGTCTGGAGGCCAATAGACTAGATCAGTGGTTTCCCAATTTAAGCCAAGGCAAGGCTGAGAGGTGGGCTGCCTTGTCTCCCTTCTCTCCTTTCTGAATTAGGCCTGGGCATCAGATTTTGCTTAGGTGACTCCCTGTTTATCCAGGGTTCAAAAATTCCTGGGTAACTACTTGTGTTAACCCCATAGCCAGGGCCTTGAGGTGTATTACAAGAGAAAAGAGACAATACCTTTTTCATTTTTATTTTTTTTGTGGTAGTGGGGATTGAACCCAGGGTGCTTTACTGCTGAATTCTATCCACAGCCTCCACCTCCTTTATTTTTGAGACAAGGTCTTCTAAGTTGCTGAGGCTGGCCTCAAACTGATGATCTTCCTGCCTCAGTTTCCTGAGCTGCTGGGATTACAGGCATGCGCCAAGGCTTCTGGAACCATAATGTGTTTATAGATAGCAATGATGGAATTTGATGAGCAGCATTATTCTCCTACAAAGAGAGGCTATCCTCCCCTGTTTTACAGATGAAGAAAGTGAGGTTTTGAGAGGCTGAGTAACTAGCCAGAGGTCACAGAGCTACAAGTGGCCAAGAGCCCATGTTTGTGTCATTGCAGACAGTGAGGCCCTAACTACTTTTCTGTCCCTTAGGTGGCTTGGGAGGAGGTGGGTGTAGAGAGGTGCCCTGCAGCAAAGGGGAGGCCAGTGCCCTGGGAGACCCTGCCACCTCTTGCACTAGCCCTTCTTGCAGGCCATCGGCACACACAGGGAAGTCCCCCTCTGGCTGTGTGCTAAGGACCAGGCTTCCCTCCCTCAGGGCTGACCCGGGCTGGGCTCTGGGCTCCAGGTGATCAGGAGGTCTGGCAGCCCTGGACTGAGTTCTTGCACAGCAAGGGTCAGTGGTCCTGTGCGCTGCCTTCAGATGGGGTAGGGACTTGCACCCGAGGCCCATCGAGTCAAAAAACCCTTGTGATTCTTTGCAGGTGTAATAATTGCTCACCGAGCTCCACAAGCCACATTCTGCAGCCCAGACCACTGCTGTGGTTGTCACGAGGAACCTGAAAAATGGGGGTTCTTGTAGTTCTCAGGACCCAGCGTGTCCTGTCTGAGTCTTGGTTCTCCCATCTGAGAAAGCATAACCCCTGTCCATTGCCACTCCTAGCCTGTGTCCCTTTGATGGAAAGGGCAAGTGAAACCTCCTCTGCCAGGCTCCCCCTGCAGCTCATCCCTTCTGCAGCTCCTCTCAGGAAAGGGGCTGAATCCTCAGATTTACAGGAGATATCTGTAAAGGCTAATGTTATAGGCTCTGGCCAATGTCCTCAGCTGCTGAGGGCTGGGCTTGTGACTGTTTCCAAGGCCTCGTCCATCCCAGGCCTGTGTTCCCAATGGCTGGGGGAGCCTGGAACCAGCCAGGAACACCTGGCAGCCTCTAGCCAGTCCTTGGGCGCAGGCTGCCCTTCCTGCACTGGCTGCTTCCTGAGTGCTCTGGGCTCCAGGGAAAAAAAGTGGGTTCTCAGTGAGCCCCACAGCCCTCCAGGAAAAAAGAGATTGCTTTCTTCCTCCAGGTGGGGCCTGGGCCTGACTCTCCAGGGCAGAGTGGAGGGCTGTGGCTCTCGGGCCTGATGAGATCACCCTTCCCAGGTGGCTCGTGGGTGGGATGTGTGTGGAGATGTGCTTGGTCTTAGCGGCTGTCTTAGTAACAGGGCGCTATCCTGTCCATCAGGGTTCAGGGTGCACATGACAGAGGTGACAACATAGGCCCAAGAGGGATTTCCTGGCCGGGGAGAGCTGCTGGGATGAATGGGAGGAGGACTAGGGCTTGGTTGGCTCCAGACCCTAGGGGACCAAGGAATGTACCACCCTCCAGGGAACCCCATCGTGCGGAGAGGCCCTAGTCCTGGTGTCGCTGTGTCCCTGGGCTGCAGAATAAGGGCTTGGGGAAGCATATGCACTATCCTGGGTTAAAAGGGAGAGTTCCTCAAGGTCCGCACAGGGAATAGTTGGGTCTTAGGGCACAGTCAGGGTGCTGGCAGCAGAGGTGGGGCAGAGGCTGCCTGGAGGCGGGGACACCTGCCCGAGCACTGCTGCTGTTTGGGTGTGCTGTCCCAACATCTTGGGAGGCTTCATCGGCCAAGTCGGGGTCATGGGGTGGGCTGGGTGGAGAGGTTTTTTGCACATCAGACCAGCTTTGGGCCCTGGATTGGGTTTACCAAGTCACAGCACATGGGACATTGGGATGGGAGGGGTCTTGGGGGAAACCTGGTCCAGTCTCACCTTGTACCACAGGGAAATGGGAGTCCAGAAAGGCCAAGAATTTCTCCAGGGCCCCACCACCCAGGAGGGACAGGTTGGAGAGAGGGGGTCGAGATGGAGCACCAGAATACCCTGTCCTCAAGGGAATATGGGCACCCTGGGAATGGGGCAGAGGGTTGTAATGAGGACACACACACACTTTTAAAAACACTGACTGCTCATGAATGCTTATGGGACAAAATTAAAAACAACCCTCAGCCACCCTCCTGCATTTCCCAGAGGCCACCGCCATTCCAGTTTCTGATGCCTGGTAATAGGCAATTGCGTGTTCGACCACATGTGTGACAGACACAGACATCTTCCTCCTGTCACTGCACCACGCTGTGGTCTGTGTTGGTAACAATTCCAAACCCGTTCATTCAGCACCACTTCAGGACTTTCTCTTTCCTTCCCTTCCTCTCTGCCTCCTTCCTTCCTTTCTCTCTCTCTCTTCCCTCTTTCTGTTTTGGTACTGGATGTGAACCCAGGGCCACACATGCTTGAGAAGCACTTGACCACATAGCCACACCCTCAGCCCCTTCTGTTATTTTGGGAGGGGATTGAACTCAGGGGCACTCCACCACTGAGCCACCTCCCCAGGCCTATTTTGTATTTTATTTAGAGACAGAGACTCACTGACTGCTTAGCACCTCTCCGAGGCTGAGGCTGGTTTTGAACTTGGAATCCTCCCATCTCAGCCTCCCACACGTGTGTGGCCCCTACTGTTTTTGAGACAGGGCCTCACTGAGTTGTCCAGGCCAGCCTGGAACTTGCGATCCCCCATTTTCAGCCTTCCAAGTCACTGGGATTGCGGGTGTGTGACACCACATCTGGGACTTTAGTACTTTGTAAGTCAACTTGTTTTTGTTGACACTCGAAACACAGACAAGTCCACTGTCCACCAGCGTGTTCCAATGAGGAACAACAGGTCAAGCTTCCCAGGGGCCGACTGTGCTCCACCCTCTGCCCGAGGACAGTGGCTGCCCTCACTTGGAGGTTTTAATTGCTATGTGTTTGTTTTAGTTGCTTTTTGTTTGAAAAACCAAACCAAACCCCAAACCAAAACAAAACAAAACAAAAAAACCCAGCCGGCACACCCCACTGGAGATTTCCCAGGGAGGATTGCTTGGGATGGCAATTGGGGTGCTAGGCTTGGGGCTCTGATTCTGTAACACAGGATGGCTTAGGCTTCTCAAACCCAGTAATGACAGTGGGAAAACTGGAGGCCACAGGGACCTTATTTTCTCCTGCTCACCCTCATTCCAGTCCTACCCCCTTGACTGTCCACACACAGTCCACCATGCATGCAAGACATGGCTCATCTGTCATGCTGCAAGACACAGACTCCCCAGGGAAAGTGGGGAAACTTAGGAAAGTGGCTTAGCCTCTGCCAGTGTATGTGTCCCAGCCTCTACCAATAACATGACTTGGCTCTCTATCCCCCCTGCACCATCAGAGCCTTGAGCGGGATAGGTGGGGGTCATGGGTGGAGCACCCACTGCGTCTGCTACAGCAAGTTACCCAGCCCCAGCCTCCACGGCTTCATCTGTTAAATTGGGACATCAGAACAATCTTGCTTGTTTGTTTTTTTAAATCATGTTGTTGTATTTTTTTATGTATATTTTACTTATTTTTAGGTGGTGCTGAGGATCGAACCCAGTGCCTCATGCAATCTAAGCAAGCAGCTCTATCAATGAGCCCCAGACCCAGCTCTGGAAAGCCTTGTTTAAAAAATAAGAAGCCAGTCATGGTGGCATGACCTTGTAGTCCCCGCTGTCCCCGCTGTACAGGATGCTGTGACAATGAGAATCACTGGAGCCCAGGAGTTGGAAGCCAACCTGGTCAACATAAGCAAGATCTCGCCTCAAACATAAGATAAAGCCAGGCACGGTGATGCCGACCTGAAATCCCAGCTGCTTGGGAGGCTTAGGCAGGAGTATTGTGAGTTCAAAATTGGCCTCTGCAAAAGTGAGGCGCTAAGGGTTGGGGTTGTGGCTCAAGTAACAGAGCACTCCCCTAGCACATGTGAGGAACAGGATTCCATCCTCATCACTATAAAAAATTAAAGATATTATGTCCACCTAGAACTAAAGAATATATATATATTTTTAAAAAAGGTGCTAAGAAACTCAGTGAGATCTTGTCTTTAAATAAAATACAAAATAGGGCTGCAATGTGGCTCAGTGGTCAATAAATTAGGCTTTTTCCCAATTGTCTTACTAATGAGCCCATGCCATTTAGAAAGTGGTTTTTCCACTCTACCTTTCTGTCATAAATGTGCTTTTCCTCACTCCTTCCCTAAACAGGCTGTGAATTCTCCATATTTCTCTTTTAAATTATACATTTCAGCTTTAGATTATCCCATTGGTTCCAAGTTGTATAGAATACAATTTAAAGTAACCAGGAAGGAGCCTGAATGCTGTTTTGACTACATATTTTCTTCATTAGATATTATAGTCCATCACTTCTAGATTTGGCCCTCCATAAGCTTTAGAGCATGGACACAGTTCAGCCACATTCACAGCAGAGGTGTGACAATTGTTGATTCCAGTTTCCATTAGAATAGTCTTCATTTGCATCTGAGTTCTCATCAGCATGGTCCTTACTGTCTGAATTTCTATCAGCATTCTGGTCATGGCCATTTATCCCATCTTTCAGATATTTCAGATCTTTACAGGTTTAAGGCTCTGAGAGGAGTCCCTCTTGGATGCATCACAACATGGCAGGCGCCATGTTGTGTATCTCTCAAATCTATATCTTATCTCTTTCTCCTTATAAAATCACCAAAACTCCATCAAAGGGGCTCCATCCTAATGAAGGAATCAAACCTAATCATTTTTCAAGGGCCCTACCACTAAACACCATAGTCCAATTAGTTTCTACCTTCTTTAATATCATTGACATAAGATTTTTGTAATTAAATTCCTTCATGAGTTCAGAGAGACAACCCATTTTCATACATAGCCTACAACGTATATTCAATTCATCATGGAAGAATTACTTAGACAACCTCTATCATATAGTCTTCCAACAATACTTTTATTAAAAAGTGAAGAAGTTTTTAAATATCCTTCAATTAGCATTTTGAAAAAGAAAAACCATAAATATGATAATAAATTCACCTGTATTTTAAGTTTAACATGGCTTGTATTTTAGTGTTTTATCATACATCTGTATGTAAGGTGTGTTTATGAAGACTTCTGTTTAAATACAAAAATAGTGTGAATATAAACTTATATGCTTATATGTCTATATATGAGCAAACTCCCAATGAACATATTTTATACTTTCGTAACTTGAGTATTTGTACTCTAATGTCTCTGCAGACAAATAATCTTCAAAAATATTTTGAAACTATTTTACCGTATACTATCATAGTAATAACGTGTAAGATATTAACCAATAGATTATTATTTATAATTCATACAAATAAAATTATAGAACACATTTTTATATAAATATTTAACCTGAATATCAAGAATGATTGAAATTGGAATTACTAGATCAAAAGTATACAGTTTAAAAAAAGTACACACATACTCCAAAATTTTGGCAAATTTTTCTTCAGAAAGTTTAGGAAGTGAAAATTCTTATATCAGTTTAACTTTATTTTCATTTTCTTTAATGATGGTTAAATATATATGCATATACACATATATTTATCTGCATATATAAAGAACTGAAAGTTGATAGCTTAAAATGGCATCAAAATCTTGTTTTACTCAGTGGCTAGGGAGGGTGAAGCAGAATAATCACAAGTTCAAAGCCAGGCTTAGAGACTTAGTAAGGCCCTAAGCAAAATAGTAAGATATATATATATATATATATATATATATATATATATATATATATACACATATATAAATTTAAATTAGTAAGATATATATATATATATACATACACATACATATATAAATTTATGTAAAATATTTATTTATTTATAGGTTGTATATATGGAAAAGTTATAGATAATGTCATATATATATATATATATATATATATATATATATATATACACATATGATATTATCTATATTTTTTATTTCTTTTATTCCAAATGAGTATGTTCAGTGATTCTAATGTTGTATTATTTATACTGCAAAATATAATAAACTTGTGAATTTCTCCTCTATTCCTAGTCTTACAACCTTCTTCTCAATTGCAAAATTAGTTATTCCAGTGTTAGTTATCCACACCTTTTTCTTTGATTTCACTTCTTTGATTCTAATTTCGTCATCTAAGTGTTGAGTCTTCCGGATGCAGTGACACACACCTGTAATCACAGCTGGTTGGGTGACCCCCAAAAAATGTTGAATCCATCTGGTATTAATAATAGTATGTTATCAAGATCTAATTTGATTTTCAAATGAAGCAAATTTGTTCATTGAAAAAATCCTCTTCTTTGTATTGAATTGCAATTCTCTTTATTTATTTATGTATTTATTCATGTATTTATTTTAAATATTTTTTAGTTGTAGTTGGACAAAATGCCTTTGTTTTATGTATTTTTATGTGGTGCTGAGGTCTGAACCCAGTGCCTCATATGTGCTAGGCAAGCATACTACCACTGGCCACAACCCCAGCTCCTGCAATTCTTTTTTTTACTGTGTACATGAACATGTGTACACACTTGGACATGCACATTTGTAACCACATCTAAAGTAACATCTTCTCTAAGATTATTTGTTTGTTACACATTTTTTAGGTTTTTATAATGAGTTGTTTATTTAAATGATCTAATTCAGAAGCTCTCAAGATTTATTATCTATTAGCTCTATTTCAAATAAAATGTAAAAGCATTACTTTCAGTAAAAAGACTCAGTGAAAAACAATACACTCTAAACCTGTTGATCTCCTAAAAGTTGAGAGTAGAACAGTGGTTAGGCAAGATTTAGAAGGGGTAGGGAAGTTGTCAATGGGAATAGTTTTATAGTTAAAAGGAATAATTTCTGGAGTTTTATTGTAAAGTAGAGTGACTTAGCAATAATGTATAAAGAATTGAAGGGAGATTATTAAGGTTCTTACTTTAAGAAATGATAAATATTTAAGAAGGATTTGTTGTTTACCGTGAATCTATGATTATACAATGTATACAAGTGTTTAAACATCCTATTATATCAATCAGAAATAAAATAAAACCTAAAAAATCTCAATTGTTATATTCTCCAATCTTGCACAACTCTTATAAATTAATTCTCAAATAATTGACATTAATGCAATAATTAGTTTTCCCATGTAGGAATAAGACTCTGAGGAATTATATAATCATCCAAGGAACTTAATAATTGCAAGAGTATTGCATCTATGGGACACAGAGAAAATAAATATTACTTTTGTCCTGAATTAAAATGAAAATGATGGTATGATTTATACTGCATCTCTGACATTCACCTTAAATTATTAGACAGTTTTTCTTCTCTGTGGACTAGGGCTATCTCAGTGGCAAAGTGAGCTTGCAAACCTTCAGGACAGATCTGAGTATTGATAAAACCATTTTTTAAAAAAATCAAAGATAATATAGAGAGAACACATTTGTTCTATTTGTCTTCATTCTGTTATGCACACTATACTCTCACTCCCATTTTTTATTTTGATCACTTTAGTTAAAGAAGAACACATTTTATATCATGAAAGTTATTGAATCATTTTGCTGAGGTAAATTTTAGTTTATTCAAGTTTTGAATGTTTGCTTTAGAACTTAAAGAAAAGGCATTGAATAGAAGGTTTCAAGAACTTAGCTAGGAACACTGGATGGGCAGTGATGTCAAGCAGAGCTCATTTTTCCTAACTGGGTGCTTCTGGGGAGTCCACCAGGAGGTCAGTTCCTTCTTTGGTTTTCATGCTAACTGTCTGAGTTCAAGACTGCTACAATTTCAGTTCTCAGGGTTCATGAGGCTTTCTAAAACTTATATTGGCAGTAATTTTAGATTTAGTGAAAAAAAAAAGTCAATGAGTGTAGGAACCAGGGAATAGGATGCATTTTCCTTCTGAAAGGGAACTTCATGTGAGAAAGAAAGTTTATCTGTGAAACACTATATTGATATAGGCAGGAAGGTTGATAAGGGCATGCTAACTCAGGTTGTTGAACAGAATAAAATTGAAAAGTAGTGTTATAATGTGATCATCAGTTATTTTCTAAAAATAATTTTAGTTACACATGTGCACAATACCCTTCTTTTATTTATTTCTTTTAATGTGGTGCTGAGGACTAAAACCCTATCACTGAATACCACAGCCCCACCAGTTATTTCTTGCAAAGGTTATTTTTGAGCTCATTAAATGAATGAGGTACATTCTAAGTGCCAGGTATTTATCAGTTAACAGGCAAGTGTTTTCATACGTGCGAGGGGGTAAGTGGTTCTTACAGTTGCCTGATTTATAGAAGATGTTAAAATAAATGTCATTATAAAAAATAAAAATAAATGTAAGATCAAAGAAATTTTATCACAGAATATATGTGTGTGTATTGACATTTGTACTTAACTTTTTGCAAATAATAATAACAGTTAATGTAAAGTGCTTGCAATTTTTTTCTGATTCTCATGCAATAACTAATCACCATGTTTATACTAGCAACATGTCATAAAATATCTATAGGTTAGAATAAGCTTTTTTTCCCATTTCCCTCACAATCTCTTATATGTAATTTTGTATAACAATGCGGGTCTCCTTGCATTTGCATGCAATTTCCCTTTTCTCTCCCTTTCCCTCCCACCTCATGTCTCTGTTTAATGTTAATCTTTTCCTCCTGCTCTTCCTCCCTGCTCTGTTCTTAGGTGTTCTCATTATATCAAAGAAGACATTTTGCATTTGTTTTTTAGGGATTGGCTAGCTTCACTTAGCATAATCTGCTCTAATGCCATCCATTTCCCTGCAAATTCCATGATTTTGTCATTTTTTAGTGCTGCATAATACTCCATTGTGTATAAATGCCCCTTTTTTTTATCCATTCATCTATTGAAGGGCAGCTGGGTTGGTTCCACAGTCTAGCTATTATGAATTGTGCTGCTATGAACATCGATGTGGCAGTATCCCTGTAGTATGTTCTTTTAAGGTCTTCAGGGAATAGTCCGAGAAGGGCAATACCTGGGTCAAATGGTGATTCCATTCCCAGCTTTCCCAGGAATCTCCATACTGCTTTCCAAACTGGCCGCACCAATTTTCATTCCCACCAGCAAAGTACAAGAGTACCCTTTTCCACACATCCTCTCCAGCACCTGTTCTTGTTTGACTTCCTAATGGCTGCCAATCTTACTGGAGTGAGATGGTATCTTAGGGTGGTTTTTCTTTGCATTTCTCTGACTGCTAGAGATGGTGAGCAACATGTCAGAAAATATCTATAGGTTAGAAGAAGCTTATGCTTGTTAGTATTTTTCCTAGTGTAATGATTCTGGTAGCACCAGATTCAAACTATAAAGAGCACTGCTTTTAAATAATAGACAATTATGAACAAATTTTCATTAGACTTTTAAGTTGGTTAATAATCATCTGCTATTTAAAAACATCTAGCTCAGATTTGTGTTTCTGAGGTTAACTACAAAGGTCTGCACACAAATCATTAAAAATTCCTGGGCCATTTTATATTTCTTGTTAACATAGTATTTTTTTAATTACTGTATCATAATCTTACGTGGAATTTAAATTTTCAATTTCAGCTTTGCTAATACACTTAAATTATTCAGCTAAAATATTTTACAGAACATTTTCAAGAATATATTCTGATATAAATCATATGTGTTGTTAATTATTCATTTGTAAGCAAATATTACCACAATAATATTATGTAATATTATTTAGAGTGTGAAAGTATATAGAAATATTTTGAATTTTATGTATATATATATATATATATATATATATATATATATATATACACACTCACACACACATACACACATCACACATACACACAAAGCTTGAAAAAATAATTTGGTTGTCTATTGGCTAGACAAATGGAAATTTAAATAAATTTAGCCTCAAACTTGCCATGTAAATTTGAAATAGTTATACATAGTACTGATTTACTTGTCATTTTCTATGTAACTGTATTGTTACTACATGTCATAATCAATTATAACACTATGAAATTTGTAATCAGTATGAGCATATCATTAACAAAAATCAATAATACATTATTGCATTTCTGTGAGTTTACAAATCTCCAGTCCTTCTTAGAAAGACTTACTATAGGCTTTGAAGGATTTATAAATTTAACGTATTACTGCAATGTGTTGTTGGGGTCCATTACTAAGAAAACAGATATTTTCTAGATGGCATTGAGATACATCTCTATAACTTTGATGAAAGTATGGAATGCAAGCTGGGCAAAAGAATAAAAACTACCTCAGGCATCAAGAACCACAGGAACTCAAGCATCACAGCAGCAAATTGTTGAATGAGCACTGCACAGTGCATCTTAGCCATACTCATGATAACCTGGGAGTTCACAGCTATCAGATTGAGGAAAGATTGAATAATAGAGAGTTTACAATTCATGTTAAGAGTGAATTGGACCCAATTAATGGTCTTCCCTTAGAAAATTAATGTGTTTTTAACGTACATGTACAATAATATCCACATATACCCAAAATGAAAATTGTAATTTGTTAAAACACAAAGACTATATAAGTCCTGTTACATTTTCATTTTTACATTTAATCATTTCATTTAGTTTACATGGCAATCTCTAGTCACATACTAGCTTACATATTTTTATGTGTTGTCAAATTCTTTTCATCAATTTCAATACTTAAAGATGAAACTAAACAATTCCATTATTATATTTTAAGAAATTACCACCATGAAGAAAATAGACAGGAAATTCATCTTGTCCTTAGTTTACTTTGCTTTCTTTGTGTATTCTCATGCAGTGCTTTTTATTTATGATCTTGAGAAAGCCATGGGAAGGTGAATTTACCTTCTTGCAAAAAAACAGAGAAATGTATTATAGAATGTTTAGTTGTTTCCTGGTGGTATCTTTTTCAAAAGGTATATGGAAATGACATTATAGACAATATCAAGTTACAGTTAAATATTTTTCTGTCAAGGAGAGAGGAGATTTCAGAAATATGAATCTGCTCCTCTTTGGGCCTATCTTAAATTCTGGCTCTTACACCCAGCCAACTGTCAGGCACAGATCTATGTAAACATGAGTGCCTCACGGGTGGGCCTGAGATCTTTCCATTCCAGTCTTTAAAGATAAAGTTTCTTGACAGATGATATTTTAGGAAGACATCTCCTGAGACTTTCTCACAGTTCAATCAGGCATGTCTCGATTTGTATAGGAAAATCTCTGCATTTGCTCTATTGTTTCTTGTAAGAGAGAGAGTGTGCTCCCAATGAGTAGACACATTAAGATTTGCCTTTACAGAAGGTTTACCCATGATTGTTTAAACATGATATTTATGCATTATTATTTTTGTGGGATAATAAATTCAACATAAAGTATTCATTCCCATTTTAAAATTACAACCTTGGTTTCAGACTTGATAAGGGTATGTAAAATTTTCTAAAGAAAATATTTTATATAGAAGAAATCATGTAATACCTTGAATTTCAAAGAAGTTTCACATTTGACTGAACAATCATGTGGAATAAAAAATATCTGAAACGTCCAAAGTACAAAAACTACATGATAAAGGGTCCAGAATATGTAGGGATCTAAAACTATTTTTTTGTATGAAATACACTTAATGGTCTCTCCGATTTTACAAATTCATTGCTAGCTTATAAAACAAAAACTATTGAGTTACATTTACCTTTGCAGATGCACAAAACACACAACAAAAGTCAGACAGAGATTAAAATATTCCAGCTTCCCATGAGATGATATTATTTCCATAAACTTTATAAAGCAAAATTAAATTCTTCTCTAATTATAGCTAAATATATTCACAAAACTTTAAAGATTAATAATGATTTAAGAAATTTTTAAGAACTTAAGAATACACTTAAGAAAAGGTCCTGAGTTATTGTAAAAAATATTTTAATGCTGTTTTGTTTTAGGCTTTACATAATAAATTTGCAAGAGAAAAATAAATGCTTTTTCATAATGATATAATATGTACTTAAGAGTATGCAGCTTAATATGTGTTTCTTTGTAGTGACATATTTCTAATAGTAAAAAAAAATTAAGAATTTAAATACTTAAGTGATTCTGTTTTTGTATGTTTTAGGAAAGAAACAAATGTGATGAGCTTATAAGGGATATTATCTCTGAAGATCAAGTTCATATCCATGAAGAAATTACAACAAAAATATGAACTACTTTGTAAAATATCCAAGTTACATATTCAAGTTTCATTTAAAACTTTTTTTTTCCTTTCTCTTTTTCTGGGAGAGCAAGTGATTCAGTATTTTCCTCGTAGGAAAATTGAATTACTAACCAGTAATTACAGTTCTCTGAATGTCATATTCTCAGTGGATTTGTATCAATTGTCTTGGGGCATTTTGGCACATGAGTTCCAGTAATGTAACATTGTGAAATAAAGAAAATTAAGTTCTAATAGATTATATCTTAAATTTGTCTAGTATATTTCTATAAAGCCACTTTGAAATTTTTTTTTTCCAACAGTCTTGTGAAATAGATTCAGTTAACCCAAGATGTAGTTCTTTAGCACACAGAAAGGTGAAATCCAAATCCAAGATCATAATGTCATTTATGAAGCTAGAAAAATCTGTGCATGATGAGGTACCACAGATTCACTCTTCTATATTGAGTCTGCAATTCCATTTGTTAAATTATGTTGCAAAGCAATATAAATGGGAGATACTAATCTTATAACATTTAAAATACCCTCACTATCATTGTCTTGTAATTTTTAAGCATTTAATTCATTATAACATGCTACATATTAAAGTATGAATTACTAATTAATATGTGTATTTAAAAACTGAGATAAATGTAGAAATTCAATTACTAGGAGAGTTTTTGAAAATACAAGATATTATAATCTAGAATATAAAGTGAAAATGTTTAAGCATAATTATTATATTTCCAGTTATATGAACAGTAAGAAATATCTTACCATTTTAGAACCCTTAAAGATAAAAATACATATTTCATTGAATCAGGATTTTGTTTTAGGGTATAATGCAACTACGAATGAACTAGTATTTTTTGGAGAACAGAAAGATAAAAATTTTACCTTATGTAATATTGATTTTAGGAAATTTTGAAGAAATACTTTAAAAAGCTTAATATCCTTTAAATTTTAAATGTTTCCTTCCTATTGCCAAATTAAAAGATCCTACTTTTCCTTGACTTATATTCAATCAGTAAGGTTAAGTATTATTTTAAAACACATGAGCTTACTTAAAAACTAAGAGGTATGAAAATGAAGAAAGCTATTATTTTAGATATTTGGATGGTAAAAATTGCTATTATGCAAAGGGATTTTATCTTAATTATTCTGGAAGATGATTCAATTTATTTACATTGCATATCGTAAAATTAGCATACATGATTTATTTATTCATATGATTATCTGGAAATAAATATTGAACTAAGAAAAGATTAAGTTTTAAAATTAAAAATTTGGCTCTTGCCCTCTGAGTCAGTCTGAGTCAGGGGATAGGGGACTTTTCCAAAGAGCTTTGCAACTCTAGGCCACATAACCTCCCGATCAGGGAGATTAATGAGACACTGGAGGACAGAAAGCCAATCAGTGCATTTGCTGTGAAGAGGAGGGTCATCAGAAAATGGAGACATCCCTGATGCTTCCGAGGGAAGCCACATGGTCAAGCAAGGCCTGGACCCATCCTAGCACAAATGGCACTAGCAGATGTGACAAGCTGCTGCAAGTTCCTGAGGACTCCCAAGGAAACTCAGCTGACTGTTAACAATAGATAGAAACAAAAGTCAGTTTGACTTGCTTCATCTTAAACACTTAGCAAAGACAGTCAAAGCCAAAACACAGCTATTCCTGGGCATTTTAAATAAAATAATAGTTAAATGTAACTTCCATAAATAAGTAAACAGGAGGCTTCAAAAGAGATTCTCAGACAGGAATGCCTGATTACTATCAAAAGAAACTGCCAGAGTAGTTTTTAGTTCAAGGCCTTTATTTCTAATCTATGCAGGTAGGCTTAATGTTTGCTAGTATGGTTATCCAGCCCTAAGTAACAGAATTAAATATTTCTCTATTAGACACAGAGGTCATACTAGTAAAAGGATTTTGCAAGCTCAGATGACATTAAGTTATTAAACTGTATCTTAAGGAAAAGGACATCTGTAACCCTAAAAGTTAAATGTTGTGTTTACACCCCTGACAATTCTGGCAATGTGACGAATATCCTTAAAGATTTACATGCTCAGATAGAAGCCATGTCCTCAGCAACTTTGTCATGGAAACAATATCTTAGCTCCTGGTTCTTGGTACTTCCTGGTGGAAAACATTGTTAGTCTTTGTATTTGCCATCATACTCATTGGCATATTCCTGTGCTATGGGATTTATTGCTGCATCAATCTGGTTCCAGTACTAATGAATTCTTGTTTCTCTTATAGACCACCCATCACTCAAATGGCCTTCCAGTCTATTACTTCTCAATCAGACTTCTATCATGGACCCACTCGATAGACGCGATTTTTAAAGGGAGATTCCAAACTGCTTGCCCCACACCGTCCCTTGACAGCCTGAAGAAGCCAGAAAGATTTTCTTCGCCCCCCTTGCTTACAGCAGTAAGGAGGTCCCAAATTAGAGGGGGGAATGAAGCCATATTTAAAGTTAGGTAGTCAGTGTAGTTAGGTAAATTGGGTCTAATATCGAGTGAAATCTAAAATGGAGGCCATGCTGGGAATGACTCAGGGAAAAAGCAGGACAATTCATGGAATGTTAATGAAGTCCTGAAAAGGCCCTAGGCCAAAGTCCACCTCAAAGAAATGTTAATGGAGCTCAGGAAACAGCCCCCAACAGATTTGGAGATAGCCCATCCTAGAGAAATGATAAGCCCATCCCAAAAGGTGATAATTGGCCCCACCTGTGTCCTAACCCCTTCAACCTATATTCCATCACCAAAACTATAAAAAGGAGAAAGAACAGCCCTTCCACGGATTCCCACCTTTTGGGTCCCCTTCTTCCTCCGGGAGAAGTCTTTTCTGCTGTCCTTTAATAAATTTCTAATTTCTACTCTGAAAAAAAAATTCATCTTGTAATAAGCATATTTTGTTACTAATGACGTACATAACAGATTTTTTAAAGAGATTGTATGCAATACATATATTTGGGACTGGGAGTATACCTCAGTGGTAGAGCACTTGCATAGCAATTGTAAGGCCTTGGGTTTAATCCTCATCTTCACAGAAAAGGAAAAACAACCACAACCAATTATTCCCTAACACTTTTGTCCATATGTTTGTGAGTATAGTATAACTTGTATTTCAAATGAAGGGTTGTGTTTCTTATTTAAAGGAATGAGTAGTTTCAAGTTTCCAGTATCAAAGATGACTTCCAGGTAGACATGTTTGTCATTGCCATGAGAACTGGTTGCCTTTTTCACTACCCTAGAATAATATGTTAAGTGGAAAATACAATATAAATTGAGTGAGTATTTTCCCAGGTCCAAGTATGAGTTAAAGGTTTAGAAATATTTTATTGTCAAAAAGAGTACAAAGTGTGAAATGTCTAATAGTTTGTAGGTTGTTCATTTTATTAAAATTAGATTTTAAGGTAATAATAAAAGCAACTATCCTTTGAAACTAACTATGAGTGCCAAGTACCTTGCAAGCACTATTGTATTTGAGGTTTACAACACCATTGTCTAGAGAGCTGTGTTCCTTGTTAAGTAGGAGAGGCAGAGATAGAATTCAGACTCAGAAAAGCATAACTCTAAAATGCAAACTTTCAACCCATGTACTATATTCCCTTCTGAGCCCCGAAGTTTTTTGGTTTTTTTTTTTTTTTTTTGATTTCTAAAAAGTAAATCCATTCCAAGTCTTAATTTACGTTTAATTGTATTAAAAATTTTTTTTGGAAGGGAATATTCTTATTACAAAAGTAGAACATCCTGTGAAGTCTATAAAAAAAGGTAAATCAAAGAAAAAATTAATTACCCATAGTCATAATACTCCCAAATTAATTCATTCAATAACTGTAAATTCTGTAGATTTTTTAACATTAGGTATCCGTAGGCCCACATAGCCAAAGACTAGTGATGGTCTTCTTCTATCTAAAACTTAGACCCTAAAATGTGAAGGCATTAAGATTAAATGATGCCTCCCTGTTATTATATAGCAAGTGATAATGTTAAGTGTAATGTTTAAAAAATATTTTTTTCTGATAACATTATAGTTTATTAAATGTTCATGTTGTCAATGTTTACAACATAATTGATAATAGTTCATGGTATTCCAGTAAATATGTATTTTAACACTTAGTTTCTTTAATTTTTTTTTACCAACTATTGGAGTTTAGTAAAATTTTACCATGTTTATTTTTGTTTAAACTTGAATCCATGTACTTATTCATTATGCATGCCTACATGATTGCAGGAATGCATTCCTTATTTATTTATTTATTTATTTATTTTGGTACCAAGGATTGGACCCAGTGATGCTTAACCACTGATCCACATACTCAGCCCTTTTTTTGTATTTTTTTTAGAAACAGGACCTCACTGAGTTGAGTTGCTGAGGGACTCCCTAAATTGCTGAGGCTGGCTTTGAACTCACAATCATCCTGCCTCAGCATCCCAAGACTCTGGCGTGTACCACTGAAACCAGCTACATGAATTCATGTACAAGAGACCACAATGCAGTTAAATTCTCCAGGTATATTAAACATATTATCCTTAAAGTAATTTTTATGTAGGCCACGTGTGGAGATATATATATATATATATATATATATATATATATATATATATATATATAAATTACTTTAAAGAATTTTATATATAATTGTATACAAACATATATAGGTATAAAAACTTGAAAAACAAGATACTTCTTTCCACTTTATATTAGGATTATAAGATGATGGAAGAGGATTTCCCTGTAGGAAGTAAAAGGTCTCAGTATTCATATTTTTCAAGAATACCACCAAAGAAATTTTGAAGTAAGACTGCTAACAATGTGTAATGGTTTTCAGTCTATTGAGAAAACAGTGGATTGATCAAGACTATATAATAGCACTATTTTAGAGTAGAAATTTTTTTGAGACAATTATTCACTCAAAGAAACTTGAGAAAATGATACATTTTTTGCCTTAGAGAATTCAAAAGATGTGTTTTCTACTGTGCTGATAGTATGATACTATTTTCAAAAATTAAGAGCCCTCAATAGAGAAATGGTCCGACACTCTAACTACTGTCAATGGCAATAGCTCAAGATCAACTACTTTAAAATTAAAATGACAATTTATTTTTTCAGCTCTTCTTTCCTTTTTAATTGGCATCTATTCAAAAATTCCATACATGGGTCAAATTATTTATTTACCTAGAAATAGATTCTGCAATGAATTTACACTGGAGCCTTTTAAAGAGAGTTGTGGTGCAGAAAATTAGATGTCTCCTGGGTAAAACATTGTGATTTTCAATAAATGCAATGGTAGATTGGTAACATCAGTTTTTAACATTTTTGAAAGAAAATTATTCATGCTGTTTCTCTGCAGTGCTGAACTTTGAGGATTCCTATAATCATTTGACCTTATGTTACATGAAGCTGACCCAGATTTGCATGCAGAGAAAAAAAATTTTGGCTCAGACAGCAATCACTAAACTCACTTAACTGAATAAATTGGTTGTTCAGTAAAAAGTCTTGGTTAAATCCTTGTATATTGAGAGATTGGGGTTTTGATGCTATGTTCAGCTTGTTAGAAAAGAAAGATATATAAACTTAGTATTAAACAAAAGCACTATTTTACTCAGGTATTAATTGCCTGAAACTTTTGTTAAATTGATTGGTTTCTATAGATAGTAACAATTAGATACCTAACCAAGCCAGTAACTATAGATAATACCTGAATTTACAAGTGTTGTCTTTCTGACAAAATTATGGCTTTCTTCTTTTACTGTATTCAATGAGTATCTTGCTTTAGGCTAAACAGTCATAGTAGATGATTTATACTTTAGAATTTTTGATTGAAAAAATATGGGTCAAATCACCATTTAAATCAGCTATTGCCCTTCTTGGACTATTCCCTGAAGACCTTAAAAGAGCGTACTACAGGGATACTGCCACATCAATGTTCATAGCAGCACAATTCACAATACCTGGACTGTGGAACCAACCCAGATTCCCTTCAATAGATGAATGGATAAAAAAATGTGGCATTTATACACAGTGGAGTATTACTCAGCACTAAAAAGTGAAAAAATCATGGAATTTGCAGGGAAATGGATGGCATTAGAGAAGATTATGCTAAGTGAAGCTAGCCAATCCCTAAAAATCAAATGCAAATGTCTTCTTTGATATAATGAGAGCTACTAAGAACAGAGCAGGGAGGAAGAGAAGGAGGAAAAGATTAATATTAAACACAGACATGAGGTGGGAGGGAAAGGGAGAGAAAAGGGAAATTGCATGCAAATGGAAGGAGACCCTTATTGTTTTACAAAATTACATATAACAGGTTGTGAGGGGAATTGGAAAAAAACAAGGAGAGAAATGAATTACAGTAGCTGGGGTAGAGAGAGAAGAGGGGAGTGGGGATAGTAGAGGATAGCAAAGGTAGCAGAATACAACAGTTACTAATGGCATTATGTAAAAATGTGGATGTGTAACCGATGTGATTCTGCAATCTGTATTTGGGCTAAAAATGGGAGTTCATAAACCACTTGAATCTAATGTATGAAATATGATATGTCAAGAACTTTTTATTGTTTTGAACAACCAATAATAAAGAGAAAGAAAAGAAAGAAAAAAAAGAAACACCATAATGTTGTGAAAATAAACTAACAAACATTGTTGAAATAGTAATACTGAATGGAGAAAGAATTTTAAGTATGACTAGCTTCATAATAACTATAAGTTCAAACTATGGTGATGTTTTTTTTCATTAAAAGAAAAGAATGACTGTTCTTTATAGGTATAGCATCTCTGTGGTTCTTATTAACTACTATATAATAAAATTACAAATTATTGTTAGTTATACAATATTTTTATACATGTCCAAAATCATTATACATGTCCAAAATAGATTTTTCACATTTAAAGTACTTTATACATAATAATGATTTTTAATCACTTCCCACTGAATAAAACGATCACTATCCCCTTATTTTAGTGATTAGACACAGAGAAGTTTACCTTCTTGCTTATTGACACATGAATATAGAGACGAAGGTCAGAGTATTCATATAGAGATGGTTCTCATTCATTTCTGGCAAATGTCATTAGTAGTTTGTTTATTGGCTTTTTTTAATATTTACTTTTAGTTTTTGGTGGACACAACATGGGGTGCTGAGGATCAAAACTGGGCCCCCCACATGCCAGGGAGTGCTGTACCATTTGAGCCACATCCTCTCTTGGGTGGCTTTTTAATGCAGTGCTGGGTGTTCAACCCAGTACCTCATGCATGCTAGAGAAGGGCTTTACCTCTTATCCATAACCCTAGTCCCCAAAGTCCTTTACTTTTTTTTTGAGGGGGAGGAGAGTGTGTGTGCATAGTGCAAGGGATTGAATCCATGGCCTTAATCAGCAAAACAAGCACTCTACTGACTAAGCTATATCCTCAGCCCTGATCTATAGTCTTTTAACAGTGACAATGGAGCAGCCTGTCATTCAGTCTTTGATTCTGCACCCACTTGGCTCAGGTTGGAGGCAGGGCATGAAACCTTGACCAATCAGTCTCTTAGGTGAGAACTGCCCAACCCTCATGCAGCCAGTGATGAGGGGGAGGGCGTCCACAATCTTCTGTTCCCTTGGTGTCTGGAGCCCACCATTTTTTCAATCTTTTGGTTGGCTTCTGTCCTGGATCCAAGCCCAGGTGT
Organism: Callospermophilus lateralis; assembly: GCF_048772815.1. Taxonomy (NCBI): domain Eukaryota; kingdom Metazoa; phylum Chordata; class Mammalia; order Rodentia; family Sciuridae; genus Callospermophilus; species Callospermophilus lateralis. The sequence continues at coordinate 592,467 of NW_027514422.1, read as the reverse complement.
CTGTGCTATGCAGAAACTGAAAAAAAATCACAGGGAGAACACTGAGAACCCTGAGAGCCAGGAAATGGTAAGTGTGCCTTGTTATCTTGAGACTGGGTAGGAAGGTGGCTTAAAACTGACAGAAGTGGCAATGGTGGAAACTTGTAGTCATGGCTAGGGAGTCCTCATGGTCCTCTCCAGAGTCTTGTGGCCAGAGGGTCTCTCTGTGGTAACTTAGCGTTCACCTCCCTCTGACTAGTCTAGTGAGGCTTAGATCAGCAGTTGAAAACCTGGGCATTTTGTTCCATAATTGTAAGGTGTTTCCAGCTTTTTTCTAAAGCCCTTTGTGGGCTTCCATGTCCCATGATTCCAGCATGTCTCCAGAATGCATAATGAAGACTGAGATAATTACCAGGAGAGAACCACAACTCCATTTGTTGTATTCAAGCATGAGAGAGGCTGCTGATTTTAGGGCTTGTTACTCATGAGGGTTTGTTTTTTTCTTTGTTTATTATTTTTGTGTGTGTGTGTGTGTGCGTGTTTGTTTGTTGTTTTCTTTTTGGAACCAGAAATTCAACCCAGAGGTGTTCATCCACTGATTCACATTCCCATCTTTTTTTAATATTTTTATTTAGAAACAGGGTCACTTTGAAGTTCTTAGGGCCTCACACATTTGATGATGCTGGCTTTTAACTCATTCTCTTCATGAGTCCTGAGATTTTTAAATGTAGCAGAAGCAGTATCTCAAATCCAGAACAAAAACCTGAAATCCAGAACTTCAGCTTATCTCTCCATAGGTCTCAGAATAAACCCCTAGTTTTCTAACTCTCTGTTGACATATCCAAAACTAGGGTTCTCTGTTCACAGAGAATAAGTTTAATAATGACCATGTAATGCAGATAATGGGCCTCACTCAAAGACACCTGGTGGCTAACTGAAAGATGTTAATGAGCACCATTAAGGCCTATTTCAAAAGTAAAAGACCTTGAATCCCACTTGTGGGAACACCTTCTACAAAGTCCTTTGTCCCAGGAGTGATTCCTTATTGAATTTGAAGGAAAAAAGATGGGTCACAGAAAGAATAAAAGTGAACCCATATGGTAGTCAGGATGCCTTTTCCAAAGCCTATTTTAAATGCATTATGCTCCATGTTCTGCCCAAAACCATCAGTAAACTTCTAAGATGGCACACAAAAATGATTTTTTTTCTGATATCAATCCTCATACAACATGGTGGCCATTCTATTTCTTCTTGCTTAAATAATTTTTTTTCTTCAAAATTTATGAAACAAACACCCAGATTCATGGAAAACTGAGAAATTTTGGTTCATCTAAAAACTTCACTTTCAGCATTATTAATCATTATTTCCCCATGTTTTATTTCAAATGCATGCATCATTTGTAATGTTTTTCTTCAAGAACTGGAGGGCATTTTTAAATTATTTTAATTTATAATTCTGATATTTTTCACATGAGAAAAAAGCAGAATAATATCAGGTGACATTAAAAATAATGAATCTCTCCTAAATGAGGTCTATGTGTCCCATTTAAAATTTTTTTAAAAACTGTAATGGGTCATCAACTGAGGGTGTATTTATTTATTAATTAATTTGTTTATTTACTTATTTATGGTCAGACCATTTCATTAAAATAACCCACAGAAGGGGCTGGGGTTGTGGCTCAGTGATAGAGCACTCACATATCACATGCAAGGTCTTGGGTTCGATGCTCAGCACCAAATAAAAATAAGTAAATAATAAATAAATTAATAAATAAATAAATAACCACAGAAACATTCCAAACATTTCAGGAAACTCTTTTATTCTGTTGTGGCAGGAAAAAATAGAAGTGGGACTAACTTGAATTTAAATTACATGGAAGTTCAATCTCTCTCTCCCTCTCTACCTCTCTCTCTCTCTCTCTCTCTCTCTCTCTCTCTCTCTCTCTCTCAATCTCTGTACTGAGTTTTAACCCAAGGGCCTCATACTTAGAAGGCAAGCACTCTACATGCTGAGCTATTTACTCAGTCCTATTTTTTGGGGGGGAGAGAGACCAGGGATTGAGGTCAGGGGCACTCTAACACTGAGCCACATTCCTACCCCTATTTTGTATGAGTCAAATGAATATTTTTGTGATCTTTGAATGATATATGTTCCATTTAGAATTTGGACTTGCATATCTATTGCTACTTTTACATGTATTTAATATATATATATATATATATATATATATATATATATATATATATATATATATATCTCTCTCTCTCTCTCTCTCTCTCTCTCTCTCTCTCTCTCTCTCATATATATATATTATTTTTGAATGGAGTTTTCTCACCCCTTAATAGTTCCTGAAAGAATCAAGACCCACAGTGCCACCTACTTCATCCTTGAACGATGTCTAGACAAATACAGTGAATATTTGAAATTCTCATGACCAGGAATTTCTGAAATGGAGATCCATCCGATCTCCTGTTGCTCATCATTACTGAACCAGATAGTTCCTTTATTGACTGGAATTCATAAAAATGGTGTAGAACAGAGATGCAATTGAGTTGGAGCCTGCTGGGAACTGGTCTTGGAGCAGTGGAGTGCAGGTGTCTGATAAAACATCTGTGGTGGAGCCATGTGGATCTGTCATTGGCTTCCAAATAACATGTGACTGACATGGGACAGTCAGCAGACCCTTATATGTAAAGGCCTCTTGTTGTGGGGAGAGGTTTGGGGGTGATAATCAGAGTCAGATTGCTACTCTAAGTAGGAAAGATGTATGGGATAGCAGCCCAGTTGGTGTTTTCTCTTGCAAAACCTGACTCATCACATGTGACAGTACTCCCTCCAGTGCTGTGTCCTAGTTTGTTGTAGGGACAAATGAAGCAAGGCACTGAAGATAGAAAGAAACAGTTTCATTTGGCTGCATCCAGGTTCAGAAAGCACAGCTTTTGCTGTTATCAATCAATCCCTCCAAGTTCAGGGAGTTTCAGAGTTTTATACCCAGCATGTAAGTAGAGGGGCTCAGAAGTTTACAGTGTGCAGAAGTTCACATAAAAGCAGCTTTTTTCTTTCACTGTCTGGGCAAGTTAACCCTTCAAGGACAACACTTGAGAAGAGGAGAACTTCTTCTACCCTTTCTTCCTCCCTCTGCCAGCTGTTACCATGGAGCCAATTTGTAACTTATCTTAAAAATGTAGACATCTCTGTGAAGCCTAGCTCAAGGCCAGAGGCCTTGTTTGCAATTTCTTCAAAGTACTATACTGGATATATTTGTGAAAATAGTAAGGGGGTGTCCAGCACCTTGGCCAGTGGCCAAGTAAACAGGGCAACACAAAAATAGAAAGTTTACCTACATTGAACTATTTTGCAGAGACTCTTTGGCTGACAGTTCCCAAATCAGCCATGGTGAAGTGGACTTTTCTGTGGAGAAAGCGGGTACCACTACATTGGGCCCCGCTCTTCCTCCAGGGAGAATCTTTTCTGCTGTCCTTTAATAAAGCTTCAACTTTCCACTCTAAACTTGTCTTCATGTGCTTCTCTGGTGTTATACTTCTGCATTGGAAAAGCAAGGCCTCATTACCAGTAAATAGCCATAACAATAACAGTGAAAGGACAGAGATAATGCCAAAAGTAAATTCAACATTTAGAATTGAAGATAATAATAATCTTTAGTGATAAGAATTCCTTAATTTAATACTTTAAAAATAATAACAACATGTTTCCAGAGAGCAAATTTGTGACATTGCAGTCAAGGGGAGAAATAAAAAATATCCATGCATTTCTGTCCCTTTCAATTCTTTATTCACTCAAATTCTTAATACAACTTTACTCTATAGGTTCCTAATGAAGAAAACAACAATCCTTAATGATAGGCTCTGCAGTGGAGATTATCAAATAACACCAAGCAATTGTAGATTAATTAATTCCAGAAAACAATTTTAGATTAATTCTGAACATTGCAAAACAGATTTAATCATGACAGGCTAGTGACAGACATTTCCTCTGAATGCTAAATTCAAAACTCTCAAGCGTTTGGCTTTATGTCCTGCAGATGCACACCCACTCAGACAGCAGTAATCAGGTCCCAAACCAAAACAGGCTTTTTCTGGTGGGGAGTGGATGACCAGTTGAGTAGAGGGTCACAGGGAGAAGTTGCATCTCTCAGAAAGATCAAGACAAGGCGATAGAGTTTGAGAGCAGTGAGGATCACACAGAGAATAGGAAAATGATGGCAAGTGATGGGATGTCAGTGTAGGTCCACATCAGGCTCTCCTGCTGGAGTACATACTTTTTTTAGGCTGGCTAAATCACTGTTTATTAGCTCTATTTTTTATACTAATTTTGTTTTTATTTTTTATTTTTTACCACACCTTGTAATTATCAGGTGCCACCAGATTTCTCATTTACCCTGAGGTCAGAAATAACTGGTCTGGTGGTCTCCATCCTGATATTCTCACCTTTCACTCTTATCAGGAGAGGAAAGCCTGCCAGCGACTTTATTCAGTTTACCAGGGTGAGGACAAGTAATTTGTCTGGGGCCATATTAGAGAGCTCTGTGGGTGTGCCTGGTGAAAATTGACCTCTAATAATAACCTCAGGTTTCAAAATGGAGTTTTTTAAATGGAGTGAGAAACTGATGTGACTCCCTTTTTGAGAAACCAGCCACCTCACAGCAAAGCCTGTCCAAAGGGGGGAGTTACCCTTTTCCATGGAAAAACTCAGAGTGCTCCTAGGCATATACTAACCCTGCTGAGTTGTTTGTCTGTAAATAACTGGAGAGATCTTCCATGCCAAGTGATCCTGACTCAGTTACACTAGGTTAGGACCCATAGCAACCCCCTAGCTACCACAAAAAGCATGAGACACAGAAAATACCTGAAACACCAGGTGACCTTCCCAGTAGTTTTGTTGATTGGTAACATGATTAGGGAAGTTTATCATATACACTCTTGCAACCTCTCATGGCCTAAACCACTCGGTTCAAATATACCCACAACTTGAACTAACCAATCACCCTTACACAACTTGTTCCTGCCAATGAATGTGCTAATCAATGTTAAGAGTTGTTGTTTGACTTTTCTGTGATGTGAAATGATTGGCTATGTGTTGTTGTGATGCATACAATATCCCCCAAAATCTATTAATCCTCAATGAATTAAGGGTCAAGACTCACTCATTGGGACCACTGTATCTGAAATGGTTGTGAGTCCAGGCTTGAGCTTACAATAAACACTCTTGTGTGACTGCATCAGATTCAGCTCCTGGAGGTCTATTGGGGTCCCATGAATCTGGCATTAGAGGAGTTGCTTAGGTTCAGGCCTAAGGCCATTCTCACACAACCCCTTTCACCTTGACAGCTCTTCTGCAGATAAACAGAAGCCATAACACATAACTCCTGTCTTCATAAACTCTATCTCTTGAGTCCAGTGTCATTTCAAGTTCTGGGTTTAAAAAGACATATTCATTTTCCTTGATGTTTTCAATAAGTCACACAGAATTCTTAGGAATGGCTTGGAAGGATAACAATGTTATATTGCAAAACTTCATGAACTTTCAAATTGCTTGCTGTGTGTGACTGACCAGTATGTGAAAGGCCTTGGGAATATGTGAATATATTATGAATATAATAGAACTCTTGAGACTTTTTTCTTACTGTACACACATCCTGAGGCCAAATGAGGCTGCTTACTAGAGGTCATTTCTCAAAGAAGAGATAGTGATCATAAAGGAATAAATTAACCTATATATTATAAATAAATCTAATATATATTTGATTAAAATTGATGACATATATGGCCATGCCAAATAGTTTGCTGAATCATTTCAATTACAGTTATTTAGTTATTTTAATGTTTTGCTTACTGTCTGCATTAGAGACATCGTTGACCTGCAATTCAGGAAAACTTTTAATTCTAGCACTGAATTTATCAGGTTTTGACACTTTGATATATTACTTATTGCCATAGGATCTCTTGTTCCTCAATGTGTATATTTATAAATTTACACATTCTAGAAGGTTTTAGAAAGATAAAAGAAAATATGTATTAAAAGAGTAGTTTAAAAAGCTCTTTAATATACCATTGCTATGGTTATTAAATAGCATTTTCTTTTTAAGAATGTATTAACCTGGGGCTGGGCATGTGGCTCAAGCAGTAGCACACTTGCCTGGCATGCATGCAGCCCAGGTTCGATCCTCAGCACCACATACAAACTAAGATGTTGTGTCCGCCGAAAACTGAAAAATAAATATTAAAATTCTCTCTCTCTCTCTTTAAAAAAACAGAATGTTTTAACCAGCAATATGTATACAACAATAACATAATAAATAAATATGGTACAAACAAATAAACATAAATTAATAAATGTTATATGATTTATTTTATAATAATATTGGTAAAATATACCCAGAGGTGAAAATAAACATTTAAATAATGATACATATACATGTCCATTTTTATTAAGGTATACTGAAATACATCTATTTTTGTAATATACTTTTGTTCATGAAAGCATCATAACTATTATTATCAAATATTATTGTAGCTGCACAAAATTAAAAATCCAAATTGTACATATATCAGTAAATAAATGGCGTTTAGTGACTGAAATTTCTGAGTCTGTTATTGTGAAACACAAATATTCAGTAAAATATGCTCTGAAGAAAACCTCAATTTGAAAATGTAAAAACATAGAAAGGAGTATTTAGAGTTGTTTTACCATGAGATTAATTTAAAATACCTTTGATACCCAATCAAATACTCTGAAGTTTTTGCTCTTAAGAAATACATATGAAAGAATACAGCAATTCTGTCTCTGAGTAATGCAAGCATAAGAGAAAGATGATAAGAATATTAAGTAAGCCTCAAAAATCTGAGGATCATGAAATAAATAAATTCTTGGCAAGAAAATATCAATCAATTTTGATGTAAAGTCAAAACTAATAAGCATTCTAATTTACCAAATCTTAATGATTTTATATATTAGAGAAAAGAAGTCAGAATTTTAAGCAAATACATGAGAAATGGGTGTGCACAACAAGGTTTAACCTCAGAAAATTTTATACATCCCCTGTGTCTGTCCATGTGTCTCTCTCATGTCTTTCCAGTGTGACATCAAAAAAAAAATGAAGAACAAGTTTTTGAGTAATTATATTTAGGTCTTAAAAAAGTTAAAGAAAATAATTAGCTCTCTTTATCTATTTTTAGAAGTAATTTGCCTTCGTATTTCTTCAATAATTAATGATTACCCTGTGCTTGTTGCTGATAATACAGAATGTGTAGAACCACCCAGAATGAGAGCACTATTTAAATAATGTCAGAACAAAAAGTGCTACAGAAGAGTAGGAACTGAAAAACAAGGCCAAATCCAGTGCAGGACCACACAGCATTTAGGGGTATATCAAAGAGGAATGGAGTTGGTCTTAAGAGGTCTGACTTCCCTTAGCCAAGACAAATAACTAGTACAAACTGTCTTAAAATATTTTTCTTCAAATCTTATAATTTAATGGATACATGGTAAGAATCCATAAGTTAAATGTAAACTAGCAAATTTACATTCATTTCTGGGACACTTTTACTTCTAGTTCTATAGATTAATTAATTTTAATGCCTTTCTAGATATGGTAGATAACTTTTTCTTATTCAACATTTATCAGGTAATTTACAAAGGACTCCATTACAGAAATCAGTCATTTTTAAAAATTCATAAAGCAACAGATTAAATTGTTTAAAACACAGACACAGTAATATAACAGGATATAAATTCTGTGTAGACACCATGGTCTTTATGTTTAGCTCCTAGTTTAAAGAAAGCTTAACTGGCTTGTGTGTTTAGTTTTAAACCAAATTTTATTTTTTCATGTTCTAGCTCTCCTTTTCTATATCTCATTTCTCTCATTTTAGAATCATGTTAGGAAAATTTAATGTCCTTGTCTAATCTTCTGTTTTCATTCTGAAGGATCTTTTCAACATTATCTTTCAGGTTTTATAATGGCCATCTATTTAAAAAAAAAAATTAAACTTGTTCTTAATATACAAATTCTCTGCCTTCATTTTTGAGTTTTGCACCTGGTGAGGTGTGATTCATTGAGTTCAGGTTTGAAAAAACAATCTTTAAGTTATAAAGTTTCAATTATATGTTTTAAGATAAAGAAACAGTTTTAAAGTTACCGTATTTGCTATAATTTTTTAAGTACAATAATTTTAAATTACAAATATTTTAACTACATTAAATTTCTTTTTCATTTGGCAATCCTAATGAAGGCGTAATGGCTCATTCTATTTTTACTTATAATTTTATTCTATTAAATATACCTTTTCATTTATTATTCATGCAAAATTATTAATAGAAATTCATCACTGGTTAAGAGACATGAATCAGCCAAGAGGCAAGTTAAATAAAAATTCAAGTTTATCTCCATACACAACATAACTCTCTAAGCATACTTTTTGCTGGAAAAAAATACTTCAAGATGGCAAGTAGCACAAAGAACTGTGCTGAAGGCTGAAACTGATTCTGAAAGCTAATGCCTCTCCCACAGCACACCATCACAAAGTGAAGATTTCTAAAGTCTGGGAGACTAAGGTGGATATTTTTGATGGAAACACGTACTCTTGTGATACTAACAAATTGTAGAGAAAAAATGATTGATAAAACCCATGAAATGCAGGAACCCCAGAGTTCTGAAAACTATCTCAGATGTAAGCCACACAGTATACCTGCCTGACCATTAGATTTTGTTCACTTTAGACCTTTTAGAGTGGGAAATAAAGATTGATTAAATAAATCACTGAGATGTGGGGTTCTAAACAACATTTATTTTCTCAACTATACAGTCTAAAACATTACTCATAATGGATTAAAGCACAAGTATCTGGGACATATTTTTCAAGGCTCTTTAATTTTATTAGAATATACATTTAATGTGCCACATTCTTTTCCAAATTTCTTATGGAACAATATCAAAGATTTGACATTATGCTTGATGATACTTAGGGAGTCACTTAAAGAACTGTAGAGTCATTCCACTCACGCCAAGATAATATCATATTTACATAAAGAGTGAGTTTTTAGGTTATTTGTGGTATAAGGCACAGATTCTATTCAAAACATTAGCAAAAGAAAATACAATCATTGTCAGATGAAGTCCTGATATATAAAAATAAAATAACTTAAAAAAATTCCAAGCTGGGCATGGTGGCGAATGCCTGTAATCTTGGTTGGCTCTAGAGACTAAGGCATGAGAATTGCAAGCTCAAAGCCAGTCTCAGAAATTCTGCAAGATTAAGTCTCAAAAACAAAAAAAGAAAGAAAGAAAAAAGAAAAGAAAGAGCTGATGTTTGGCTCAGTAGTTAATCACCTGTGGGTTCAATTCCTGATTTAAATAATAATACTAATAATAGTTCTAAATGACATCATGATAAACACAATAAAAATTAGTAACTGAACTTATTTTTTGGTGGTACTGGGGATTAAACCCAGGGCCTTGTGTATGTGAGGCCAGCACTCTACCAACTGAGTTATATCCCCAACCCTATAACTGAACATCTTACTAGACTCTAGCTTCCTTCTGTGACTTTTGTGTTTTTGCTATTCCTTCTATTATTCTATACTTTCTGCCAAAATTTTCTTCAGAAATGAAAAACTCACTCCTTCCACAAATTACCTTCATAAAGGAAAATTTCTGGACATCTTCACCCCTTTGGTAAGGATTGTCAAGTCTTCTGTTATGAGTTAAAAACTCTATCCTGTTCTTTAATTTGATACTTCTGCCTGTGTTCTATCCTTTTGTTTAAAATTGTGGTTTTATAAGTGTATAGTTACAATTATGGTTTACATTGCTTCCTTGTCTTAGAACAAATATGCCTTTTGCACACTTATCTCTAAACACCAAAACTCATGCTTTCATTTTTCTTTGTGTTTTGCTACATCACCAAGGTGGCTACAGGTCTTAATGCAAGCAGTTTCTGTTTGATCAGATCCTGGCTTCCTCCCTCCGATGTATGGTGTCCAAATTTTTTTGAGCTTGGTGAGACTTTTAGTGAGGTTACATGTCATATACCAGTTTTGATGTAATGAGATGTTTTTTGAAAATGTGGTGCACGTGATAAGTGGATGTTATATTGGGACTTCATGGGGATAAGTGACTGCAGTGTCTACCTGTCCTGCTATGAGGTCTTCTTCATAGTACAAAACATTGTCTTATCCCTTGTTTACAAAACTTGAATTGATGGGGTATACGAAACCAAGGTTCATGTAGTTCTGATCTCAAAAGTTATGACCACTGCATGTCTACATTGTATAGAGCGCTTGCTTTTTTTCAGGGCTACTTTACTTTAGAGAACTCTGAAAATTTCTTTTATAACATATAAGTAAAGAAAACAGGGCTGGTGATGTGGCTCAAGAGGTAGTGAGCTTGCCTGGAGTGTGTGTGGCCTGGGTTTGATCATCAGCACCACATACAAACAAACATGTTGTGTCCGCCAAAAACTAAAAAAAAAATAAAATAAAATTAAAATTCTCTCTCTATCTCTCTCTTTAATAAATAAATAAATAAATATTTTTAAAAAAGAAAAAGAAAACAATGTTGGGCATGTTCAAATTTTCCAGAAAAATCTGAGAGCAATTATTAATGATTGACAGATAAGCAAACTGAGAATCCCCGAGTTAAGTGATATATCATAGTTTATAAAGTTACTAAATGAGAAAAGCTAAGATTCTAATGAAATCTAGTTAAGGTTTTACACCTAAAAAATACTATAATATTCACAAAGTCTTACACCTAATACATTATGAGGCAAGGCTATTACTTTATTGGCTTCTCCATTTAATATTTTCATTTTAGAAACATTTTATTAGTAGAAATAATAGTATTTCTGATGATACATATATAAGAAAATATTCAACACCTTCAACATCCACAATGTTCATTAGAAACAATGTAGAGTTTTTATACCTTTATATCAGATTTTTAGAAAAAGCATTTATAATCTGATAGTAAAATCATTTTTTAAATTGTGGTAGTATAAACATTGTTGTAGCTGCATACATGTAGTGTGCTGTGATGCCCTTCAGTATATGAATTGATAAAGAAAATGTTCTTTTTATACAAAATGGGATAATGCTCATCATTTAAGAGAATGAAATCATGGCATATGCAAGTAAATGGATGGAGCTGAAGAATATTATGCTAAGTGAAGTAAGCCAATCCCCCAAACCAAATGCTGAATGTTTTCTCTGACATAAAATTTCTGATATGTAATGGAAATGAGGGAGAAGCATGGGAGGAAGAGAAAAAAACTATAGATAAGGCAGCGTGGAGGAAGGGAAAGAAAGGGAGCATGGGGATAGGAAAGTGATGAAATGAGATGGATGTCATTATCCTAAGTACATGTATGAAGACATGAATGGTGTGACTCTGTTGTGTACAAGAGATATGAAAAATTGTACTCTATTTGGGTAATATGAATTACAATGCATTCTACTGTCTTTTATAATAAATTAGAATAAATCTAAAAATTATGTTATAAAAGATTGTGAGCAAATTCAGAGGAAATCAAATATTTAATACAAAAATTAAAAAGCATGTTTATATATGTTGAAATGTTGTATATATTCCATTGTGGAGTTTGTAAAACTCAAGAATAACTATAACATATTATGAAAAAAAGCAAATACTTTTGAAGCAACTAAAATATATTCATTTATTAAAAAATAATATATTGTCTCATTTAAATCTATTCTTTGAGTGAGATGCAGAAAGACAGAATACAAAGAGTGATTAAGAAAGTAAAACAAAATAGGTAGAAGTGAAAAACTAAATATACAAATGAAGAAAGAAGTCTTAATGTACTAAAGAATCCATGCTAAAAATAAGAAAAGAAGTGAATGCATGATAAGACCGTGAGGAATGACAGATTATGTATCCTCTGATAAATCTATGAAAACTTATTTTTTGGGGGATAAAGATAACATATGAAACTATTTCTCACAAGTTTAGACACGATTTTATAATTACTTATTCGTGAAAGTGTATTAAATAATATCAATACTAGATACTTCCTGAAATTTTTCTCCAAGTTGATGAAATCTTATATATATTTTAGAATATGTATGTGCATGTGCACTCTAGAACACTATGTATAAATGTATATATGTTTAATCTAAGGTTAACTTTTTATATGTATGTGAAATAATTTGATTCTTTTATATTTTTGTAAATATAATGGTAAATAAAATATTTTTGTAGAAAATATAATGTGAGTGATCTGTTTATTTTAAAGTGTCTGAATTTTTTTTTTACATAACTGGCTTTGTAAAGCCAGTCATTTCTATATTTTAAATAAAAGGTGTGTTTGAAGAGGCTGGGGATATGTCTCAAGCAGTAGTGTGCTCACCTGGAATGCGCACGCCTCTGAGTTCGATCCTCAGCACCACGTACAAATAAAGATGTTGTATCCGCCAAAAACTAAAAAAATAAATATTAAAAATCTCTCTCTCTTCTCTCTCTCTCTCTCTCTCTCTCTCTCTCTCTCTCTCTCTCTCTCAAAAAAAAATATGTGTTTGAATAAAAATATTTTAAGAAAGCCTCCACTCAATGATGAATAAAATTCCCTATTAAAGAGTATTGGCCATTTTCATTTTTTTTAAGTAGAAAATGTTTCCCATAAAAAGAAGAAATGGATGTTAGCCCACAACAGTACGCTAAATCACCTTTCATAAAAACCTAGAGCAGGGATGCTAAGAAGATTATATTTCAAAGCACAATGGATCTCAAACATCAAATAAAACTTTTGGCTTAATGAAACCAAAAGAAAAGATTTGATCAGCATTTTGTATTTACCACAGAGCCTTCTCTCAAAGAAGTAGGCAGTCCTATGCTAAGTATTTGATAGCATACCCTTGGTGTCAACATTTCCTATTCTTCTGTAACAATCACTGGAGGTCCAGATTTCCCCTCACAGTAAGAATTCTATTTTCTTCTATAGGGTATGCTCACAAAGCAAAACAAATAGGATTTCATGGAAAAGGAGTTTTTAACTCATATTTTTCTTACTCTTTTTTCTGGAAACAAACAGAATGCATCTGTCTTCAAAATTACTTTCACCATAGTTTACTACAGTTTTCTAATCCCAATATTGGACTGCAGGAATCTCTTTTGTGGGAGCCAGTGTTGAGGGTCTTCTGCTGCCAAACAGAGGCCTCACAAGCCATGTGGAATTTGGATGATCCATGTCATGTCTTGTGAACTGCATGGCTTACACATTTGCTTTCCAAAAGAGTCAACCTGATGTGATCTAAAAGGTCCTGTATTATATAAAATATAATTTTCTTTGAAATTGGCCATCTTTATTCAGCTCAGCTAGTGTGCTGCTCCTAATGGTCTCTGAATTAATATTAGTGAAACACAAAAGAGCAGTGGGCCTCAACCATTATTTTTCACCTGTTTCAATCCAAATACTCTTCAGGACTACTTCATGACTTTTTGTATAAAAAGCCCAACCATCTAAAATAGTTAAATATACCAGTGGATTAAAAGGCCCTATTCTTATAGCTTTATGACTCTAATTAGCTTGAATGCTTAAAATTGATTTAAGTTGTAAACCATGCTGTTTTGTTGCATAAATGGTATTCTGTATGTGCATCAAATCACTGTATCAATGTGAAGTAAATGTATGGATACTTAGATCAAGACAGCAGAGGCATGGGTGAGAAATTCTACACATCAAGAAAGAGCTGAAAGACCTGTGTCTGTGCCTGGATTTGGGATTGTGACTCAATGGTAGAACACTTGCTTAGCATGTTTGAGGCACAGGGTTTCATTTAAGTACTGCATATAAACAAAATAAACAAAATGAAGACCCATCAACATCCAAAAATATATATAAATAAATAAAGTGCTTAAGTACATTCTCAGAATTAGTCTATGTCATTTTAAGAAAATAAAAACAAAATAAAATGTTTCACCCCTTGTAGAAAAGCTATTACCTTCAATAAAGTGCAGGTTATAAATTTATTTCTTCTTTGTTATCCTGTGAGGAAATTACTTCATGTTAAAAATTCAGTTGTATGTTATCACCCAAAAGAATGATTGAATATCAGAGTTTTTCTTCCTATGCAATAATCACCACCCTTACTGTTATTGTAGGAGAAATTAATAAACACAGAAAGCTTGGCTATTCTCACAAAGTTTATGTAAACATGTTACTCTAAATTAAATTTATATAATCAATTATGATTTGCTACCAATGCAGATATCTTGTTACCATTTGGAACACATGAAGAGGTGATGAATTGATTGCTATTTCAGTTTCAAGAGAAACATTTCCTATAAGCGCATTTGTATTTTGTCAAGAAGATAAAACAAGAACAGTAAGGACTTATTGATTCCTGATCCATGCAAAAATAACTGAGAAAGAAGGGAGATATCACTTAGAACATGTACACAAGTCTATAAACCACTTTTTAAAAATCATATTAAAAATACATACAAAGAACTACAGATCCAGTTAAGAAAAAATCAGCTACTCCATGCAATAAAACTACAGGAGATATCACAATATCAATACTTGACAGAATAGAAGATGGCGGCGAAGGGAGTGCATTACCCCTGTGTACCGCATCTTTGTGTCAGGAGAATGACGAGTTAGAAAGGCTAAAAGCCATCTTGTTAGGAATTTCCAGCAAAATTGGGGTCCTCCAAAAGCTAGAGGAAGGATTTCCATCGCAGAAGACGGGGCTTGTGAGGACCAGTCAGGACTCACCCGTTGCTTTGGTCAGCCGGCAAAGGAGACAAAATGCTGCCATTCACGTGGGATACCAACACGGCAGAGATCTGATGTCATCAGAAAGCAGCGGAGGAGAGAACTTCATCGATACCAGCGGTGACACAAACAGTTGGTCTCGTGGTAAAGAAAGTGAGTCACAAACACCCGAGTCTCTCTCACTTTGTCATCAAGCCAGAGGGGCAGAGCAGAGCTGCTGCCCGCTCCTGGAACAGGCCCAGCGGCCCGCCGGCATGACCCCAATTGGAGTAGGGACAGAGCAGAGCCACCACCCACGCCCGCAAAGTAGGCAGGCCTGTGACAGACCAGCGGATGAGGCCCAGAGGCCTGCCAGCATGGTACACACGTCACCCCAACTGGAGTAGGGGTAGAGCAGAGCCTTTGTGCCCAGATCAGGGCAGTCCTCAGGTGTGGTACGAGGGGCAGGGCAGAGCTGCCGCCTATGCCTGCAAGGTAGGCAGACCTGTGACAGACCAGCAGATCAGGCCCAACGGCCTGCCGGAGTGGTACACACGTCACCCCAATTGGAGTAGGGGCAGAGCAGAGCCACCACCCATGCCTGAAAGGTAAGCAGACCTGCAACCGACCAGTGGAACAGGCCCAGTGGCCTGCTGGCATGATAGACACGTCACCCGATTTGGAGTAGGTGCAGAGCAGAGCCGCCGCCCGTTCCCGCAAGGTAGGCAGACCTGCAACCGACCGGTGGAACAGGCCCAGAGGCCGGCCGGGGTGGTAGGCACGTTACCCCTATTGAAGTAGGAGCAGAGCAGAGCCTTCGCCCGCGCCCGGAACAGGCCCAGCGGTACATGGGTGTGGTAGACAAGTCACACCAATTGGAGGAGGGGCAGAGCAGAGCAGCCGCCCGCATCTCCAAGGTAGGAAGACTTGCAACCGACCAGCGTATCAGGCCCGGTGGCCTGCCAGCGTGATACACACGTCACCCCAATTGGAGTAGGGGCAGAGCAGAGCTTTCGCCCGCGCCCGAGAAAGGCCCAGCAGCCCGCCGGAGCGGTAGTCACATCACCGCAATTGGAGTAGGGGCAGAGCAGATCCACCACCTGCGCCTGCAAGGTAGGCAGACCGCCGCCCAACCCTGCAAGGGAGACTTTTCAACTATACAAGAGCAATATAAATATATAGGGGGAAAATTTTTTCAAAAACTCAACAGTTTCACCAAGCAGAAAGAAACACAAGCAATATGAAAAGACAAGGAAAGAAAGGACCACAAGCAATGCAGGTCAACTCAACTTTAGAAGAGGTAACAGCTGCAGCAGGTGGAATGTCAGATAAAGAATTCAGGATATACATGCTTCAGATGATCTGGAGTCTCAAGGAAGACATTAGACAGCAAAATCAGACAATGAAAGATTACTTTGACAATGAATTACACAAACAAATCCAGGCAGCAAAAGATCAACTATACAGGGAGATAGAGGTTATAAAAAACAAACAAACAGAAATTCTAGAAATGCAGGAAGCAATAAACCAACTGAAAAACTCAATTGAGAATACTACCAGCAGAGTAGAACACTTAGAAGATAGAACATCAGACAATGAAGACAAAGTATTTCACCTCGAAAAGAACATAGACAGCTCAGCAAGACTGTTAAGAAACCATGAGCAGAACATCCAAGAAATATGGGATAACATTAAGAGACCAAACTTAAGAGTCATTGGGATACAGGAAGGTATAGAGCTCCAAACCAAAGGAATGAGCAATCTATTCAATGAAATAATACGAGAAAACTTCCCAGACTTGAAAAATGAGACAGAATCCCAAATCCTAGAAGCCTACAGGATGCCGAATGTGCATTTTGATCCTAAAGGAGAAGTTTACTTGAAATTTAAAAATTATGTGTCACTGAAAAGGTAGAAGATATATTAGACCTTATTGTTTAAAAGATAGAAATATGCCAATGAAATTCTTTCCAGGTATTTGGTCATTTTTGATGTACTGATCTGTGTATGATAAATAAAATTTAATTGCATTTGTAGATTTAAGGAAATATGCTTCAAAATAAATGTGCCTTGAGAAAGAATATTAATGTATTTAGCTTCTATATCTATGTCTAGAAAATTTAGATAATATCACAAAAATTACATGATTTGTGAAGAAATGCTATTCACTGTATCTTTATAGTATTTTGAGGAGATTCATGGATTTTGAACTTTTGCTTCAAATATATTTTGTCAAAAATAAACAGAATTGGTCATAAAGGTTTTTCTTTTATATTATATCATCAATTTATGGTGACATTATTATTCTCTTTCAAGGACAACTATATATAAAAAATAGTGATTCTTTTTCTTGGTGCTATGTTATCTTCCAAAATTCTTATCCTTTGTGAAAAACAATGATAACTTTGTAGTGCAGAATTACATCCTTATAAAGTATTGTATTTCCTCCAATTTTAATCATGGATCTAAATTCATAATAAAATGTATTAAATATTTTTGACTATAAGCCTATAAACTCAGCTAACTATTTTACCTAGAGATCTGGATTTTTATATATACAAGTCTATTTTACCCACAATGAATTAAAGTAACAGTCAAAGAGAAACATAAAATGAGAAAATCATCACATCAACAGAGGAGGTGATCTCCAGTGACAAAAGACTTCAAAGAACTTTTGGAAAACAGAAAGTCTGGAAGCAGGTGAAGGATGCATTTGAGTTCTAATTAGGTCTCCCCAGGAGGGAGATTAAGACCATGACTAGGCATCTTGGAAGTCCATAAGTGAGTGTGCTTCAGATCAGCACAATGGAAATAAAGAGAAGTAAGCATCACAGAATCTGGGTTTGCAGTCTTATCTCAAAGGAGGCTTCTGCTTACTCAAAGTGAAATTTTGGGGCTGTCTTGCACTCTCATTTGTATTTCTACATGAGACATGGACTGTGATTTACATGAGTCTCAAATAGTCTTTAGTGTAGAAAGCCTTGAATGGTCATCACCAGAAAAACTCTCTTCTACTGATGAAAGTATTTTGAAAAGACCACTTTCAACAATTGTCTGGGAAATGAATCCTTCAGTCCTAATGGTGCCATAAAAAAACAGTTCCCTATAGTGACACCTCAAAAATTCACTTTTCAGTCTAAGTTCTGTACGTAGTTTATGGTACTAGTGAGACTGTATTCCTTATAAAAAGGGAAGACAGTGCAATTAATTACAGTTTTGACATCTGTGTAAACTGAATATCAAATTAATGGTCATCTTATGTCTTTTCTGCTGTTCATTTTAAATCCCTTAAAAATACTTCTTTTGATCTTTATAACTTAGCTGAGTGAGTGAAACTCATACTCTTCCCCAAATCATTTGAGCCTGCTCACCATAATTTTCTCAAGAAACAAATACAACACTGTTTTTTTAACCATTCCTGTAGGGCAAGTGAGTACTAAAAAGTAGAAAATAGGATCATCTGTTTTCAGATTGAATCATCTGATTTTTGTCTTTATTGCAACATGGAATAAATGTCCTTCTGGTAAGGAGAGTGAAGTGACCTAGCTAGGATTGTAATTTCTTCTGTTCCTTTGTGTTTTCTTAGTACATAGAATTTAAAGTTCTCAGGTGCAGTTTAAATTTTATTTGGAATCTTGTTCAACATCCTGTTGGAAAAGTGTCCTCTTAAATAATTAGAATTTCTAAAACTGCAGGCTGCAGAGGAATGGTGTAAGAAAATATAATTGCCAATTTATCGAAGTGATCATGAGTGAAGACTCTTCAACTTTGACACACTGATTCCTGAATCTATGTAGTCTATCTCTTGGTAGCACAATCTGATATGATGTGAAATTTTACAAGTGTTAGCAACACCATCACATTTTCCAATATCCTACCATGCCAGTAGCTTTTTGTTTCTTTTGTAGATGACAATACAGTGGATACCATGGTCATAGACAATAGTAATATCTTTATTTTTGTTAAATGTGGTCTGATTCAATTTTAGGCATGATCTATTGATACTTTATTAGTGATGCTTGCTTAGCATTTATTATCTGTAAAAGCAAAATGTAAAAAAAATGTTTGGGGTTTTCTGGTTAAAAATATTTCTGAGGTCCACTTGTTAATTTATTATGAGAGAATGATGAAAAGAATTATGCTCTAACAAGAACCTAGAGATAGACCTTTCCTCCTAGCTGGTGGATATTTGGAAGAGGAATTTGATAGATAAAATGTGGTGATGGAAACCATTATGGTACTCAGTCCTCATTCATCCTGTGCAGCATCCGAGGCTGGATAAAAACAACTAGCCAAATCCAGTTGTCAACTTGGTTGTCTTGTACATTGTCCATGATGTATGTGCTTTGGTATGTGATAGCATCAAATTCCATGATATTAACACTGCATTGACTCTCTCAGAGATGCATCCTTATTACTGTACCCCCCAAATTTTATAGTCATCAAAAGTTCCTTCTAGACCCTTGACCAAGTCTTGATTTCTTTCTATTAGTTTATGTACCTTCTTACCTGAGGTAACTTCTTTTTCTACATGAAAGTGTGGATGAAGTGTGCTGCCAAGTATTCTGCTCTTTAGAAAGAGGTATTTTTCCATTTTTTAAAGGCTAACCCTGAAAGATGCTGTACAATGGTGTTATTTTATTTCAGTTTACTTCTAAATGAAGATAACTCATATTTATTTCTAGTAATATTTTGATAGAGGTTGGCCAATTTACTTTTCTATCTGATTTGCAAAAGGGACCTTTTCCCAAAGAAGGAAATGAAAAGGTGTTGTATCACACCTTTGCTCTGAAATTGATTGGGGTCTTATGAGAAAGAGTGTAGGTTCATGACTAACTTCTTGGTTAGTTTTTTGCTTAGTGATTGGTCACACTCTACAAGTGTGACCTCAGGGGAAATGCCAAGGAAGATAGAGAGTAAAATAAGTAGAAGCTATCAACTGATTATGCTTTTGTAACTTAAGTAGGGTTTTTGACTTACATATCTCTCTGCCATCCATTTAAAGTGAAAATATAAAATTCATCTTTATTTTTTATGTATCATCAATAAATTTCTAAAAATAAAATTTACACCTATTTTTTTCTAATCCTGTTCATGATTTCTCTATTTTCTTGATTATATGAATTTTTTATAACTGATACTAACTTGATAATCTGTATCAATTCCTGGTTTACAAACACTTATTGATATTTGCCTCTTTTTAGTTATAGTTGGCCTCCAGTAACAAAGGGAAAGATCCCTTTCTGTCTGCTCCTCCCAGCCCTGATCCAGCCTGTCAGCTTCCCAGACCCTTATGCAGTTGGTGGTAAATTCTGCCAAAATTTTTCACTATTTTTCAAGATTAAAAAAAAATCAAAAACTTTAAAAAATACTTTAAAAAGAAAAATGTGCAGGGAGAAAGCAGCAATATATTTTTTCATAATTAGGCGTTTTAAATTTTTTAAATATTTGTCTGTATTTAATGTAGGTCAGCCACTGATACTTCATCAAAAAAACAGTTTCTTTGCTGAGTTCAGGTGACCAAGGAATAGCCACACCCTATGAAAAAAACAGAACACACACACACACACAAAAAAAAAAACACAGAATCATCTTTAACCTAACATTTTATATGATGTTTCAGATCCCCGTAACTTTGCACACAAGATTCTGTGTTCAGTTGAATTTTAACTTCTTTTTGTATTTGTATAGAGTGTGACTATTGAATTGAAACATTTTATTCTAAGCGTCTTTGTGGTTTCTTGTGAGGTTAAGTGGGTGAGAGGGAGAAGGGAAAGTGGGGGATTCTTTTGTATCATAACATGAAGTTTCCCACACAGTCTGCTCCCAGGTGCCAGAATTCAAGTTTTTCTTTCACTGGTATACTTTGATTATTCTTACTTCCCCTTTACCCATAAGTTAAAACTTATGGTAACAGCACTTTATCAAACTGCACTTATTAAGAACAATTTTAAAAATATAGTTATAGTTCACTTCACCAGTCTGCACTTATTTCTTATGGTTTCACTCATCTGCTATGCCTGTTTTTGGTGTCTAAAAAACCAACATTGTATTTTCAATATTTTACCCAGTTTCCTACATGTATATACTGGAAAGAAAATCTGGTCTGGAAATATTCCATTTTGATTGAATGCTATAATCAAGAAAATAAAATTTAAATATGCTAAATATATCTCCAGAATTTCTCAAGTAGCTATGCTTAAAACAAAGAGAATATCCTGAAAAGAAAAACCATGGTCAGCTTCAAGAAAGCATGAATAGACCCCAAGTACTTATCACTAATGATGGAATATAGATGATAAATACAGAATAACCTCAAGATTTAAAGGAAAACTAGTATTCAACCTGGTATTCTTAACTGAAGCAGACTGTCCATTAATGATAAATAATAATAGATTTTCATTAATGATAAAATTCTAAAAAGCTGTATTCTGTGCCTCATTTCAAAGAGAGTTACTCAATATAGAAGAAAAATCACACAAAGGAAGCAGAGTTTGTGGATGAAACAGTGGCTCTAACTACAGAGCTGAAGAAAGTTATGCTGATTATGCAGTAGACCTTGAAAATAGTTTTGTTAGCATACCTCAGTCTTACCTTTAAAATGATGCTTTAATAGAAATATTAGCTAGTGAGTAGTCAAGTGATTGAATGTAGCAAAAGTTAGAAGATTCAAGTGGTCTATTTTCTTCACCACACACACACACAAAATTGAATATTACAAAATATAGAGAAAAACAAAGTGATGAAAAAGAAAGTAAAAACACACTAAACACAAATAATGGAAAGTCAAGTTTTTCGTATGAAACACAGTAAAATGTGCACTTTTTGTAGCATTTGATGCGATAGAAGAAAGTAGTATTGATTGTTCTTGATGGTAAGAACATCCCTCCATGAGCACCATTCATGTCCTGATATTGGATGTCAGAAAGGCTAATAAATTAGAGAAAGAAATCATTCTTACTTCTGGTGTGTGTTTTGCGATGAAAACTAGTTTAGAATCAAATTTGTGAAAATGATTACTGGTTTTTAACCTTCATAAATTTTCTGTAGACAAAGAATGCAACACATAATTATTTTTAAAATAGAATAACTAACTGATGATGAATGAACACAGGACTTGTAACTATTAAATAATAGACTGGGGTGTAGTGGTCTGTACAGATGCTCATACTCAGAAATAATAAAGTGCCCAATGCAGATTAAGCAGAAAATCACATAATAATGATTACATAAATGATAATCAATTAAACACTAATGCCTTTTAATATTTGACTCATTGGCCTTAAGAGAAAGAAGTGGCCCCATAAGCCAAATTGGTTTTCTTCCCTCTCTCATTGCCATTCAAAAAAATAATGGGAACCCCTAATACTTTGTGAAGGGTCTTCCATGTATTTATTTCAAAATTATGGTCAATATCAGACAACTAATAGTAGGTATGGCTAAATTTAGTTTCCTTTTAGAACTTTACATAGTTGCAGATAGAGTGGAGGCTGCTGATTTGGGTGTAAACTTTGAAAACTACAGTTTTATATAGTCCTGGGGTTTGAACCCAGGGGTGCTTTATTACTCATATATATTCACAATTCTTCAATATTTTATTTTGAGACCTGGTCTCTGTTACCAAGCCTGGCCTTGAAGTTGTGATCATTCAGCCTCATACTCTATGATTTTTGAGATTACAGGTATGTACCACCACATCAACCTGGACACTTCCTTTTATTTTTTTACACGAATCTAATAATCAAAAGTATTTTAAATATTTCTGCTTTTTCTTTGATATAAAATATTCAATACTAACTTTCCAAATTGGTTTTCACCATCACATTCTTTCTTTTCAAAAGGCCAATATTCATGTTGTGTAGTTGTACATTTTTTTTACCCCAAAAGGTATACTCAATAGATTGTATTCTGAGTTAGCAAGTCAATTTTATATGTTTCAGAAAAACAAATTGCCATAAATTGTTCTGGTTATGCTCTTAATAGAAGTACCTTACTCTTAGTCATTATAAAAAAAAAAGAAGGGAATTTAGTAAAGTCAAAAGGTACGATCCAACAGTTGGCTAGTTGTTTCAACCAGATGTTTATGATTTGATTGTTTCTCTTTTAAATTTCTTATTCTGATTGCTCTGATGGCTTTTCCAATGATATATAGTAGTCAGCTCAATTTAAAAGAACTAGTTTATGTGAAATATGGATACTAAGGGAAATAAATATCTGGAACAAATTAATAGTACTCAATATGTTTCTGGTGATTATATACAGCTTCCTCCTACCATTCTGAGATTGCAATTCATAGAGCTTTAAATGACTTTCATTCCTCACTATATTTCACTAATTAGCACATGCAGAAATAATTTTTCAACAAATTTATATTAAATAAGTAGCAATTTAAAGAAAAACAGATATAATTCACACCTGTGAAATTAAAACATGACATTTTGCCAAAGAATATTTGGCATATTCAAATAATAAAATGAAGAATTGTTGCTTTCCTTTATGTGGTAGGACACAGTTTATTGTCATGTTGTTTCAAGAAAAAAAAACATTGACAGTTTTTTTATGAAAAAACAGTTGTTATTGTTTAACATGGATTTTACTTGAAATTTTTTTTTTATTATTTTTACCCATTTGAACACTGAGAAGCTATTTGCTGCGGTCAAACACAGTGAGATACTGTTGTAAGATGTATCTCTGAAACATCTGCAGTTCTTTTCATTTTATGTAACAGCATCATGCACACCCAGCATGAGAAGAGGTTGCTCATTAATTTTGGTATCAATACTGGCTTAGGTACATTGAAAAGATGTTGAGAAAATTACATCTATAATGGTGGAATCTCCCATTTCTTTGTTTTCATTTTTCCTGTGGTGCTTCTGCTCTTGATATTAGTTATGTTAACTTTAATTTGAATTGTCCATACAGTTTCTTAAAACATAAGACACTTAGAATTGAGGAAATTACTTATAGCATATTTATTTCATAAACTGATATAAGATTCAATGAAAGACTTCAGCATTATTAATGCACATTTTATCAAAATTCCTTTAAGTCACAACTTGAGATACAGTATTAAAATCTTACATAGCTAAAGGTTTTTTAACAATGAATTATAGGCACCCTAAGCAAGTATGTAGTTCCAATTATTCATTTACTTTACTTCATTCATTCATAATATCATAGTTGATAAATACCACACATCAGAGTGTCTGTTTTTGAAAATAAATTGCTTGGTAAATTACTAACAATGCAGCATGCAATTTTTATTTATTATTGGTTCATCATACCCACATCTTACCCACATAGTAAGATTGCTATAATATTCAATAAGTTGTAGCTAAAAACATGAAATACCACATAACCTATTGTACAGATTATATAAATGCTCTTATTATTTCTTCATCCTTTTCACAAATATTTATCAGGAATTTACTTTATGATAATTAGAACTAAGATCACCCTAATTATTTCAGATATTTGAAAAAAAATGCAAGACCTCATTTAAAAAGGGCAATATAGATTTCAGAAGTAACTACTGTTTCTCTAGTGAATAATGTGTATAGAAATCTGTTAAGGTCTTGGGGTATGCAAATATATTTGAGATGCATCAGAGAGTGCATATGAAAAAAAAACATAGTATTTATCATGTTACATAAATGAAGTGAAATATCATACCAAAATGTTAAAAAAATTAACTTTTGGGAAAAAAGCAAAAGTGTGCACTAGTATTTGAAATAAGGTAATAATAATTTTTACCATAATTAGTTGTTTCTGAGTCTCATTTCACTCTTTACTTTAATTATCAATCCATTTTGTTAAGTACCCCTATAGGTGTTATTGGAAAATATTGGCATTTAGTGAATAATGCCACCAATTTTCTGTTCTGCAATATTAAAGAACTATTTCAGATTTATTGCAATGAATAGTTTTGCTTAAATGTAACAGTAGTTTTTCAATGTAGAAATTACTAAGATAACTCTGGGTGTTCTCAAAGTCTATAACAACCATATTTGATGAAATTTGTTGCATAGTGTATAAGAAAAGATGCTTCTCTACCACAAAGCAGACATCATTGAAATAACCTTGTGTAGTATCAGCATATACAAGTTTGGATGAGGACTTTTGCATCTTTTCTCCTTTTACTTCCCACCTACAACATGGCTTATTTTTCATAAGCAAATTTCTATACTTGTTAAACCTCTCATACATCTCAGAATTTACTAGGAGGGATCCATGACAACCTAGAAACAAACATGTGAGACAGTGTGTAGATTAATATATGAAGATGTTCAAGAAAATATTGGTCTGGTCAAGAGATGGTGCAGCAACTATATAGAAAGCTTAAAATTGAAATTGAAAGAAAGATAATACTGCCAAGATTTACTAAGAATCATGTAGTCTTTGGAAGCAGATATTTTAATACGAAGCTCTTGAGACTGATGTCCACTGCATCTTTCTTATGAATATTTGCTCTGGTTTTGAGGGCCACCACATCTAGCCAGTACACATTTGGCTTGATATAGCATATTCAGAAAGCACACCATTTTCTTTATAAACCTAGGCATGGTTTACTATACATCCACTGAGTTTTTGCACAGACTTTTCCCTTCTTTTAATATACCTAGCCCATTAGTCTTGTCATATTTAAATTTATTCATTCTTCAAGAAGTAGTTTAATTGAATTCTCTATTGTCTTTAAAATAAATTCTCCACCTATAATAATTTATATATTTTAAAGCATTTTATTGTAGTATCTAGAATCTTTATAAGTACAAAGAAATGACATTCTATGTCTCATTTTTACCATTGTCTTTCTCATATAACTTTCATTATGAATTGAGTATGTCCCTCAAGTACTCATGTGTTGGGAACTTGGTTTCCAAGGGGAGAGAGTTGGAAAATAGTAGAATTTGTAAAAAGTGAGATCTAGTAGATTGTGGTTAGATCATTGGGGGAGATGCCCTTGAAAGAGTTAATGAAATTTTCATGGGACACAAGATAGTTCCTATTAAAGCAGATTGTTACAAAAACAGCAAGTCTTCTTACTGGATTTCTCTGACTTCCTGTGTCCTTATGTTCTCTCTACCTCTCAAATGAGCCCTAACCATAATTCCATCTCATGTGTAATGCTGGTGAAGGGGCTGTAACAGGAGCTGCGAAGATTCTGGTACAGAGCACTTAAATCTTCAGAAGTATGTACTCAAAAAATATTTATTTATTTATCTATTTATCTGTTTATTTGTTGTAGTTGGACAGAATACCTTATTTTATTTATTTATTTATTTTTATGTGGTGCTGAGGATTGAACCCAGATTCTTGCATGTGCTAGGTAAGCACTCTACCACTGAGCTGAAACACCAGCCCCTCAGAAAATATTTTTATGCATTTATACCTCTTTTTATACATTGGCCTGGTTCTGGTATTTTTCTATAGCATTATAAAATAGACTATAACAACAAAAAATGACTTTGAGTCTAAGGCTTCTTACTATAAGAGTGAGTAGAACATCTAAGATTACATTTTATAAGCCCTGGTATAGTTTAGATGGTAATGGCTTAGCATTTATGATTCTTATTTTTTTTATATTTCAAAGGTGATATCTTGTATTTCTTATATTCCTCACGGTGCTTAGGTTAATGTATTGCCATTTACTTTGGGACTCAACAGTGTGGAATTGATTCTGTTTTTCTAAACAAAAGCAAGAGTGGCTCCTTAAAATATAACAAAGACTCTATGAAAATGTTTTGAGTTTTAATGGGAAGAATTGCTATTGATTATAGAGGGAATTTGAATACATGGCTCCATCTTGATGATACTCATTAATCAGAAATGGTCTGAACTGACTAGATTAAAATCATTAGAATACCATGAATAAAGAGGCAGATTAAAAAAAATAGGTTTATCTAGTACCATTTTGAGTCTCCTATTACAATACAAATTATAGTATTTTTTTTTACCAGTGAAACGACTCAAACTCATGTAGCTGCATTTTAAGCCTCATGTATTCACCCAAGTCATATAGGTAAAGAATCCGCTATAAGTTGGGCAGGATGGTCCATGCTTGTAATCCAAGAAAATTGGGAAACTGAGTACTTTCAGAAGTTTAAATTCAGCCTCAGCAACTTAGTGTGGTTTCAAGCAACTTAGCAAGACAGTCTCAAAATTTGAAAAAGTGGGGAGAGGGCTTAGGAATGTGGCTCCGTGTTTAAAAATCCCTAAATATAAACTGAAATACAAAAAAGAAATACAGTTTAAAATGCTACAATTTCGTGTTAAAACTAATAAAAAAATATTTCATATAATTCTTTTCTCCAGTATTCAAAAATGAAAATAGTAATTTTTTATTTAAATAGGTAATGTCTTTTACTGATCCTCATATACATCAAGGTGTAATGTAGAGATAATGACTTTACTATACTCTCTTATTTGTCAAAGTGTTTATTATAAATGATTCATTTTTATATAAGGTATACATTTTGGACAAAATCTGTTCAATGTTCACTACTGGTATGAGTTTTCAGATGTTCAATGAATTTAAAATTTGAATAAGTTTTCAAAATATCATTTAACTTTTTAGGGTTTCTGGGCACAATGAATCCTCCAAAAATAAGTAGTGTTAAAGAAACATGTGGTAATGAAATGTTTTTTTCCATTTGTATTCTCTCTAACTAGTATGTATCCACAGGTGCTGAGTATTGGTGAATAAATTTTGGAAGCATTGTCAATTGTCAATTTTCACATTTCACAACTTTGTCTCTTCTATGGTTGTTGTGGTGAGGATTAAATGTTGACTCTTCCTTAGAGAAATGGTACGATGGTCTCATTTGTAAAGCTTCTCTTCAGTGTGTTTTCTCTGATGTCTAATAATATATGATATATAATTTAAAATATTTCTATATTATCTACATTTATGTCTTCTTTCCAGAATAAATAGTTTAGTGGTGAAAATGAATTGATTTCTTATTAAAAAGTTTGCTAATTTGTTTTCATTTGTAGGGGTTCTTTTCTGTATAAATTCTGTTGTTAATGAAGTTTAGTTTTTCTTTAAAAGTATTATCACTTTATTTACATTTCACATTCACCAGGGTGTCTTCTGCTGTGGTGAATAAATTTTTATTTTTTATTAAAAGTTTTGCCACTCATTCACATTCGTAGGGCTATTCTCCAGTGTGAATTCTGTTCTGGCAAATAAGGGTTGATATTTGAGTAAAAACTTTGTTACATACTTTGCATTTGTTAGGCTTCACTCCAGTGTGAGTTCAGCTGTGGAAAATAAGGTGTGATTTTTGACTGTAAGCTTTTCCACATTCATAAAATTTGTAGGGCTTCTCTCCAGTGTGAGTTCTGCTGTGCCTAAAAAGGTCTGGTTTTTGACTAAAAGCTTTGCCACATTCTTTACATTTGTAGAGCTTCTCTCCAGTGTGTGTTCTCCTGTGGCAAATAAGGTGTGATTTTTGACTGAAAGCTTTGCCACATTCTTTACATTTGTAAGGCTTCTCTCCAGTGTGAGTTCTGCTGTGCCTAAAAAGGTCTCCTTTTTGACTAAAAGCTTTGCCACATTCTTTACATTTGTAGGGCTTCTCTCCAGTGTGAGTCCTGCTGTGGCCAATAAGGTGTGATTTTTCACTATAAGATTTTCCACATTCTCTACATTTGTCAGGCTTCTCTCCAGTGTGAGTTCTGCTGAGGCCGATAAGGTGTGATTTTCAACTGAAAGCTTTGCCACATTCTTTACATTTGTAGGGCTTCTCTCCAGTGTGAGTCTGCTATGGCCAATAAGGTTTGTTTTTTGACTGAAAGCTTTGCCACAATCTTCACATTTGTAGGGCTTCTCTCCAGTATGTGATCTGCTCTGGCGAATAAGGTGTGATTTTTACTGTAAGCTGTGCCACATTCTTTACATTTGTAGGGCTTCTCTCTATTGTGAGTTCTTCTGTGGCAAGTAAGGCCTACTTTTTTGACTGAAAGCTTTTCCACACTATTTACCTTTGTAGGGCATCTCTCTAATGTGGGTTTTTCTGTGGTAAATAAGACCTATATTTTACTATAAGTTTTGCCACATTGTTTATATTTGTAGGGCTTCTCTCCAGTATAAATTCTCTGGTAGTGAACAAGGTCTGAATTTTTATATGATTTCTGGTGTTCACTCTCACTAGTAGTTTTCCATATTTTCTCTTGTTGTAAACAGTCAAGATTACAACTTCTATATTTTCCACTTATCACACTGTGAAACATATGTTTTATGCCCTTTTCTGTTGAATATTCTTGAATATCTTGAGGAGTCATGGCTGAAAAAAACAAAAAATAAAAATAGCAATACCTATTAGAGTAGGATGAATATACTTTGCATACATAACTTGAAATTAAGGTAAAATAAGTACATCAGGAGTGTAACAGATTAGTACATTCAAAGTCATCATAAACTCAAAAATATATCAGTTCATTAAAAATGTACAGACACAATTAATTTGAGAATATTACCAAAATTCTTTTAGAGACCACAGTATCCAAGAGGAGTACATCATTAAGAAGAGTATTATAATAAAGACAAGGAAAGTATGTTACTCTTATCATCCACAGCTTTTTGTTCTTCATAATATAGCATTACATATTTAGGAAATATCTACCAGCTACCTTTACTCTCAGTAGAATAAGAGAAATGTAAAACATATACAAACATTTGTGGCTTTTTCAAAGAGTGTCCAAAAACTGTTTTTTTTCTAAGATGACATAGAGATGTGAAAATAACTGGCAGATTTTGTGTGATAATGCCACAAATAGTCAATAAGGGTAAAGAGGCTATGGACTCTTAACAAGAAATATGAACAAAAAATTTACTAAGAAATATACACATATATGTCTCTAAAATTTTCCATAAAAACATTTTAAAAGACTATAAAAACCTGGCATAGCCTATGCCGTAATACTTGGCTGAAGTCAACAGTTGACAATCAAGTATAATAAATTGATTTTCATATTTTTAAATTCATTTGATATGATGACTTTTTTCACTGACAAATACTACTTTATTTACTAAATGTATCATGGTATTTCATACTATATATAAAAGGTAAAATGACTAAACAGAACTGATTAACAAAATCATTATTTAATATAAATATCAGTTTTGTCTTACAAGGTATTGTATTCCTTCTACTAGTAGTATTAATGAAGAACATAATACACTCAACATTTGGTAAAAAAAAAAAAAAAAAAAAAACCAAAAAACTCTTGACCCTCTTAAGCTCAATAAAATAAAAAATAATATAAAAAATATTAATAAATATTATAATATTAATTATAATATTATAATATTATAAATAAATAAAATTAAAATACGGAGACTTTGACTGTAATATCAACCATACAAAAAACACAGTACCTGGTGAGCACAATTTTTCTCACTTAAATTTTGACTTCCAGATGCGAATCAAATGTTCCTGCAACTTAATCCCTGCCTGTCACATTTCACTTAATGCAAAGTCCTGCATGTATTTTTTAAAAAACTATGAGAACAAATATTTTCATAACTAAATAATAATTGTATATAAGTGCAATATTTTTACTCATTTGATCATTGATGGGCACACACATTGAGTCCCTAGCTTTAATACTTAGAACAATGTTTGCACTAATCACAAAAGCAGAGGTATCACTCCAAATTGCTAATTTAATTGTTCATAGATACATATTTAGTACTGGCATTTCTGAATCTTTAGGTCATCCAACTGTTAATTTTTCATGTGTGGTGCTTGAGATTAACCCCCAAAATTCTATATCCCTGAACTACAACACAATTTTTTAAAATTTGTTTGAGTCATGCTGTTTCTAAATTTCTGCGACTTCCCTCAAAAATGAAGTAATTTTGGATGGCCTCTCAATTCTCACATATTACAAGGATACAGCACTGTTCTTGTGTATTTTTATTTATTTAAATATTTTTATACTTTTTTCCCCAAAATGGACTATATAATCTACTGCTGACTCCTTTAATGAACAAATAAAAAATAGTACAGCAATATAAAGAAAGAGAAGCATGGCTTAATCCAATTAACAAAAGAAGAAAAAAAAAACTTTAAGAACTGAATATTAGGATATTGACAGTTATTAATTACTCAATAAACTCTAAATAACTATTTAAAGAAAGTTTAGAGAGTAAAATTGAGACAAAAAATATTAATATAATTAGGCACAAATCGTGTATGTGAATAATTCCTTAAGATTAAATGAGAGGGGGATTTCTAGTGTGCAAAGCTGAAATTCTACCAATATGGGAGAGCCTTATCAAACAGGACTAAGGTTAAGACAAGTCTAAGCAACTTGTGAAATACTGTAATAATTAAAAACCTGTAGGATATATAAAGGGAAGATATCTATATCTATATCTATATCTATATCTATATCTATATATATATATATAGATATATATATGTATATATATATATATATATATATCTATGTAAAGAGAAATGTGAAACGAATCCAAGCATGTTCCAGAAATTAAATCATTAATAAAAATAAAAAAATAAGAAATATAGAAAACAGCTTACAAAGTAAAAGTATAATGAGGTATTCACTTCAAAATATTTATGATTATTAATGCATTGTTGCAAGCCACAAAACAAAAGAAAAAATTGACTAATAGAATTGAATCTAAAAAAAAAAAATCTGCCAAGTCAATTCCAACAGAGAGCATGGAGAGAAACCAAGCATGATCTGCTCCTTGAAGCCCTATTTGTTTAAAGATAGGTAATGACCCTGCCTTTGCATCTCATCATTTTGCACAATTTTTAATCAATGAGATATAGTTTTAAATAATAAAATTTCTCATAATCTTTTTGGACAAGCTTTTTTGAGTGAGCAAATTGTATCCTAATACTTGCCTTTTAAAACAGAGACATATAAACAAAGATATAGCCTCTCTCATTTTAATATGCATTAAATATTGTTTTATTTACTGTTACTATGCTCAATATACAACATAAAGTTTATATTCATAGTTAGTCATCTGCATTGAATAGACATTCTATTCTGAAAAAGTCATTACCAAAATAAAGTATGCAATATATAAGATTCCACCTGACCAGCATGATGAGATCCTATGCCTTTGATCACCTGGGGAAAAGCATAGACTTCCACACTTATGTCAACATGTCCTGTTTGGACTCTAGCTTGATGTATGAAATATAGCAATTATAAATGTAAATCAAGGACTTCTAAGCTGATTCATAAGTTTCATTTAACCCTGGAAGAGAAGAGTCCCTTCAAAGAAGAGAATAATCATTCTCCTCAAATGAGGAGAAACATTATAAGAGGAACCCATGATACTATAATTATTTCCAGGTACTTGGGGAGATATAAAACCATTACCAGCCTCAGCTCAAAAGATGTTGGCTCAAATAGGTTAGAATGTACTTTGGATAAATTAGTTACTGCTTTGGTTGCTAAACTCACACAAAACTCTGTAATGTTTTGGTCTTAATAATAATGTTGCTCTGTTTTTTTACACCAGCTATGGGAAATTCAGTACTGACAGATCCTGGACTTCTATAACCCAGTACAATATCTTGTCTCACTTGAATGGAATTGTTATATACCTGAAAAAATATCTCATGGTATTCTTTGTTGTCTTAGCAGAATAACTGTTTCCTTATCATAGTATTTAATAGGTCACCATCCTGTGAAATTTGTTTATTAAAGAGCTATTCCTCTTGATAAAAACTGTGATAATTCAGTAAACCTTCTCTCTAAGGCAAAATTTGATGTTTTGCATTCTCTTTATAGGGTTTCCCTGAACTAGCCCTATGGGCTTAGAAAACTATTATGAAACTCACTTATGCTATCATAAAATGTATTAGCCATGCCTCCATGGCCGTTAATATGCTTAATAAAGAACAAAAACAACCTTGTCAAGCCATACTTGACATTCATGCTGCATTTGATTGTCTGGTATTGTTACACCATAATGGATATTCAAAGTTTAATAACATGTGTTCCTTCAATTTAAGTGATAATAGTAATTTTATTTGAAAAGGGTTCAATTACCTTAAAGATATCATTAATAAGGTCCAACAAGATGATTGATGTTTAGACTTGATGGATTGGATAATTTCATGTTTATTCAATTTCATCTGTGTCAAAAAATATTCATAGGTGGATATTTACTGATGTTGGCACTTGCTATTGTCTATAGCTGCCTTATTTTTTGCACCCACCAGCATTAAGAAGATAAGTAATATTATTTATTCAAAAGGCCTTTAAAAAAGAGGGAAGACTGTAGGTATTCTGACCTTAGAAATAGACAGGAAAGTGTGGGGGTGATGATAACTGGCACCGTGATATCCACAATTAGTAATGCCTAGCAGTTTCTCCCTGAAGCTATTGAGACAACTCTACAGGTGCACTATCTAGTTTCTCTGGTAATGTCGTTAGGGAGAAAGGGCTCTATGTTTGTAGTAACTGTACCTTATCATGGTTAGCTAGCACTTGGGGTTAAAATAACACTAGGTTAGAATGTAGTCATGGTAACAGAAGCTATGTAATTCTGGAGTATACTATGTGCAGCCATGAAGAGGAGTGGCCAGTATTTTTTTCCTTATTTCTTTTTACTGTGAGTGTGTCTCTCTCTTCTGTTAGCTTCTTTACAGGTTTCCTCACAAGATTTGTAACTGATTATGCTGGCCCTCACAACAAAAGGTAAGTTTTGATGGTTAATCTGAATGAACTGGGACATCAGTGAAGAAGAAAACCGAAGAGTACAAAGAATTTGAAAATTTAATAATTGTAGGGCAGTATGTGTTCAATGATTAAAATCAAAAGAAATAAAGCTAAGCTTCTGAAAATTGTTTTCTGCTGAATAACTAGTCTTTCAACATTTTTTAGTTTGGTTTTCTCCATTTGAACTTCTCAACTCTGTCCCCTGCTATGTGTAGGCTACAATAGTTTACATCACTAAATCATGCTAGGTACTATTTATCTAAAGTGAAGGATGTATAACACCTGAGAAAGAGAAAGATTAAAGTGCAAAATAATATATATTAAAGAGTAAAATATCTATATAAAAATGCCCTTTTTCTTTGAAACACAAATCTGAAACTCATTCTTATTGAGAAGTTCCCAGAAGATACAAGATAAGTAAATTAAATAATAATTATTAATTAAAAATTGTAAAGGAAAATTAAACTTACCAAGGAAGGCAAAGTTTCTATACTTCTTTAACATCACATCTTTATATAAGTTTATCTGAGCAGGCTGAAGGCATTCCCACTCCTCTTCAGTAAAATCAATGGCTATATCCCTGAATGTTAACGGTACCTGAAATAAGAATATGTAAATAAATAACACATTGACCACATGAACTTTTGCACAGTCTGTAAGGTAATCGAAGTTGAAATGAGAGTTAGTAGACTATCATGTAGGTGGTTTTGGAACACAATGATACTATTATCTACTTCTGCAGATAAAGTGATTTAAGTTCAAAAAAATATATATAATCCGCATTTATGAAACACAATATGAAACTCAGACATTACTACAAAAATACATATTTTGTAATTTTTAAATATTATGATCTAAAATATACATATTTTTCAGATGAGAAAATTATGGTAATTAAAAAAGGGAATCCTCAAATTTTAATTGTACAACCACTAATCAGAGATTTACTAAAGTATAGAATCTTATTTGTAATTTCTCTGATGGAGCTGGCTCTTCTGAATATGTAGTGAGAACTCTAACAATGGTATAAGAGAAATTTTGAAATTTAACAAGGTAGACAGACCACTTAATGGAAATATTTAACAGTGAATTTAAGTTCAAACATTTTATGGTACTTATGTATGTTATTAATATAAAAAATAGGAAAAGCAATCATGTTTGGATTTTCCTTTTTATAATTTTAACAATTTATAACATACAAAATAATATATACATATGCATAAAAACTTTGTTTGATGTATATATTGTATGATGTTTAAAATAGAACATACATATAGCTTTTCAAACAAATATAATTTGTTTTTTTATTTTATTGGTTCTTTCTAATTCTACCTGATTGGAAAATCAATTTTTATGACATTATGCAAGCATAGGATATATCTTATTCTAAATAAAATCCTGTTCTTGTTGGTGGCTATCATGGTAGGATTTATATATATATATCTTTAATATTTTCATCCCCTTCCCTTTTATTTGTTAATTCATTGTTTACCATTGTGAAATCTACTGATTTTTTTTCATACCCTTTTCCGCTTTATGAGCTTTAGATTTCACATATCAGCAAAAACTTTCAACCTTTGGTTTTAAAGAAATGGTTTGTTTTACTTAGCAATAAAATCTCCAGATTCATCCATTTACTGACAAATGTCATAAAGTCATTCTTCTTTATGGCTGATTCATAGTTTATTGTGTACATAGCATAAAGCAACAATTTTTTATCCTGTCATCACTGAATGGACCCATTTATCATGGAATGGTTGGCTTTATAGCTTAGCTATTGTGAATTGTGCTGCTATAAATATTAATGTGACAGTTTCAATGTAGTATGCTGATTTTATGTTCTTTGGGTATATACTGTACAGTCAAAAAATGGGCAAAATTGTGGTTCCATTTATTTAACAATATCCATACAGGTTATTATGTTTCACTTAGACCTCCATACAGCTAAAAAAATGAAATTCATCTAAACCTGAGTTTGAAATAAAACATACAAAAAAATATTAAGCCATAAAATGACTAGAATTTATTATCAAATCATCCATCCCAATAAAAAGTAAATTTTATAAACTAAAAGTAAGAAAATCTTTAAAAAATGAGCAAAATTAGAAGCTATTAAAGATGAACATAGCAGAGAGAGAGTTAGCAATATCCATGTTGGTGCTTTTAAAAAGCAAATGAGCCAGGTCTAGTGATAGATAATTTTAGTTCCAGTGACTGAGGAGGATAAAAAAAGATCATAAGTTCTAAGACAATATTATATATATATAATATATATATAGTATTGAGCAACTTAGTGAGCACTTAGCAACTCAGCAAGACTCTGTCTCTAAATAAAATATAAAAAAAGGACTGAGGATGTGGCTTCATGGTTAAGCACTTCTGAGTTCAATCTTCAGTACAAATAAATAAAAAGCAGATACAATTTAAAAAGCACTAGCAAATTTGAAAATTCAACAAATAAAAATTATATCAATTATACAGTTTATAATTGCAAAAATATGTCTGTATACTAATTTCTCACTTGATGGAAATACACTCTGGAAAATTTCTCCTAAGAATCTTCTGCAATTTTCCAATTCTCTGAGTGTAATGACAAGAATCTAGATGGTATAGACTAGTACATGGCTAAGATATTTGGTATATCCACTGTTGTAGATAAAGTCTCCTCCTGACCAAACTACCATGATGCCACATGATTAATGTTATGAAATTAAATCAATCAGAGTAAACCTCATAATAAAATAAAAGGTGGAACTACAGAAAACCAGAACAACAAAACTCTTTATAAGTCTCTTGTTATTTAGGCAGTGATACATAATGAAGATTACAGTGCAGGGAAGAGAAAAAATGGTATTCATTTCAAAGAACGATGCTCGCATATTGGGAAAAACAGTGTGATAATAAAATGCTATTTTATGCCTTCACTCATTAAATATTACAACATATTTTGACTTTAAATTCTGAATATAAGTTATTAATAAATAGTACTGAAATATATAAGAAAGTACAAAGCTCAGAAGTTTTCATACAAAAGATAGGGTGCATATGGTGGTGCACACCTGAAATATCTTCTATTCTGGAGTCTAAGAAATGAAGTTGAAAATTTAAGGCCAACTGAATAAATTGAGCAAACCTCATCTGAAAATAAAATTTAAAACAGAATTGAGAATATGCTCAGAAATACGACACTTTGGTTGATCCCTAATATCACAAAAGAAAAACAAGTTTTTGTTTTCAAAATTATACAATATAATATGTGTAAATTTATGAATTACAAAATATTAATAAAAAATCTATTCATCAAATTATTACATTAAATGTACAAAAGTGACAAGGTAAAAAAAATCTAATTTCCTCATATAATCAAGAAACAAAATATAAAACAGACTGCAAAAGAAAAGCAGAATAAATTCTTGAAGAGACACTTTTAAAAGGATATATCTAAGTGTTCAATAACCATAAAAACTCAAAATCTTTAGAAATTTGGTAACATTGAATAAAATCACATCATATAGATGAATTAAATAGTATTGATGAATATGTGGAATGAATGCATTCACAAAAGTGGGAAATAATAATTTAAGCTTTTATTATCCATTTGTACAAACTGTTTTGTAATCAAATGTATATGATGTACCCACACAAGAAACAGAGACTAAAATTAAAACAACTGTACATATGAGAATACAGCCATATTCCTCCAGTGTTGAAACCAACGGGCATGGTTACAGAGAAAGAAATAATTATTAAATTTTATAAATAGTAAATTCAAAGAACTAGAATTACTGTTCATGTATTATATTCAGTTTGACAAAACTACAAAATACCATGTATGGTTTATGCCAATGTCACATGAATATTGCATTTCAGATGCAAGTATATTTAGAAAATGAATATGCAATATTTGAGAAAATAAAAATATAGAAAAGCATATAAAAGACTCAAATATTTAACATATTTACAAAGGATAAATCTATTGTAAAAATGACCATTTTCCCAAGTTAACCTATAATAATAACTGGTCAAAATTTTACCATGCTTTAGTTTTTGTTAAAGAAGAAATCAAAGCAAAATCTTCTAAGATTTTCCTGGAAATTTAAATGTATACAAAATTAGCCAAGAACTCTCTCATATATAAGAGCAAATGTACTAGTGATTATTACCTGACACTAATACATGTTATAATATTGCAACAGTGTAGTAATTTTAAGATAAAGAAATCACAATACGGAAAACTACATAGGGAAATTCATATGTAGGAAAATATCTTTTTATTGTTAAGTATAATAAGTATATAAATCAAAACATATCAATAAAATATTTAATATAAGTGAAAAAATGGTATTCATTTCAACCTCAATCCAACCTCAATGTAGATGTTAGAACCATAGGCACAGATCACAAGTAGGGACTTGTGTGCAGAATGTGTGTGACACTGGAATTATACACAAGCATCTACCAAACCATAGATATAAAGAGATAATTTTAAAAATAAAATAAAAATAAAAGCAGAATATAAGCCTCCCTCTGTTTATGAATACACCAAATAAATATTTACTCCTGTTTTGAGGCCTTCTTAAAACTGTAAAGGAATTAGGGGCACACACATTGGAAAAAAGAAAAAATATATATATATCGACCAAGAGATGAGTAGAATGCACTTGAAGATTTTCCTGATTTGAGCAATATGCAAAATTACTGGAACAAAATGCCCAAATCCAGTGTTAATATAAATAAAGGAAGATTGATTTGGTTTTGAAATATATTATTTAACTCTAAATTGCCTGTAGTTTAAATGCTAATTTATCTGTACACAGAGAGGAAGAAATAAGATATACATGAGTATCAACTCCAGAGGGAAAAATAAGTGGTTTTCTATGGTCATGCAAGATCCATGGGCTTTATTCCATTAGACTAGAGTGAAAAATATGTTAAATCTTAAGGAAACCCCTTAATCCCTTAGAGGGATTTGCCAACATTCTCTAAAAATGCAAAGAGCTGTTGTTGACAGTTCAACTTTTATCTAGACAGTACCAAAAAATTAACAGGGAAATACAGACCACCACTGAAAACCGAAGTGTCAGTTTAGCACTTCCTCAGCTCTCTCACCCAGCTCACTTTACTAATAACACCAGAACTAACCAATTCTTTCTGTAAGTAATTTTTCCCGATATTAACTTTTTCCATTCCATAGACTATATCTGAAACCTCAGAGCATTGAAAGCTCTGGTAACTGTGCAGGTGCAAATCTCCCTAGATCAAAAAGGAGTGGTTTCACATTGGTGTGCAAACATTCTAATTTGCTAAAATCTCAAATATTATGGAAAAAATATGGTTACAATCACAGATACCTCTTTATTTCTAATATAGGTGTATATCTTTTTTTTTCCAGTGAGCATAAGGCACCCTGGAATCTAAAAAGCTTACATCAGAATTTCAGTGCACAGGCCAACTATAAGATCTTCTGCATTAGCACATCTGTTAGAATGGCAACTCTCAAAAAGTGGAATAGTACATAGTACTCCAAGTGTATTGATATGGTAGAAAGAAACACTGTGCTAGACAATAAAATTAGTGGACATTAAAAAAAATGAAAGTTGAGAGTTCTCTCAGTTACTTCCTTGAGAAACTATACTCTCTACATTTATACTGCTTTTGAATAAAATAAGCCCCTAATACTGGTCTGGACTTATGAGAGGCCTTAGATTTGACAGGTGTGGGATCCTCATATTACATACGTTCTGAAACACAGTTCCAGGAAAATACCAGAGTAGGGAATGAGAATGCTCTCATATACATTTCACAAAAGAAAATCTGAGCATAAAGACACTCTGATAGGTTGACTGCCCTTGGAGACATAAAGAAAGAATAGAAACACATGATTTTTCCAAGATCAAAGGATTCTTCTTTATTTTTCAATCATGTAAAATGCTCATAAACAACAACAACAAAATTTTTGCTTTTGATTTTTATCCATGGTACTGGGGATTTGAAACAGGAGCATGTTAATTCTGGACAACATACCCAGCCATGTTTTAAAATTTTGAGACAGGTTTTTCTAATTGTCTAATTGGTCTACCTAAGTTTCTGATGCTTACCATGAAATTGCAATCTTTCTTACTTAGCCACTTGACTCTCTGGAATTAATATGCATGTATCATTGCACCCAGAGGAAAAAAAAAGATTATTTTAAAAGTCTCATCCAGTTTTTGGTATAACAATTGAAAATACCATGTTCATTTGAAATATAATATGGGTAAAGTAACTGATAATACTGCAAAAATGTAACTGATAATACTGGGAAGGGGGAAGTTGTCATTGAACAGTAAGCTAAAATTTTATATATAAATACAACTCACAATACTGGCACACAAATTTAAAATCACACTCAGCAACTGTCTGGAGATAAAAAAAAAGTACCAGGTATGTAGCTAAATGGTACAGTACCTCTGGCTTAATCCACAATACCACAATCTCCAAAAAATGGAGAATGAATTCAGGAGTAAAGAAAAACTGAGATACCTATAGAGTATCTCATCCCTCTCCTGGAGGAAAAAATACATGGAGTTGTGATTGTGATGATGTCCTGACTCCAGAATCCATAACACAATCTGAGAAGATTCGGAAATATTGCCACAAATGTTCTCAAATAGAATTTAAAGTAGGGGATGAAGATATTCTATAGAATACTATAGGACTTGCAGGGTCTACTGTTAATATATGGTCCAGTTGACTGGCCAGTGGAGATTCATGGCTGACCTTTCTCAGAAGAAGACACAGGACTGGAGAAACCAAAGATTACACCAGGGATTCTAGCCAACAATTGCCAGTTCCCACCATAGTAAGTGCAGCCAGTTACAACCAGACTCACCATCCAGTCTCAGAATTTCACTGCACACTCATCATTTACTGTATTTTTAGGAACCAAGTGTCCTCTCTATAAATCACACAGTACCTATAAAGGAGCAAAAATCAGGTTCACTGAACATAAGTGAGAGAGCCTAGAAATGGATACTCACACTGGCAGACTTCACACCAGATGGTCAAAACTTGCTTCTCTTTACTGAATATGTGTAGATTGGACAATGCTTATATAAGGGCTCCTGATTGGACACAACTTATGTCATCATATGCTCAATCTGAGCCTAGTGAGTTTTTTGAGTGACAGGAGATAACATCAAATCTAAAAATAAATGATGTCACAATTGTAGGGTCTTGTCTGTACATTTAT
Source organism: Callospermophilus lateralis (assembly GCF_048772815.1). NCBI lineage: Eukaryota > Metazoa > Chordata > Mammalia > Rodentia > Sciuridae > Callospermophilus > Callospermophilus lateralis. Next base: position 551,810 of record NW_027514422.1, on the reverse strand, counting down.
TTTTTTTTCTTTTGAGGATGCAGCTAATTTAAGGCTAGGTATCCTTGGAGAAGTAAAATCCAGCCAACCCAGAAAAGCATTTGCATTTAAACTTGCATATGAGGCCTTTTGAATTTGTAGATTATATATGTAAATATATTATTTATGGAGGAAAATAATACAGTGACAATCCCGTAAAATTTCAGTTAACTTCTGTTGTATGGAAACAGATTGAGCATTAAAATTATATGGGGTGGAAAGTTAATTATTTTTTAGAATTCATATAAAAAATAGTAAAAATTGAATTTTATAGTATAACCCATAATTTCCACTATGTGAAAATCACCATTATGTATTTAAAATATTCCTAATAAAGTAGATGTATTTTTGGAACAGCACCCTCAAATTGGTGACGACTCTAAATTGGTGACACCAATCTTGGAAAGAATAAGGAGATTCCTTAGAAAACGTGGAAAGGAACCAAAATTGATCCAGCTATCCCAATCCTCAGTTTAGACCAACAAGAGCTAAAAATAGCATAATACAGTGGCATATCCACATCAATGTTCATAGCAAAATAATTCACAATAGGTAAACTATAGAACCAATCTATATGCTCTTCAAGAGATGAATGGATAAAGAAAACATGGTCTATATACACAATGAAATATTACTGAGCATAAAGAGAATAAAATTATGGAATTGGGAAGTAAATGGATAGAGTTGGAGAATATCATGTTAAAGAAAGTAAACCAATCCACTAAACCAAAGACCTAATATTTACTCTGCTAAGTGGATGCTGATCCACAATGAGTGAAGTGGGAGGTAGCATGGAAGAAATGAAGAAACTTTGAATAAGACAAAGGGGAGGGAGGTGTTGGTAAATGGTATAGAGGTAAGTAAGATGGTGGAATGAGATGGAAATATTTTGTACACAGAGTTACATGGGTTTTGTAATTATACTTTCTGTATAAGAGAAATAAAATTTTGTGCTCCACTTGTGTACTATGAAGTGAATTGCATTCTGCTCTAATAGCAAATTATAACAAATTCATAAATTAATTGATTTTTTAAAATTCAGGAAAGAGACTTGCTTTCTCCTAGATCTATACATAAACATATATATATTCTATGTATAACATGCACATATTTAATATATATAAGTTATAAACATTTTTTTCATATTATTTCAATTTTTTAAATAAATGATAACAGAAGCATTACAATTCTTATTCCATGTATAGAGCACAATTTTTCATATCCCTGGATGTATATAAAGTATGGTAATACCAATTTGTGTCTTCATACATGTACTTTTGATGATGAACTCTATTACATTCCACCATTCTTGCTAATCCTTTGCCCCCTTTTTTTTCTTCCCACCTTTCTGGTCTATCTAGAATCCATCTATTTCTCTCATGCTCCCCCTCCCTACCACATTATGAGTCAGCCTTTTTATATCAGACAAAACATTTGGCCTTTTTTTTTGAAATTGGCTAGCATCACTTAGCATTATCTTCTCCAATGCTATCCATTTACCTGCAAATGCCAGATATGATTATACACCTAAAAAACTCAAAAAGCTCCACCAGAAAACATCTAGAACTAGTAAATAAATTTAGCAAAGTAGCAGGATATAAAATCAACACCTATAAATCAAAGGCATTTCTGTATATTAGTGAAAAATCTTCTGAGAAAGAAATGAAGATAACTACCCCATTTACAATAACTTCGAAAAAATAAGATACTTGGGAAGCAACTTAATGAAAGAGGTGAAAGATGTAAACAAGAAAAACTACAGAACCCTAAAGAAAAAAAATAAAAAAAAAACCATAGAAGATGGAAAGATGTACCTTGCTCACGAATAGGCAGTATTAATATAATTAATATAATCAAAATGACCATGCTACCAAAGCACTATACAGATTTACTGCAATTCTGATCAAAATCCCAATGGCATTCCTCATAGAAATAAAAAAAAGCAACCATGAAATTTATCTGGAAAAATAAGAGACCAAGAATAGCTAAAGTAATCCTTAGCAGGAAGAGTGAAGCAGGTGGCATCACTAATCCAGACCTTAAACTAGACTACAGAGCAATGGTAACAAAACAGCATGGCATTGACAATAAAAAAAAAGACTGGTAGACGAATGGTACAGAATAGAGTACACAGAGACTAACCCAAAAAATTACAATTATAATATATTAGACAAAGGTGCCAAAAACATGCACTGGAGAAAAGATAGCCTCTTCAACAAACCATTATCTCTCACCATGCAGAAAACTCAACTCAAAGTGTATCAAGAACCTCAGAATTAAACCAGACTCTACATCTAACAGAATAAAATGCAGGCTCTAATCTTCATCATGTGGGATTAGGCCCCAAATTGATTAATAAGACACCTATAGCATAAGAATTAAAACAAATAATTAATAAATGGGATGGAATCAAACTAAAAAGTCTATTCTCAGCAAAAGCAACAATTTGTGAGGTGAAGAGAGAGCCTACATCTTAGAATGATTTTTTTACCCATCACACATCAGATAGAGCACTAATCTCTAGGGTACACAAAGAACTCAAAAAGCTAAGCAAATAATGATAATAATAATAATAATAACAACAACAACCCAATCATGAAATGGGCCAAGAATCTGAACAGAGAATTCTTAGAAGAGAATATACAATCAATCAACATTTTTTCTATATATCTGATTGGTTATGGTGCCCCCTTCAAAAGGCCAAGCATAGTTCTGGTTCAGATTCTAAGGAAGGGGAATACAAGAAAGAAGTATTCTCAACTCTCCTTTATAAATTATTAAATACAATTTTCTATGTCTTTTTCTAAACATAGCTAAACATGGAAAATATTGGCTTGAAGCAGAGAACTTTTTTATTAGAAACACAGTGTAAAAGAAAGACAAAAAACATAATTATTTGCACCACATTGAACCATAAAAGAAATGGAACCTGGAGTTCAGAAAAGAAAGATTCAAACTTTTATACTTGGGAATGTGGATGACATGGGTGCCTAAAGTGAAAAGATTAATACAAGCTTTTGAAAGAAAATTCATGTGAGTGGCAGATAATGGTTAACCAACTAGAATCTGCACAGTGTCTCCCAGGGCTTTCTCAGCTGTGCACTACAGAACACACAGGTATTCATAGCGTCCATGAAGAGCATTATTCATCTGTACCCTCTAAAATTATTCACATAGTATATGAAAAAACATGTGTATGTGGATACTAAATGGCAATTCAGCAGACAAGAGAAAACTACCCAGAGACAGAATTGTAGAAATTTCTTCAAAGATCATCAATTTATATTTAGCTCCTGACACAGGGATGTCAGTCTGGGGAAATATTATTTTCTCTCCATTTTGAAGAGAGTGCATTGAGAATACATTTCAGGGGCAACACAAATACTTTTTTTTCTGTCATTTTAAGAAAATCTTCAGAAACAGAGCTCAGAAGACAGATTTCTTAGAAGGGTAAATGCCTGGAGATTACAAAATGGAAAAAAAAAAAAAAACACATCAGTGGCCCTGAGTGACTCAGTAAGGAAATAAATCTAAAAGGCTTATTAGAAACTGAAAAGGAAAAAAGTAAGTATTTCTAAAAATAAATATGTTCATTAGTTGTTATCTCCACAACATGTCATTAAGTAAACAACAAATTATGTATAAATTTTTATAGGAGTGGCCAAATTTTATTCCATATGATTTTATATTAAACTCCAAAATCCAGATAATAGAGTTCATGATTCACTGCCAAAAATATTACAGAAAAAAATTTTAATGAGTGGATGTTTAGTAAATATGTCATTTAACAATTTTATTACCATATAATTTTAAAGAAATTTAATCACTTTCATGCAGCCATAGTGTAGAGAAATTTCTTATTTATTTTTCCTGTAGTAATTAACAAAGATAAGCCCTGGAATCCACTTTAAATAACCTACCTTTACAATCATACAAAAAAATCTATAATAAAAGATGAGGAAAGAAAAATGTCAATTTAAAAAAATAATTTAAAACTTTTTCTTTTTCTTGAAATCAATCGCTAGCTGCATTTTTAGATTCTTTTCTCATCTTTTAAGCCAAAAAGATATAAATGACAGAAGTTTGAACTACAAATTTATACATGAGATATGTTTATTAAGTATAAAATTCAAAAACTTTAGAAACTTAAGAAATACAAAAAAAAACCCATCATGGGAAAAATTAAGTAATATTGATAAACATTTAAAACAAATCAATAATCATTAACTCAAAAGTAGTTTAAATTAGTATCTATTTGTGGAAACTAGTTTGCTATTGAATATACATGATACTCCCCATCACAGAGACTTACTGAAATTAGAGCATATGTGATCATAATAACATATAAGTACTCAATGGTACTCACCCAAACACTTGAAGCCCAAGGACACGGCTCAATACAATATAGATCATGGAAGAGATAAATAATAATCTGTAGGAAAATTGGTAACTAGAGCCAGTTACATTCCATAATATATCCAGTTTACAAAAGAGCATAAAACACTATGCATAAATTTTACATAGGTGCCTTATTCAAGTGGTATTTCATATGTGTACATTTTTAGAAACTAAATATGTAAAAATTATGAGAAAATGAAAGTCACAAAAAGCACATAAAAGACTGAATTATACATCCCATGTACAGAGGATAAAACTCATCATTATAAATATGATAATTTTCTTTCAAATTAAACAATATATCTCACCAAATTTCTATGTACAAATATGAAAATATCACATGAAGTCTACTTTTATGTGTATTCTATAAAGCAATAATTTTTTAAAAAATGATAAATAAATATAAGATAGAAGAAAATAGGAGAATAGGCAAAAGGGAACTACTGGATACCTAAGGGGGGCAAATTATATTCCATGTTTTATGGTTATGTCAAAATAAACCTGACTATTAAATTCAGCAATAATGCAATAAGCATAAATTTTAAAAATTCATCTACAAAGTTATATGTAACTTTAGTCAAAAACCTTTTCAATTATAAGAGCAAAAAACGAACTTATCATGACCTACTATTCATAGATATTCTGAAATTATAATATTACAATAATCATCAAAGAATCACAATATAAATAAGGTCCCCAGATGAACACATATATATGTAAAAACAGTATGCTTTATTGCAATAGAAAATTCTAGATAAATCAAACCATAACAAAAATAATCTCAGCAACTTAGCTAGGGCCTTTCTCAAAATAAATTTAAACCTGTTAGGGCTGTTTATGGGTTAAGAGTCCTTGCTTCCCAAATGCTGAAGTATAACACCAGAGAACTGTGCCAAGGCAGGTTTAGAGCGAAAAGTAGAAGCTTTATTAAAGGACAGTAGAAAAGACTTCTCCCAAGAAGAAAAAGGGGGGCCAAAGAGGTAGAATCCATGAAAGGTATTTTTTTTTTAACTAAGGTCTTTTAGCTTTTTTATAGCTAAGGTCTTCCTTCAGCTATCCCTCATTTCTATCACATTCCTGTCCTTTGTTCTGTTATCTTGCAGTGTTGGAATGTAGGTGGGAAGACCCAAAGTGTGGAGGACAGGTGGGCTGAAGGAGTAATATGGTCAGGAAGGGCTTTTGGATTAGCATCCTCATGTTTGCTGTGAGCTGCTTCATTAAAATTTCCTTGTGATGGGCTCAGGGCCTTGGGGACATTTTCAATTCCCCTTATTCTTGACTCCATCCTCAATATGGTGTTCATTCTTGATCTTACTGGCTATTAGACCCAATTTACCTAAATACACTAACTACCTATCTGTAAATCTGGCTCCACTTCCAAGGATATGGCTAAGTAGTAAAGTATCCCTGAGTTCACCTAACTTTTACAAAATAATAATAATGAAGAAAGTAAAAATAAAAGAATGTCAAAATGAAAATTAGCTAGCCCAAAAGGAAATTAGGTACCATAATGACAAAATGACAGCCCCTCTCCTGCAGGAAAATTGCCCTTGGAGATTTGATTTTGATAATTATTTCACCTGTCAATCTCCAGCATCTGGTAAGACACTGGGCTGCAGGAACACACCTGCCACATAGTATTTTATGCAGATTCTGAGGATGCCCTCTGAGCTTAAGGAAGGCAGCAAAGAGTCTCTGCCAGTGACATGTTCCCCATCTGGTTGGCCAGTAGGACTTAGGACATAGTGGCCCAGTCGAGGACTTAAGCCTGCACACTCCAGAGACTGCCCAAGGTCCCAATCTGCTAGCTCCTGTTTTCAACACAGCCAGTCTTGTGGTTCCAATAGTCTTCCTCCCCCAGCCTCCCTTGCTAGGCCAATGCACACTCACCATTTCATGGTTCTCAGAAGTAGGGCTACTTGGGATCCTCAGTTCCTGCATAGCAGAACAACCTGTGACTCTAAAGTATGAGACTACAGATGGCAAAAATGGAGGACTCAGGAGATAAGAAGCGAAAGCCCACCCTCCTACTCCCTTATGACACACAGGATTGGACAGTTCCCACAAAATTCTCTTGATTGGAAGGGACTTCAGATCATGAACATTGGATCTGAGAGAAGTGAGCCCTTTTTTGAGTGACAGGGAATATTATCCAATCCAGGCAAGAATAAGGGCTAGAATCTCAGGTCATTGAGTGCTGTTTTTTTTTTTTTTTTTTTAATCTGAGAAATGTACCCCAGTGTCTCAGGCTGCTGTTATTTTTAAGACAAAGTTGTTTTCCCATAAGTGGGAACTACTTTAAATTTAAACTTACATATAAAGTTATTTCAGTTTATGAATTACATATGCTTGTATATTATTCAGGAATTAATATAAAATGATGACAATAATTATAAAATTTTATTGATTGATTGATTGATCTCTGTTCTTTTTAGGTGACAGATTGAAGTTTGAACTGGGAAGAAACCCCCTAAAGTAAAAATGCCCAATAAAAATAAGACATAAGGGGCTGGGATTGTGGCTCAGCAGTAGAGTGCTCACCTCCCATGTGCAAGACCCTGGGTTCAATACTCAGTACACATAAAAATAAATAAGTGAAATAAAGGTATTGTGTCCAGCTACAGCTAAAAAAAATACATAAAAAACCCATAAGGTATAAGGTGAGAAACCAGCCTCTACCTCAGTGCAAACACTGTTGAAGGAAGGGGGCTTGACGCTTGTCCTTGGAAAGACACACAGAGCACTCCTAGGCTGATACCCAACCTGCTGAGTTGTTTATCTACAAATAACAGATGACATCTGCTGGGCCTGGTGTCTGTGACTCAGTCAGGCTAGGTGGGGATCCATAGCAACCCCTTAGCAGCCACCAATCAGCATGAAGCAGGGAAAATTCCTGGGATTCCAAATGACCCTTACAGTAGTTTATGGTGGTTGATAACATTTTGGGAAACCATACAATTCAGCATACACTCCCCTTGTGGCCTAAGCCAGTCTGTTCAAATGAATACCCATCTTGTACTAATTAATCACGCTTACCCAACTTGTTCCCACCAGTGAATGTGCTAATCATGTTTTACAGTTGTTTATGATTTTCCCAAGGTGTGTGATGATTTGCTAAGAGATGCTATGATGTATGTGGGGTTCGTGCCCTCCAAAAGAGTTATAAAACTGCTAACCCTGGGCTCAGGGCCTCTAAGCCACCAGTTGCTGTATGTGTGGAGGACTGAGCTAGATTGCAATAAACATCTCTTTGGTGCTTACATCGATCTTGGTCTCTGGTGGTCTTTTGGGGGTCCCATATTTGAGCATAACAATCTCTCCTGGAACCCACGGTAAAAGAAGACACCATTCCAGTTCTCTAGGACTGTAGTTTTATAGCACAAAAGGTTGCAAAAGGGGGGTGTCTTGAGAACTTACACGAATAACAGGATTTTCATAAGCATAATACAAATGCAGGTAGTAGTTTAATGGTCTAAATGGTTCAGCACCTAGGGATTAAATTTAGATAACAACATCAGAATTTATGATGCACCAGTAAAGTTTCAGAGTGAGTTGTTATTTGGTCAGGGAAAGCCAGAATTTATGAGTCATCACTAAAGTTTCAGCGAGGGTTGTTATCTCATCAGGGAAAACCAGACATGGATGAGTTCAAGGCACTGGAATGCATTCCAAGCAGGGTTACAAATCAAGGTAATTTATAATGAAGCAGAAATTAACTTTTCATGCCTTTGTGATGAGATGGCTTCCAGTCTTAAATGAAAATTAGGCTGGATTTTTCACTTGCTATAGCCATAGCTTTTAAAGTATATGTTTCATACTTTAAAAGAATGAACACTAAATTATTAATATTGATTACTACTAATTTTTTAAAAGACAGAATAAAATAGGAAATTAGATATTTGTTATTAAATGCATCAAAATTTTGATTAATATATTGATAATATGAGCATGGAAAATTTTGACAATGATAAGAAGACATTTAATATAAGGGCTTCAATATTATAAGTCCTCATGTTCAATGGGTCATCTTTCAATGATTTTTTCATTTTTTAGGTCATTTTGAATTACACTTCTTCAAATGTTTGTGAAGCTTATAAATTTAACATTTTGTATTCTGTAAAGTAGAAAAATGGCAGATTTGAGCTTCTGTCAGGATTTTAAACTTCTAAGCCATGTGGGGCATCTTAGCACTTATTTTTCATATTTGCACACAGTCCAATTCTATAGAGGAATGAGTTGGAGACATAGTATACTCTCCTGAGAAAAGAGAAACATAGTCTACTATCCTGAGAAAAGAGAAATTGCCTTAGGCTATTTCTAAAGCTTTCAACTTTTCTAACTTTTCAGAATTTCTGGTGATTTAAAAAAATTATTTATTTTAACAAATGAATAGTTTGAAATTAATTATCTATCTTTCCTGCATTATTTTTCACTTTCATTTATTTTTTTTAAAAGAAGTAACAGTACAGAATTCCAAAAGTCCTCCATGTATACTTAAAGTTATGATTCCAATGATCAAGATAGAAAGCAGGAGCAAAACATCATCTAGTTTGGTGGTTCTGTCTCAAACTAGAGAGTTACTTATTTCTGCCATTATTCACTAGGTTCCTGAGGTTCCAGAAATCACCAACCAACACAGAGAAATGTCTTTTTAGTTTGTTTCTCACAACCAATTCAAGCTAACGTACACTAGTAGCACTATAGTTTCAGATCAAAGTGTGTTTCTAAATAATAAAATATGTATATATAAACATATAAATAAATATAAAATGAAATATAATTTAAATAGATTTTTTTTCCTCGATAATCATTTTGTAAATATTTCCCTTTAGACACAGTTCTGGAAACAAAGTGTCACAAATAAGACATAAATCCTACATTGCTACACAGAGTAATTAAGGCACATACTAAGAGCTTGGTATAAAACATAGAGACAAAAATAACTAGAGAACACCATAGAGAATTATACCTAAGTGCTAAGCAGCAAATTCATAGTCTTTAAGTACATGAAGAGACAAGTTATCATAGCAAATTTTATAACTCAGTTGCTGCTAATATACAGAGATAGAGATATTTATTAAGAGATGGTTTTATGCAGATTTTTGGTTTTAAAAGGGAAAGATCAAATAATGTAGGTGATTCAAACATGAGCAATAATATTTTTCTGCATTCAGTACCTTTTTTGAAGATATATGAATTATAATTAGTTCCAACCAGTAAAATGCAGAAATAGTGTAAAGATAATTCATTGTGAGTAAAACTACTTAAAAAGAGAACCAAAACTTCCATTCTTATCCAAATGTTTATTCCTGACAAAAAGACAGCTTCTTTGAACCATTTCTGTAGATATGACTTTTTGTAACAAATATTTTGGTGACTTTTTTTGCATATTACTTAATATATTCATGCTTCACATTTTCTCTTTTGTACTATTTTACTACCTATATTCTGAAAGAAATAAAATTTCTACCTCCTAAACTCTCTTGATATTTGAGAGATCTTTTATATCATTTCTATAATGAATACTGTGCTTTCAGTAAGGAATGACTATTCTTATGCACCTGGCTCATTAACAGGAGTTTTGTTGTGTTCTTTGGTTTTATTTACAGTAAAGTTAAAAAAAAAAGGTTAATCTTAAACCAAAACACAAAGTAAAGACCACCAACTCCAATTTTAAATCAAATTAAATCAAGATTGTATTGTGTAAACAAAAGCTGGCCAGGACTGTCTCTTACAAGACCCCATGCTAGAGATCATCCCTCTGACTTTCAGGAAAATATTTTTACAGCACAAAAAGTTACAAAGGAGGTGGGTGCTAAGGTACTTACAGCTAACAAGATTTTGAAAATCATAATATAAAGGCAGATAGCAGGTTAAGGATCTACATGGCTAACATTTCAAGGGAGGGAATAAATTCAGCTCCAGACTTAGAATTTATGAGCTGCCACTGAGATTTAGAGAGAATTGTTATTGGGTCAGTGGGAGCCAGAATTTATGAGGCACCAGTAAAGTTTTAGAGAGGGTTGCTATCTGGTAAGGGATAGCCAGGCATAGGTGAATTCAAAACACAGGTAGAAATTGCAAGCAAGTTTAAAACATCAAAATATTGTCAGGCCAAAGAGAAATTTTAGTTTTCTTATAGAAAACAGAAATAAACTTTTTACCTCTGAAAGCTCTAAGAGAAGATTTTATTTTTTGTATTTTCTCACATCAAATGGCTTTTGGCATTCCTTTGTTTGTGAGCATAAATGCTTCTCTTCTGTGTTCATGGGGCTTCCAAACCAAACAATATAGGTAAGCCCTTCTCATAGGGAAGATGTTGCTAACATAGCAAGTAACTACCTTTTAACCCACAAGGTTTGACAACCATATTACAGGATATGAAAGACCCTCCAATATGCTTGTTCTTCCAACCATTGTTGGCAAAGACTTACAAAAGTCAATTCATTGCACAGAATGAGTGAGGTGGATCTCTGCTCTGCAGTCCAGAACAGGAGGTAAAAGATCCCCAAAGGGAGTTTAGACAGGGCTTTACATGACATAGCTGACAAAATCCTAAAAACAAGAGAAAACATAAATTCAGAGAGAACCATACTCACATAATCTCATTTGACAGAATCAAATTCATTAGAGGAACAGATGACCGAGGCAAATCTAAAGGGATTTAACTATAGTTTCTTTTTCTAAATTGTTATTAATGTCTCCCACAATTATAGAGTTCTGGATCTCCTCAGTTATTACTTTATCATTACCTTCAACCTACAATGCATGAGGCATACTGAATTTACCCTAGTCATGTACTTATCACTTATTTTTTTCTATAGAAATGCATATGAATATGAATATATTTTTCCCACATTTCTAAGATTCTACCCTGAAAATTTCTGTGACATCACTTTCCTGAAATGCATTTTTATTATTTCATGTCAGTTCATCTAAGTATTCCATATCATGTGTTGGAAAAGATGAGACCACCCTAAGGCCCTTCTTATTTGACTATTTATGAACTATAATTAAAGGTCAACCTCAGTACCTCCACAGAACTTATGTCTCATTCACCTTTCTCATTCATAGTGCTTTATTTTTAAGTAGGTAGCAGAAATTTTATTTTGAAGAAGAGTAGTGATTTAAAGCCATTCAGTGTACTTTAGAGGATCCCAAAAACCTATGTTTGTGGTTCTTAAACAACCTTACCACTGAAAGACCTGGATTATACTCCAGGTTGGACACTTATACTATGCTTCCAATGGAAATGGTTTCTTGGTTATGAATATTGTCTTTCCCTTTCTTCTATAGTCTTGGAAATGTGTAGATTGTGTGAAGTTTTAGAATCACTATTTTCAACACACTTAGCATGGACCCATTTGATAATAGAAGAAATCTATATTCTGAAAAAAAAGGCCCTTCACCAAGGCCTAAAGAAGTGATAAAATAGTCTCTGGAAAGAAATAACAGTCATCCATTAGATTATTTTTAAAAAATACTAAGAATAAGTTTAGTTAGTAATGCATTACTGTACTAGGAAAAGTGATATAAATGCAATTTCAATTTTTAAAGTTGTTTCTGATTACTACAAATAGAGTATAAAAAGCTGGTTACAAGGGCTGGAGTTGTGTCTCAGTGGTAGACTACTTTGCTAGCATGTGCAAAAGCACTGAGTTTGATTCTCAGCAATACATATAAATATTATTTGTTTTATTTTTTAAATACATGACAGCAGAATGCATCGTAATTCTTATTACACATATAGAACAAATTTTCATACCTCTGTTTGTATATAAAGTATGTTCACATCAATTCCTGTCTTCATATTTGTACTTTATTTTTTTAAAGAGAGAGAGAGAGAGAGAGAGAGAGAGAGAGAGAGAGACAGAGAATTTTAATACTTTTATTTTTTAGTGCTTGGCGGACACAACACCTTTGTTTGTATGTGGTGCTGAGGATCAAACCCTGGCCGCACGCATGCCAGGTGAGCGCACTACCACTTGAGCCACATCCCCAGCCCCATACATGTACTTTAGATAATAATGTCTATCACATTCCACAATTCTTGCTAATCTTTACTCAACACTCCTACACTGGCTACTTCACATAAACTGCCTCAGGGATTTAATGAAGTAATCAAAAAATTTTCTGCAGCCTATGCAGTTCTGTTGGAATGGCTATTATAAAAAACTAAAATTGTCATGCATGGTGGCATATGCCTGAAATTCTAGAAGCTATGGAAAATGAAACAGGTGAATTGTTAGTTCAAAGACAGCCTCATTAACATAACAAGGCTACAATCAACTTAATGAGAGCCTGTCTCAAAATATAACATAAAAAAGAATGTGGATGTATCTCAGTGATATGCAACTCTGGGTTCAATATTCAGCACCAAACCATACAAAACCAAGCAAATATCTCATAATTAATAGGGATTCCACAGTACACAAATATGTAAAAATGTTGGTGACATTTTTAAATACATTTAATAAATATATTTTAAATAAATTTAATAAATATCTTTTCTAAAAGGGTTAAGATTCTTTAAAAGCCCTAAACAAAAATGCACATAATCCACTAGTAATAACTTGGGGTAGAAGTGCAAGGTCGTACATGCCTGTACTCCCAGTGGCTTAGGAGAATAAGAGGTAGAAAACTAGGGGTTTATTCTCAAGTTAAAGACCAGCCTCAAGAACTTGGCAACGTCCTAAGAAACCCAGTGAAACCCTCTCTCAAAAATCAATCAATAAATAAAAGTGTTGGAGATTGGGTATGTAGCACACTGGTAAAATTCCCTGGGGTTAATCTCCATTATTTAAATAAATAAAAAAATATAAATAATAATTCTTGGTAAAAAAAAATGCCATACAATCTGCTAATAATAACTCTGGGTATATATGTAAAAAATTTGGAATCCTTTTGCTAAATATATTGCCACACATCTATTTTTATTGTAACTTTATTCACAGTATCTAATAAAAAGAAACAAATGAAGTACCTTTTAGATAGAAAGTATATCATAAAATGCCTTCCAGTTGCAATGCATCCAATTAGTCCATCCCTTCAGAAGCTACATACTTAAAATTCAAACTGGTCCCTAGAATGCAAGACTCAGATAGTGGTGTTTTCTAAATACTCCAAAAAATTTGGAATCTCTGAGATCCTTGTTTCAGATATTCTAAAACTCAGAACTAGGTCATATGGGAAGTCAGAATGAGAACACAACACACAGTAAATTCTTTAATGGGGAATCTTAACTCAGACACTGTCATAACCAAAAGCAGTGTTGGAGATAAAAAATAGAATCTGTTTCACTATTATGTATTCAAATCAAATATATATTAGAAAAAAGTTAAGGCTACTGGTTAAAATCTACCTATAACAGGTATTAAAAATGTAGCAGGGGCTGGGTGTGTGGGTGCAAGCCTGTAATCCCAGTTGCTGAAGAGGCTGAGGAAGAGTTATCAAAAGTTCAAAACCAGCCTTAGCAGAATCGAGGTGCTAAAAAACTCAGTGAGATCCTCTCACAAAATAAAGTAAAAAACAAAACAAAACAAAAATCCTGGGGATTTGTCTTAGTAGTGAAGTGTTCGTGAGTTCAATCTCCAATATCCCCAATAAAAAATGTTCCAGGGGGCTAGGGCTGGAGCTCAGTGGAGCTCTTGTCTGACACATCTGAGACACTGGAATCAATTCTCAGCTCCAGATATAAGTAAATAAAACATAAGGTCTATCAACACCTTTATATATATAGTACCAAGATACTGACATGGACTTTGATCTAATTTGCCTGTACTTTAGCCCTTAAGATTGAAGTTGGCAAGGCATAATGGTGCATGCCTGTAATATCAGCTGTTTAAAAGACTGAGAAATAAAATTAATGAAGTCAAAACCAGTCTCATCAATGGTGAGGCACTAAGCAACTCAGTGCAACCCTGTCTCTAAGTAAAATACAAAATAGGGGTAGGAATGTGGCTCAGTGGTAGAGTGCTCCTCACTTCAATCCCTGGTCTCTCCCCCCAAAAAATGGGACTGAGTAAATAATTCAGCTTGCAGAGTGCTTGCCTTCTAAGAATGAGGCCCTGGGGTCAATCCACACTACAGAGAGTGAGTGAGAGAGAGAGAGAGAGAGAGAGAGAGAGAGAGAGAGAGAGAGAGAGAGAGAGAGAGAGAGAGAGAGAGAGAGAGGGAGAGAGAGATTGAACTTGCATGTAATTTAAATTCAAGTTAGTCTCACTTCTATTTTTTCCTGCCACACCAGAATAAAAGCGTTTCTTTAAATGTTTGGAATGTTTCTGTGGGTTATTTATTTATTTATTTATTTATTTATTTATTATTTACTTATTTTTATTTGGTGCTGAGGATCGAACCCAGGACCTTGCATGTGATAGGTGAGTGCTCTATCACTGAGCCACAACCCCAGCCTCTTCTGTGGGTTATTTTAATGAAATGGTCTGACCATAAATAAGTAAATAAACAAATTAATTAATAAATAAATACACCCTCAATTGATGACCCATTACAGTTTTTAAAAAAATTTTAAATGGGACACATAAACCGCATTTAGGAGAGATTCACTCTTTTTAATGTCACCTGATATTATTCTGCTTTTTTCTCATGTAAAAATCTCAGAATGATAAATTAAAATCTTTTAAAAGTGCCCTCCAGTTCTTGAAGAAAAACATTATAAATGATGCATACATTTGAAATAAAACATGGGGAAATAATGATTAATAATGCTGAAAGTGGAATTTTTAGATAAACCAAAATTTCTCAGTTTTCCATGAATCTGGGTGCTTGTTTCATAAATTTTGAAGAAAAAAGATTATTTAAGCAAGAAGAAATAGAATGCCCACCATGTTGTATGAGGATTGATATCAGGAAAAAAATCATTTTTGTGTGCCATCTTAGAAGTTTACTGATGGTTTTGGGCAGAACATGGAGCATAATGCATTTAAAATAGGCTTTGGAAAAGGCATCCTGACTACCATATGGGTTCACTTTTATTCTTTCTGTGACCCATCCTTTTTCCTTCAAATTCAATAAGGAATCACTCTTGGGACAAAGGACTTTGTAGAAGGTGTTCCCACAAGTGGGATTCAAGGTCTTTTACTTTTGAAATAGGCCTTAATGGTGCTCATTAACATCTTTCAGTTAGCCACCAGGTGTCTTTGAGTGAGGCCCATTATCTGCATTACATGGTCATTATTAAACTAATTCTCTGTGAACAGAGAACCCTAGTTTTGGATATGTCAACAGAGAGCTAGAAAACTAGGGGCTTATTCTGAGACCTATGGAGAGATAAGCTGAAGTTCTGGATTTCAGGTTTTTGTTCTGGATTTGAGATACTGCTTCTGCTACATTTAAAAATCTCAGGACTCATGAAGAGAATGAGTTAAAAGCCAGCATCATCAAATGTGTGAGGCCCTAAGAACTTCAAAGTGACCCTGTTTCTAAATAAAAATATTAAAAAAGGATGGGAATGTGAATCAGTGGATGAACACCTCTGGGTTGAATTTCTGGTACCAAAAAGAAAACAACAAATAAACACGCACACACAAAAAAAATAATAAACAAACAAATAAACAAACCCTCATGAGTAACAAGCCCTAAAATCAGCAGCCTCTCTCATGCTTGAATACAACACATGAAGTTGTGGTTCTCTCCTGGTAATTATCTCAGTCTTCATTATGCATTCTGGAGACATGCTGGAATCATGGGACATGGAAGCCCACAAAGGGCTTTGGAAAAAAGCTGGAAACACCTTACAATTATGGAACAAAATGCCCAGGTTTTCAACTGCTGATCTAAGCCTCACTAGACTAGTCAGAGGGAGGTGAACGCTAAGTTACCACAGAGAGACCCTCTGGCCACAAGACTCTGGAGAGGACCATGAGGACTCCCTAGCCATGACTACCAGTTTCCACCATTGCCACTTCTGTCAGCTTTAAGCCACCTTCCTACCCAGTCTCAAGATAACAAGGCACACTTACCATTTCCTGGCTCTCAGGGTTCTCAGTGTTCTCCCTGTGATTTGTTTTCAGTTTCTGCATAGCACAGACACCTGGGCTTGGATCCAGGACAGAAGCCTACAAAAAGATTGAAAAAATGGTGGGCTCCAGACACCAAGGGAACAGAAGATTGTGGACACCCTCCCCCTCATCACTGGCTGCATGAGTGTTGGACAGTTCTCACCTAAGAGACTGATTGGTCAAGGCTTCATGCCCTGCCTCCAACCTGAGCCAAGTGGGCGCAGAATCAAAGGCTGAATGACAGGCTGCTCCATTGTCACTGTTAAAAGACTATAGATCAGGGCTGAGGATGTAGCTTAGTCAGTAGAGTGCTTGTTTTGCTGATTAAGGCCATGGATTCAATCCCTTGCACTACGCACACACACTCTCCTCCCCCCAAAAAAATAAGTAAAGGACTTTGGGGACTAGGGTTATGGATAAGAGGTAAAGCACTTCTCTAGCATGCGTGAGGTATTGGGTTGAACACCCAGCACTGCATTAAAAAGCCACCCAAGAGAGGATGTGGCTCAAATGGTACAGCACTCCCTGGCATGCGGCGGCCCAGTTTTGATCCTCAGCACACCATGTTGTGTCCTCCAAAAACTAAAAGTAAATATTAAAAAAAAGCCAACAAACAAACTACTAATGACATTTGCCAAGAATGAATGAGAACCAAATCTAGATGAATACTCTGACCTCTGTCTCTATATTCATGTGTAAATAAGCAAGAAGGTAAACTTCTCTGTGTCTAATCACTAAAATAAGGGGATAGTGATTGTTTTCTTCAGTGGGAAGTGATTAAAAATCATTATTATGTATAAAGTACTTTAAATGTGAAAAATCTATTTTGGACATGTATAATGATTTTGGACATGTATAAAAATATTGTATAACTAACAATAATTTGTAATTTTATTATATAGTAGTAAATAAGAACCACAGAGATGCTATACCTATAAAGAACAGTCATTCTTTTCTTTTAATGAAAAAAAACATCACCATAGTTTGAACTTATAGTTATTATGAAGCTAGTCATACTTAAAATTCTTTCTCCATTCAGTATTACTATTTCAACAATGTTTGTTAGTTTATTTTCACAACATTATGGTGTTTCTTTTTTTTCTTTCTTTTTTTCTCTTTATTATTGGTTGTTCAAAACAATAAAAAGTTCTTGACATATCATATTTCATACATTAGATTCAAGTGGGTTATGAACTCTAATTTTTAGCCCAAATACAGATTGCAGAATCACATCGGTTACACATCCACATTTTTATACAATGCCATTAGTAACTGTTGTATTCTGCTACCTTTCCTATCCTCTACTATCCCCACTCCCCTCTTCTCTCTCTACCCCAGCTACTGTAATTTATTTCTCTCCTTGTTTTTTTCCAATTCCCCTCACAACCTGTTATATGTAATTTTGTAAAACAATAAGGGTCTCCTTGCATTTGCATGCAATTTTCCTTTTCTCTCCCTTTCCCTCCCACCTCATGTCTGTGTTTAATATTAATCTTTTCCTCCTGCTCTTCCTCCCTGCTCTGTTCTTAGTAGCTCTAATTATATCAAAGAAGACATTTGCATTTGATTTTTAGGGATTGGCTAGCTTCACTTAGCATAATCTTCTCTAATGCCATCCATTTCCCTGCAAATTCCATGATTTTGTCACTTTTTAGTGCTGAGTAATACTCCACTGTGTATAAATGCCACATTTTTTTATCCATTCATCTATTGAAGGGAATCTGGGTTGGTTCCACAGTCCAGGTATTGTGAATTGTGCTGCTATGAACATTGATGTGGCAGTATCCCTGTAGTATGCTATTTTAAGTTCTTCAGGGAATAGTCCAAGAAGGGCAATAGCTAGGTGAAATGGTGATTTGACCCAGATTTTTTCAATCAAAAATTCTAAAGTATAAATCATCTACTATGACTGTTTAGCCTAAAGCAAGATACTCATTGAATACAGTATAAGAAGAAAGCCATAATTTTGTCAGAAAGACAACACTTGTAAATTCAGGTACTATCTATAGTTACTGGCTTGGTTAGGTATCTAATTGTTACTATCTATAGAAACCAATCAATTGAACAAAAGTTTCAGGCAATTAATACCTGAGTAAAATAGTGCTTTTGTTTATGTAGTAATACTAAGTTTATATATCTTTCTTTTCTAACAAGCTGAACATAGCATCAAAACCCCAATCTCTCAATATACAGGAATTTAACCAAGACTTTTTACTGAACAACCAATTTATTCAGTTAAGTGAGTTTAGTGATTGCTGTCTGAGCCAAAATGTTTTTTCTCTGCATGCAAATCTGGGTCAGCTTCATGTAACATAAGGTCAAATGATTATAGGAATCCTCAAAGTTCAGCACTGCAGAGAAACAGCATGAATAATTTTCTTTCAAAAATGTTAAAAACTGATGTTACCAATCTACCATTGCATTTATTGAAAATCACAATGTTTTACCCAGGAGACATCTAATTTTCTGCACCACAACTCTCTTTAAAAGGCTCCAGTGTAAATTCATTGCAGAATGTATTTCTAGGTAAATAAATAATTTGACCCATGTATGGAATTTTTGAATAGATGCCAATTAAACAGGAGAGAAGAGCTGAAAAAATAAATTGTCATTTTAATTTTAAAGTAGTTGATCTTGAGCTATTACCATTGACAGTAGTTAGAGAGTCGGGCCATTTCTCTATTGAGGGCTCTTAATTTGTGAAAATAGTATCATACTATCAGCACAGTAGAAAACACCTCTTTTGAATTCTCTAAGGCAAAAAATGTATCATTTTCTCAAGTTTCTTTGAGTGAATAATTGTCTCAAAAAAATTTCTACTCTAAAATAGTGCTATTATATAGTCTTGCTCAATCCACTGTTTTCTCAATAGACTGAAAACCATTACACATTGTTAGCAGTCTTACTTCAAAATTCCTTTGGTGGTATTCCTGAAAAATATGAATACTGAGACCTTTTACTTCCTACAGGGAAATCCTCTTCCATCATCTTATAATCCTAATAAAGAGTGGAAAGAAGTATCTTGTTTTTCAAGTTTTTATACCTATATATGTTTGTATACAATTATATATAAAATTCTTTAAAGTAAATTATATATATATATATATATATATATATATATATATATATATATATATACCCACACATTGCCTACATAAAAATTACTTTAGGGATAATACGTTTAATATACCTGGAGAATTTAACTGCAATGTGGTCTCTTGTACATGAATTCATGTAGCTGGTTTCAGTGTTACACGCCAGAGTCTTGGGATGCTGAGGCAGGATGATTGTGAGTTCAAAGCCAGCCTCAGCAATTTAGCGAGTCCCTCAGCAACTGAACTCAGTGATATCCTGTTTCTAAATAAAATACAAAAAAAGGGCTGAGTATGTGGATCAGTGGTTAAGCATCACTGGGTCCAATCCTTGGTACCAAAATAAATAAATAAATAAATAAATAAATAAATAAATAAGGAATGCATTTCTGCAATCATGTAGGCATGCATAATGAATAAGTACATGGATTCAAGTTTAAACAAAAATATACATGGTAAAATTTTACTAAACTCCAATAGTTGGTAAAAAAAAAATTAAAGAAACTAAGTGTTAAAATACTTACATATTTACTGGAATACCATGAACTATTATCAATTATGTTGTAAACATTGACAACATGAACATTTAATAAACTATAATGTTATCAGAAAAAAATATTTTTTAAACATTACACTTAACTTTATCACTTGCTATATAATCACAGGGAGGCATTATTTAATCTTAATGCCTTCACATTTTAGGGTCTAAGTTTTAGATAGAAGAAGACCATCACTAGTCTTTGCTATGTGGGCCTACAGATACCTAATGTTAAAAAATCTACAGAATTTACAGTTATTAAATGAATTAATTTGGGAGTATTATGACTATGGGTAATTAATTTTTTTTTGATTTACCTTTTTTTATAGACTTCACAGGATGTTCTACTTTTGTAATAAGAATATTCCCTTTCAAAAAAAATTTTAAAACAATTAAAAGTAAATTAAGACTTGGAATAGATTTAGTTTTTAGTAATCAAAAAAAAAAACTTTGGGGCTCAGAAGGGAATATAGTACATGGGTTGAAAGTTTGCATTTTAGAGTTATGCTTTTCTGAGTCTCAATTCTATCTCTGCCTCTACTACTTAACAAGGAACACAGCTCTCTAGACAATGGTGTTGTAAACCTCAAATACAATAGTGCTTGCAAGGTACTTGGCACTCATAGTTAGTTTCAAAGGATAGTTGCCTTT
Organism: Callospermophilus lateralis; assembly: GCF_048772815.1. Lineage (NCBI taxonomy): Eukaryota > Metazoa > Chordata > Mammalia > Rodentia > Sciuridae > Callospermophilus > Callospermophilus lateralis. The sequence goes on along the minus strand of NW_027514422.1, from coordinate 531,096 downwards.
ATTATTACCTTAAAATCTAATTTTAATAAAATGAACAACCTATAAACTATTAGGCATTTCACACTTTGTACTCTTTTTGACAATAAAATATTTCTAAACCTTTAACTCATACTTGGACCTGGGCAAATACTCACTCAATTTATGTTGTATTTTCCACTTAACATATTATTCTAGGGTAGTGAAAAAGGCAACCAGTTCTCATGGCAATGACAAACATGTCTACCTGGAAGTCATCTTTGATACTGGAAACTTGAAACTACTCATTCCTTTAAATAAGAAACACAACCCTTCATTTGAAATACAAGTTATACTATACTCACAAACATATGGACAAAAGTGTTAGGGAATAATTGGTTGTGGTTGTTTTTCCTTTTCTGTGAAGGTGAGGATTAAACCCAAGGCCTTACAATTGCTATGCAAGTGCTCTACCACTGAGGTATACTCCCAGTCCCAAATATATGTATTGCATACAATCTCTTTAAAAAATCTGTTATGTACGTCATTAGTAACAAAATATGCTTATTACAAGATGAATTTTTTTTTTAGAGTAGAAATTGGAAATTTATAAAAGGACAGCAGAAAAGACTTCTCCCAGAGAAAGAAGGGGACCCAAAAGGTGGGAATCCGTGGAAGGGCTGTTCTTTCCACTTTTTATAGTTTTGGTGATGGAATATAGGTTGAAGGGGTTAGGACACAGGTGGGCCCAATTATCACCTTTTGGGATGGGCTTATCATTTCTCTAGGATGGGCTATCTCCGAATCTGTTGGGGGCTGTTTCCTGAGCTCCATTAACATTTCTTTGAGGTGGACTTTGGCCTAGGGCCTTTTCAGGACTTCATTAACATTCCATGAATTGTCCTGCATTTTCCCTGAGTCATTCCCAGCATGGCCTTCATTTTAGATTTCACTGGATATTAGACCCGATTTACCTAACTACACTGACTACCTAACTTTAAATCTTGCTTCATTCCCCCCTCTAATTTGGGAACTCCTTACTGGTGTAAGCAAGGGGGGCGAAGAAAATCTCTCTGGCCTCTTCAGGCTGAAAAGGGACGGTGTGGGGCAAGCAGTTTGGAATCTCCCGTTAAAAATTGGGTCTATCGAGTGGGTCCATGATAGAAGACTGATTGAGAAGTAATAGACTGGAAGGCCATTTGAGTGATGGGTGGTCTACAAGAGAAACAAGAATTCATTAGTACTGGAACCAGATTGATGCAGCAATAAATCCCATAGCACAGGAATATGCCAATGCGTATGATGGCAAAGACAAAGACTAACAATGTTTTCCACCAGGAACTACCAAGAACCAGGAGCTAAGATATTGTTTCCATGACAAAGTTGCTGAGGACATGGCTTCTATCTGAGCATGTAAATCTTCAAGGATATTCGTCACATTGCCAGAATTGTCAGGGGTGTAAACACAACATTTAACTTTTAGGGTTACAGATGTCCTTTTCCTTAAGATACAGTTTAATATCTTAATGTCATCTGAGCTTGCAAAATCCTTTTACTAGTATGACCTCTGTGTCTAATAGAGAAATATTTAATTCTGTTACTTAGGGCTGGATAACCATACTAGCAAACATTAAGCCTACCTGCTTAGGTTAGAAATAAAGGGATTGAACTAAAAACTACTCTGGCAGTTTCTTCTGATAGATATCAGGCATTCCTGTCTGAGAATCTCTTTTGAAGCTTCCTGTTTACTTATTTATATAAGTAACATTTAACTATTATTTTATTTAAAATGCCCAGAAATAGCTGTGTTTTGGCTTTGACTGTCTTTGCTAGTGTTTAAGATGAAGCAAGTCAAACTGACTTTTGTTTCTATCTATTGTTAACAGTCAGCTGAGTTTCCTTGAGAATCTTCAGGAACTTGCAGCAGCTTCTCAGATCTGCTAGTGCCATTTGTGCTAGGATGGGTCCAGCCCTTGCTTGACCATGTGGCTTCCCTCGGAAGCATCAGGGATGTCTCCATTTTCTGATGACCCTCCTCTTCACAGCAAATGCACTGATTGGCTTTCTGTCCTCCATTGGTCTCATTAATCTCCCTGATCGGGAGGTTATGTGGCCTAGAGTTGCAAATCTCTCTGGAAAAGTCCCCTATCCCCTGACTCAGACTGACTCAGAGGGCAAGAGCCAAATTTTTAATTTTAAAACTTAATCTTTTCTTAGTTCAATATTTATTTCCAGATAATCATATGAATAAATAAATCATGTATGCTAATTTTACGATATGCAATGTAAATAAATTGAATCATCTTCCAGAATAATTAAGATAAAATCCCTTTGCATAATAGCAATTTTTACCATCCAAATATCTAAAATAATAGCTTTCTTCATTTTCATACCTCTTAGTTAATAAGTAAGCTCATGTGTTTTAAAATAATACTTAACCTTACTGATTGAATATAAGTCAAGGAAAAGTAGGATCTTTTAATTTGGCAATAGGAAGGAAACATTTAAAATTTAAAGGAAATTAAGCTTTTTAAAGTATTTCTTCAAAATTTCCCAAAATCAATATTACATAAGGTAAAATTTTTATCTTTCTGTTCTCCAAAAAATACTAGTTCATTCGTAGTTGCATTATACCCTAAAACAAAATCCTGATTCAATGAAATATGTATTTTTATCTTTAAGGGTTCTAAAATGGTAAGATATTTCTTACTGTTCATATAACTGGAAATATAATAATTATGCTTAAACATTTTCACTTTAGATTCTAGATTATAATATCTTGTATTTTCAAAAACTCTCCTAGTAATTGAATTTCTACATTTATCTCAGTTTTTAAATACACATATTAATTAGTAATTCATACTTTAATATGTAGCATGTTATAATGAATTAAATGCTTAAAAATTACAAGACAATGATAATGAGGGTATTTTAAATGTTATAAGATTAGTATCTCCCATTTAAATTGCTTTGCTACATAATTTAACAAATGGAATTGCAGACTCAATATAGCAGAGTGAATCTGTGGTACCTCATCATGCACAGATTTTTCTAGCTTCATAAATGACATTATGATCTTGGATTTGGATTTCACCTTTCTGTGTGCTAAAGAACTACATCTTGGGTTAACTGAATCTATTTCACACGACTGTTGGAAAAAAAAATTTCAAAGTGGCTTTATAGAAATATACTAGACAAATTTAAGATATAATCTATTAGAACTTAATTTTCTTTATTTCACAATGTTACATTACTGGAACTCATGTGCCAAAATGCCCCAAGACAATTGATACAAATCCACTGAGAATATGACATTCAGAGAACTGTAATTACTGGTTAGTAATTCAATTTTCCTACGAGGAAAATACTGAATCACTTGCTCTCCCAGAAAAAGAGAAAGGAAAAAAAAGTTTTAAATGAAACTTGAATATGTATCTTGGACATTTTACAAAGTAGTTCATATTTTTTGGTTGTAATTTCTTCATGGATATGAACTTGATCTTAAGAGATAATATCCCTTATGAGCTCATCACATTTATTTCTTTCCTAAGACATACAAAAACAGAATCACTTAAATATTTAAATTCTTAATTTTTTTTTACTCTTAGAAATATGTCACTACAAAGAAGCACATATTAAGCTGCATACCCTTATGTACATATTATATCAATATGAAAAAGCATTTATTTTTCTTTTGCAAATTTATTATGTAAAGCCTAAAACAAAACAGCATTAAATATTTTTTTACAATAACTCAGGACCTTTCCTTAAGTGTATTCTTAAGTTCTTAAAAATTTCTTAAATCATTATTTATCTTTAAAGATTTGTGAATATACTTAGCTATAATTAGAGAAGAATTTAATTTTGCTATATAAAGTTTATGGAAATAATATCATCTCATGGGAAGGCTGGAATATTTTAATCTCTGTCTGACTTTTGTTGTGTGTTTTCTGCATCTGCAAAGGTAAATATAACTCAATAGTTCTTGTTTTATAAGCTAGCCATAAATTTGTAAAATTGGAGAGACCATTAAGTGTATTTCATACAAAAAAAAATAGTTTTAGATCCCTACATATTCTGGACCCTTTATCATGTAGTTTTTGTACTTTGGACTTTTCAGATATTGTCTATTCCATATGATTGTTCAGTCAAGTGTGAAACTTCTTTGAAATTCAAGGTATTACATGATTTCTTCTATATAAAATATTTTCTTTAGAAAATTTTACTGCTGGGAGCCATCAGCCAAGTAGGTATGACAAATTCCTTGCCAGCTTACTCCCATGCTGTCTAGTGGAAGGACTTCTGAAAGGTGACCTTGCTCAAGGACCAGGGCAGGATCCGTGTTTAGGGTGTTCCCCCTTTAGAATAGGGCAGTTTAGCATAATAGGAGAGTAGGGTGTTTCCCCTTTAGAATAGGGCAGTTTAGCATAATAGGAGAGTAGGGTGTTTCCCCTTTAGAATAGGGCAGTTTAGTATAATAGGAGATTAGGGTGTTCCTCTTTTGGAATAGGGCGTATCCTGCTGCTGAGTTCCTCTTGAGTGCTTAGGGTCAAACAGTATATTTTGGGAGACAGAAGCCCATGCGGAGTGGATTTGGGAGAGAGTGGATTAGGGCAGAGTGTGGATTTGGGAAGAGAACGTGGATTCCCCCAGAACGTGTTTGTAGACGGCCAGTGTGAGTTCGGGAATAAAGAATTGCTGTTTGAATCTACAAGCTGTGTGGAGACTCGTGATTTGTGCCCAGCCGAGAGACTGCAGCATCTGGTGGCCCGTACGCGGAACGTCTGAAACTTGGAGGTAAGTGAAATTGCTCGCCCCTGAGGGAAGGCGAGAGAATGGGTGACCATTTCAGAAAACAATGTGTTCTTCTTTTGATTTATTTTGTTTTTCTTTCAAGCTGCCTATCCCTAGAAATTTCTCAGGCAAACTGGAAAAAATGGTTGACTAAAGGTTTGAAGTTTGTCGGCCCTGAGGAAGAGAAAATTGATACAACGATTTTTTATTCTGTTTTTGCTTCATTCAGTTTCGGTTTTGTTTTGTGTTATCTTATTGGGTTGCGTTATCTTTATAGTAGATTAAAACAAACTGAAAAGATGTTAAGTAAATTGTTAGAGGTTCAGAACATGGTGAAAGACATTTTAGATCAAGCAAAAGAGAAGGTCTCTCCAGCTAGTCAGACAGAGGAAGAAAATTTAAAGGAAAAGGGGTTGTTAGGAAAAAGGCCACAACAGGAGGCTGTTACTAACTCCGTTTTATCACAAGAGGGCATAATTCAACCAACAGCCCCACCGATAGAGACAGCTGAGTGGCCCTCAAACCCCGTAGTTGATAAATGGGATCCTGAGACAGGACCTCAAAGATTAGCATGTCCTGTACTTGAACAGGCAGGAGGGCAGCGAATTCACCGTGCTTTAGATTTTAAAACAGTGAAGCAGTTAAAAGAGGCTGTAACAACCTATGGTCCCCAAGCTCCCTTCATGGTGAGCATGGTCGAGTCTATTACTAACTTGGACATGACGCCAGCAGATTGGGCTAGCATGTGTAAATCTGTGCTAAATGGAGGACAATATTTGTTATGGAAGGTTGCCAATGAGGAATTTTGTGCAGAGACAGCTAGGAGAAATGCAGCAGCCGGTTACCCTCAAAGAAATTTAGAAATGTTGCTAGGAAAAGGACCTTATGAGGGTCAGCGGCAACAAATTGAATATGATCCTGCTATATATGCACAAATTGCTGCAGACGCAGTTAGGGCATGGAAGACTTTACAAGGACATGGAGATTTACAAGGTCAGCTATCTAAGGTAATACAGAGAGCTAATGAACCTTACGCTGACTTTGTAGATAGGCTAATTCAAACGGCTGCCAAAATTTTTGGGGATACGGAACAAGCAATGCCATTAATAAAACAACTGGCTTATGACCAAGCAAATCGTTGCTGCAGAGAGGTTATTAGACCATGGAGACATGAAGATTTAAACACATATATTAAATTATGTAGAGATATTAATGAACAAGGGCAAGTCTTGGCAGCTGCAGTACAACAGGCTTTAGATACCAGGCCAAAAACATGCTATGATTGTGAACAAACAGGACATTTTAAAAGGAGTTGCCCCATAGGAGGAGGATTTAACAAAACTAGGTATCAAAGAAATAGAATACCGGGTATTTGCCCACGATGCCGTAGAGGGAGACATTGGGCTAATGAATGCCGTTCTCAAACTACCATAGAGGGTACTCCCTTACCAAAAAACGGAAAAGGACCAGGTATTTACCCACGATACCGTGGAGAAAGGCATCAGGCTCCGTTGCCAAAAAACGGACAGCCGGGCCCAATGCTCCGGGGCCCACAACCACAAATATACGGGGCAATGGAGGAACCCAGCAACACCATCAGAGTAGTGCCCAGGACACATTGTCCATTAAATCCCTCATCAGACAAACCCGAGGGAGCGCAGGGTTGGACATCTGCGCCTCTGCCAGAGCAGTACTAACTCCAGAGATGGGAATTCAAATCATTCCCACAGGAATAAAAGGACCTCTTCCCCAAGGGACAGTAGGCTTATTATTGGGACGTAGTTCATCTACATTAAAAGGACTTATGATAAGTCCCGGGGTAATTGATCCCGATTATGTAGGTGAAATAAAAATTATAGCTAGTTCTCCAAGAGGTATATCAGTAATTTCACCTGGAGACAGAATAGCACAGTTGTTAATAATACCCAGCCTACATAATAAATTTCCTAGTCATAGTGTAGAAAGAGGTTCCAGGGGATTAGGCTCCACAGGTGTAGATTGGGCTATGTTGTCTTTAAATTTAGATTCTCGCCCAATGTTAAAACTAAATATTCAAGGACACGACTTTAATGGGCTACTGGACACAGGTGCAGACCTTAGCATCATATCTAGTAAGGAATGGCCAAAACATTGGCCATTACAACAAGCCACTCAAACGCTTCGAGGCCTAGGAGTGGCTACTAATCCCCATAGAAGTGCAATGATATTAGATTGGAAGGATCCTGAAGGTTGTGAGGGAACTATACAGCCCTATGTATTGGATCATCTTCCTATAAATTTATGGGGACGAGATGTCCTAGATCAATTAGGTTTGACGTTAACAAATAACATCAATCCTAATGCCCCCACTACTAGGGCTAAACAAGGTTTTAGGAAAGAAAAAAGATTAGGAAAACAAGGACAAGGTATAGCAGCACCAATTCAAATAGATCAAGGAACAGACAGACATGGGTTGGATTTTCAGAAAGGGCCACTGAGACAATCAAAATTACTTGGAAATCAGAAAGACCAGTGTGGGTTCCTCAGTGGCCCCTGACTAAAGAAAAGATACAAGTAGCCCATGATCTGGTCAAACAACAATTAGCGGAAGGACATATACAACCTTCCATATCTCCCCATAATACTCCCATTTTTGTCATTAAAAAGAAATCTGGTAAATGGAGATTATTGCAAGATTTAAGAGCCATTAATAATGAAATGGTTATTATGGGACCTGCTCAATCAGGGATTCCTCAATTGTCTGCTTTGCCAAAAACCTGGCATGTTTTAGCCATAGATATTAAAGATTGTTTTTTTTCAATTCCAATTCATCCCGAGGATAGTCCACGTTTTGCATTTACTATCCCTGCATTAAATCATGAAGGTCCTGATCAGAGATATGAATGGAAAGTACTCCCTCAAGGGATGGCTAACAGTCCAACTATGTGTCAAATATATGTTAATAAAGCAATCCAGCCACTTAGAAATCAAAATCCTGAACTACAAATATTTCACTATATGGATGATGTATTATTGGCACATAAAGATAAAAACATATTGCTGGAATGTTATGCCACACTTACAAACTTATTAAAAAATTATAATCTAGAGATAGCAATAGATAAAGTACAATTAAATTTTCCAATTAATTATTTAGGAGTTCTATTATCCTCAACCATGGTCCGTCCACCAAAAATTCAAATACGAGTAGATCAACTCAAGTCACTTAACGACTTTCAAAAGTTATTGGGAGACATAAATTGGATAAGGCCTTATCTAGGCATACCAACAGGAGAGTTGGGACCTTTATTTGATATTCTAAAAGGTCCATCAGATCCAAACTCACCTCGCATGTTAACTCCTGAAGCAAGAAAGGCATTGAAAATTATTGAAACATATATGGAAAATATACATTTGGATAGAATTGATATAAGTTTGCCTTTATTATTTATTGTACTAAAAACAAAAAATATTCCTACAGGAGTATTTTGGCAAGAAGGTCCATTATTGTGGATACATTTATCTTATTCTCCTAACACTATTCTTACTAGGTATCCTGAGGCTGTAGGACAATTAATACTCAAAGGAATAAAAGCAGCGAAGGGAGTGTTTGGAATTTCTCCCAATAAAATTATTACTCCATATACTATGGATCAAATTGATGAGTTAGCTAATGAGTTAAATACTTGGGCAATAATCATGTGTAAATCTAATGTTTCATTTGATAATCACTTACCATCTAATCCTTTGTTGTCTTTTTGGTCTAAGCATCCTGTAGTTTTTCCAAAAGTGACAAGAAAAACCCCTATCATGAATGCTCCAAATATATTCACTGATGGGTCAAATAATGGTACAGCAGCAGTAGTTACCCCTGATCAAACTTTTACATTTTTAGTACCCAAACAATCAGCTCAAAAGGTAGAGCTTAATGCAGTATTACAAGCTTTTTTAATGTTTAAAGATTCTGTATTTAATTTATTTTCTGATAGTCAGTATGTAGTTAATGCTATAGTATCTCTTGAAGATGCTGGTAGGATTTCCCCTTCTTCTACTGTTTTCTCTTTGTTTTCCACTATACAAAGTCTAATCTGGGACAGAAAAGATCCATTCTTTATAGGACATATTAGAGCACATACAGGATTGCCTGGAGCCCTTAGTTTGGGCAACGATTTAGCAGATAAAACTACACATGACATACATATTTTCTCTACACTAGAAGAAGCTATGAATTTTCATAAAAAATTCCATGTTAATGCTAATACTTTACAAAAGCGTTTTAAAATAACTAAGGAACAAGCCAGACATATAATAAAACAATGTCAAAATTGTGTGACCTTTTTACCACAAGTTAATCTTGGAGTCAATCCTAGAGGACTGATACCTAACCATATTTGGCAGATGGACGTCACACACTTGCCAGAATTTGGAAAATTAAAATATTTACATGTTACAGTTGATACTTCTTCCGGATTTTTGATGGGCTCCCTTCATGCCGGAGAAAAAACTAAAGATGTTATAGCTCATTGCTTACAAAATTTTGCCACTGTGGGTGTTCCTAAACAGTTAAAAACTGATAACGGTCCTGGCTATACCTCTACCTCTTTTAAACAATTTTGCTCATCATTTGGTATTACTCATATAACAGGAATTCCATACAATCCACAGGGACAAGGCATAGTTGAAAGAGCTCATCAAACTATTAAAACGTACTTACTAAAACAAAAAGAGGGAATTGGAAAGGGGTATATATCCCCCAAAGATAAACTTAAAATAACCCTTTTTACTCTAAACTTTTTAAATTTGGATTCATCAGGACTTAGTGCTGCGGAAAGGCATATGTATCCAAAAAATGTGCATAAGCCTAAAGTTCTTTGGAAAGATATTCTAACAGGACAATGGAAAGGTCCAGACCCAGTGATTGTCTGGAGTCGGGGCTCTGTTTGTGTGTTTCCACAGGGAGAACAGCAGCCGATTTGGATTCCAGAAAGACTAACCAAAACGATTTCTACAGATCAAAAAGAAGATAATTTGACTCAAATCCATAACAGCTGATATCCAGAACTCCAGCTTGGCCATTCTTACATCTGCGACTGTGATTAACCAGGATGCTTTTTTCAATATCTATTTTATTATTGCATTTTTCCCACATCATAAGGTTCTATATTTATTTTTTGAGCTCATACAAACCTAGGTTAATGTTTTTCTGATCAGTTTTATTTTTTGACTGTGGAGTTTTTAAACATTGCAATGGAGATTTCACCTAGGTAAAGCTACAAGGCCTTTATTATTATCTTATGTGTTGTACGTTTGTTTGCACATTTGTGTTTTGTGTTATATGTCTGTGTGTGCGTATGTCCATATTTCATATATGAGGAGCGCTCATGAGAAAATGGATCCAAATTATTATTTTTTTTTATTCACGTGATTTAAATGGCTTAATTTAAATTAGGTAAACAGCTGTTAAGGATTCTTTTTAAGGTGGTTAACAGATCTGCTTGTTTACTAATTTAAATCAGGTAAACAGCTGTTAAGGATTGTTTTTTAAGTAGGTTAACAGATCTGTTTGTTTACTTTCACCTTTCCTTTTCATTATATTTAATAATTCTTTTCAGGATAATGTCTTTTTAGCATCATTGCCAGAATTCCTATCTTCATCCCAATGAATATAACTCAACAAGTATGCTCAATCAAGGAGTCAACTTACTTTGGGAGGAAACGGACTTTGAGAGGAGACGGACAAATTGATAGATTCCTCCCCTTTGAACTGCTTACAGAACTTGCCTGGACTATGTAACTACGTTTAGTGCAGCAAATTGTGGTAATGCTGGCATATCTTTGCTGATGGTGTCACCAGTGATCTTTGCTGATGGTGTCACCAATGATGCAATTTTTCCAAAGGAACTGTCAATTGGCTTGGTGTCGTGGCATTTCTGTATCCTCCTCCCTTCTGCTAGTGATGGTCTAAATTTGGGGGCCAATGGCTATATGCTGGACCGGCAGTCAGTGACGGGTATGATCCAATTGCAATGGTATCAACCTAAGACAGGAGGCTGACGCCTAAAGGTCAGTTGCCTAAAGGTCAGTTTTCCCATGACGGGTAAGAACCATATGTTGAATTGGACAACCTACCAGGCGCGGTCCTTAAGCCACATTAACCTCACTCCCCCACTGGCACCAAGGCCAAATTTGGGGGCCAACAGAGGTGAGGCAAAGAACCTCACCCCCCCACTGGTGCATAGACCTATCCACAAGTATGGCTGTATGCTGGACCGGTAGTCAGTGACGGGTATGATCCAGTTGCAATGGTATCAACCTAAGACAGGAGGCTGACGCCTAAAGGTCAGTTACCTAAAGGTCAGTTTTCCAATGACGGGTAAGAGCCATATGTTGAACTGGACAACCTACCAGGCACGGTCCTTAAGCCACATTACTTGTTGTTTAATTAATCAGAAGGGGGGAGATGCTGGGAGCCATCAGCCAAGTAGGTATGACAAATTCCTTGCCAGCTTACTCCCATGCTGTCTAGTGGAAGGACTTCTGAAAGGTGACCTTGCTCAAGGACCAGGGCAGGATCCGTGTTTAGGGTGTTCCCCCTTTAGAATAGGGCAGTTTAGCATAATAGGAGAGTAGGGTGTTTCCCCTTTAGAATAGGGCAGTTTAGCATAATAGGAGAGTAGGGTGTTTCCCCTTTAGAATAGGGCAGTTTAGTATAATAGGAGATTAGGGTGTTCCTCTTTTGGAATAGGGCGTATCCTGCTGCTGAGTTCCTCTTGAGTGCTTAGGGTCAAACAGTATATTTTGGGAGACAGAAGCCCATGCGGAGTGGATTTGGGAGAGAGTGGATTAGGGCAGAGTGTGGATTTGGGAAGAGAACGTGGATTCCCCCAGAACGTGTTTGTAGACGGCCAGTGTGAGTTCGGGAATAAAGAATTGCTGTTTGAATCTACAAGCTGTGTGGAGACTCGTGATTTGTGCCCAGCCGAGAGACTGCAGCATTTTACATACCCTTATCAAGTCTGAAACCAAGGTTGTAATTTTAAAATGGGAATGAATACTTTATGTTGAATTTATTATCCCACAAGAATAATAATGCATAAATATCATGTTTAAACAATCATGGATAAACCTTCTCTGATGGCAAATCTTAATGTGTCTACTCATTGGGAGCACACTCTCTTTCATGTAAGAAACAATAGAGCAAATGCAGAGATTTTCCTATACAAATCGAGACATGCCAGATTGAACTGTGAGGAAGTCTCAGGAGATGTCTTCCTAAAATATCATCTGTCAAGAAACTTTAGTTTTAAAGACTGGAATTGAAAGATCTCAGACCCACCCGTGAGGAATTCATGTTTACATACATCTGTGCCTGACAGTTGGCTGGGTGTAAGAGCCAGAATTCAAGATAGGCCCAAAGAGGAGCAGATTCATATTTCTGAAATCTCCTCTCTCCTTGACAGAAAAATATTTAACTGTAACTTGATATTGTCTATAATGTCATTTCCATATACCTTTTGAAAAAGATACCACCAGAAAACAACTAAACATTCGATAATACATTTCTCTGTTTTTTTGCAACAAGGTGAATTCACCTTCCCATGGCTTTCTCAAGATCATAAATAAGAAGCACTGCATGAGAATATACAAAGAAAGCAAAGTAAACTAAGGACAAGATGAATTTCCTGTCTATTTTCTTCATGGTGGTAATTTCTTAAAATATAATAATGGAATTGTTTAGTTTCATCTTTAAGTATTGAAATTGATGAAAAGAATTTGACAACACATAAAAATATGTAAGCTAGTATGTGACTAGAGATTGCCATGTAAACTAAATGAAATGATTAAATGTAAAAATGAAAATGTAACAGGACTTATATAGTCTTTGTGTTTTAACAAATTACAATTTTCATTTTGGGTATATGTGGATATTATTGTACGTGTACCTTAAAAACACATTAATTTTCTGAGGGCAGACCATTAATTGGGTCCAATTCACTCTTAACATGAATTGTAAACTCTCTATTATTCAATCTTCCCTCAGTCTGATAGTTGTGAACTCCCAGGTTATCATGAGTATGGCTAAGATGCACTGTGCAGTGCTCATTCAACAATTTGCTGCTGTGGTGCTTGAGTTCCTGTGGTTCTTGATGCCTGAGGTAGTTTTTATTCTTTTGCCCAGCTTACATTCCATACTTTCTTCAAAGTTTTAGAGAAGTATTTCAATGCCATCTAGAAACTATCTATTTTCTTAGTAATGAACCCCAACAACACATTGCAGTAATACGTTAAATTTATAAATCCTTCAAAGCTTTTAGTAAGTCTTTCTAAGAAGGACTGGAGATTTGTAAACTCACAGAAATGCAATAATGTATTATTGATTTTTGTTAATGATATGCTCATACTGATTACAAATTTCATAGTGTTATAATTGAATATGACATGTAGTAACAATACAGTTACATAGAAAATGACAAGTAAATCAGTACTATGTATAACTATTTCTAATATACATGGCAAGTTTCAGGCTACATTTATTTGAATTTGCATTTGTCTATCCAATAGATAACCAAATTGTTTTTTAAGGCTTTGTGTGTATGTGTGTATGTGTGATGTGTGAATGTGTGATGTGTGTATGTGTGTGTGTGTGTGTGTGTGTGTATATATATATATATATATATATATATATATATATATTTAAAAATATTTCTATATACTCTCACACTCACACTCTAAATAATATTACATAATATTATTGTGGTAATATTTGCTTACAAATGAATAATTAACAACACATATGATTTATATCAGAATATATTCTTGAAAATGTTCTGTAAAATATTTTAGCTGGATAATTTAAGTGTATAAGCAAAGCTGAAATTTAAAATTTAAATTCCAGGTAAGATTATGATGCAGTAATTTAAAAAAAAATACTATGTTAACAAAAAATATAAAATGGCCCAGGAATTTTTAATGATTTGTGTGCAGACCTTTGTAGTTAACCTCAGAAACACAAATCTGAGCTAGATGTTTTTAAATAGCAGATGATTATTAACCAACTTAAAAGTCTAATGGAAATTTGTTCATAATTGTCTATTATTTAAAAGCAGTGCTCTTCATAGTTTGAATCTGGTGCTACCAGAATCATTACACTAGGAAAAATACTAACAAGCATAAGCTTCTTCTAACCTATAGATATTTTCTGACATGTTGCTCACCATCTCTAGCAGTCAGAGAAATGCAAAGCAAAACCACCCTAAGATTGGCAGCCATTAGGAAGTCAAACAACAACAGGTGCTGGCGAGGATGTGGGGAAAAGGGTACTCTTGTACATTGCTGGTGGGACTGCAAATTGGTGCGGCCAATTTGGAAAGCAGTATGGAGATTCCTGGGAAAGCTGGGAATGGAATCACCATTTGACCCAGGTATTGCCCTTCTCGGACTATACCCTGAAGACCTTAAAAGAGCATACTACAGGGATACTGCCACATCGATGTTCATAGCAGCACAATTCACAATAGCTAGACTGTGGAACCAACCCAGATGCCCTTCAATAGATGAATGGATAAAAAAAATGTGGCATTTATGCACAATGGAGTATTATGCAGCACTAAAAAATGACAAAATCATGGAATTTGCAGGGAAATGGATGGCATTAGAGCAGATTATGCTAAGTGAAACTAGCCAATCCCTAAAAAACAAATGCCAAATGTCTTCTTTGATATAATGAGAACAACTAAGAACAGAGCAGGGAGGAAGAGCAGGAGAAAAAGATTAACATTAAACAGAGACATGAGGTCGGAGGGAAAGGGAGAGAAAAGGGAAATTGCATGCAAATGCAAGGAGACCCTCATTGTTATACAAAATTACATATAAGAGGTTGTGAGGAAAATGGGGAAAAAACTTATTCTAACCTATAGATATTTTATGACATGTTGCTAGTATAAACATGGTGGTTACTTATTGCATGAAGATCAGAAAAAATTGGCAACCACTTTACATTAACAGTTATTATTATTTGCAAAAAGTCAAACACAAATGTCAATACACACATATATTCTGTAATAAAATTTCTTGGATCTTACATTTATTTTTATTTTATTTATAATGACATTTATTTTAACATCTTCTATAAATCAGGCAACTGTAAGAACCACTTACCCCCTCGCACGTATGAAAACACTTGCCTGTTAACTGCTAAATACCTGGCACTTAGAATGTACCTCATTCATTTAATGAGCTCAAAAATAACCTTTGCAAGAAATAACTGGTGGGGCTATGGTATTCAGTGATAGGGTTTTATTCCTCAGCACCAGATTAAAAGAAATAAATAAAAGAAAGGTATTGTGCACATCTGTAACTAAAAATATTTTTAAAAAATAACTGATGATTACATTATAACAGTACTTTTCAACTTTATTTTGTTCAACAAACTGAGTTAGCATGCCCTTATCAACCTTCCTGCCTATATCAATATAGTGTTTCACAGATAAACTTTCACTTCTCACATGAAGTTTCAGAAGGAAAATGCATCCTATTCCCTGGTTCCTACACTCATTGACTTTTTTTTTCTTCACTAAATCTAAAATTACTGCCAATATAAGTTTTAGAAAGCCACATGAACCCTGAGAACTGAAATTGTAGCAGTCTTGAACTCAGACAGTTAGCATGAAAACCAAAGAAGGCACTGACCTCTTGGTGGACTCCCCAGAAGCACCCAGTTAGGAAAAATGAGCTCTGCTTGACATCACTGCCCATCCAGTGTTTCTAGCTAAGTTCTTGAAACCTTCTACTCAATGCATTTTCCTTCAGTTCTAAAGCAAACATTCAAAACTTGAATAAATTAAAATTTACCTCAGCAAAATGATTCAATAACTTCCATGATATAAAATGTTTTCTTCTTTAAATAAAGTGATCAATATTAGAAAATGGGAGGGAGAGTATAGTGTGCATAACAGAATGAAGACAAATAGAACGAATGTGTTCTCTATATATTATATTTGATTTTTTTTTTAAAAAATGGTTCTATCAATACTCAGATCTGTCCTGAAGGTTTGCAAGCTCACTTTGCCACTGAGATAGCCCTAGTCCACAGAGAAGAAAAACTGTCTAATAAGTTAAGGTGAATGTCAGAGATGCAGTATAAATCATACCATCATTTTCATTTTAATTCAGGACAAAAGTAATATTTATTTTCTCTGTGTCCCATAGATGCAATACTCTTGCAATTATTAAGTTCCTTGGATGATTATATAATTCCTCAGAGTCGTATTCCTACATGGGAAAACTAATTATTGCATAAATGTCAATTATTTGAGAATTAATTTATAAGAGTTGTGCAAGATTGGAGAATATAACAATTGAGATTTTTTAGGTTTTATTTTATTTCTGATTGATATAATAGGATGTTTAAACACTTGTATACATTGTATAATCATACATTCACGGTAAACAACAAATCCTTCTTAAATATTTATCATTTCTTAAAGTAAGAACCTTCCGAATTCTCCCTTCAATTCTTTATACATTATTGCTAAGTCACTCTACTTTACAATAAAACTCCAGAAATTATTCCTTCTAACTATAAAACTATTCCCATTGACAACTTCCCTACCCCTTCTAAATCTTGCCTAACCACTCTTCTACTCTCAACTTTTAGGAGATCAACAGGTTTAGAGTTTATTGTTTTTCACTGAGTCTTTTTACTGAAAGTAATGCTTTTACATTTTATTTGAAATAGAGATAATAGATAATAAATCTTGAGAGCTTCAGAATTAGATCATTTAAATAAACAACTCATTTTGAAAACCTAAAAAATGGGAAACAAACAAATAATCTTAGAGAAGATATTACTTTAGATGTGGATACAAATGTGCATGTCCAAGTGTGTACACATGTTCATGTACACAGTAAAAAAAAAAATTGCAGGGGCTGGGTTGTGGCCAGTGGTAGTATGCTTGCCTAGCACATATGAGGCACTGGGTTCAGACCTGAGCACCACATAAAAATACATAAAACAAAGGCATTTTGTCCAACTACAACTAAAAAATATTTAAAATAAATACATGAATAAATACATAAATAAATAAAGAGAATTGCAATTCAATACAAAGAAGAGGATTTTTTCAATGAACAAATTTGCTTCTTTTGAAAATCAAATTGGATCTTGATAACATACCATATTTAATGCCAGATGGATTCAACATTTTTGGGGGGTCACCCCACCAGCTGTGATTACAGGTGTGTGTCACTGCATCCGGAAGACTCAACACTTAGATGACAAAATTAGAATGAAAGAAGTGAAATCAAAGAGAAAGATGTGAATAACTAACATTGGAATAACTAATTTTGCAATTGAGAAGAAGGTTGTAAGACTAGGAATAGAGGAGAAATTCACAAGTTTATTATATTTTGCAATATAAATAATGAAACATTAGAATCACTGAACAGACTCATATGGAATAAAAGAAATAAAAAATAGATAATATCATATATATATATATATATATATATATGATATTATCTATAACTTTTCCATATATACAATCTATAAATAAATAAATATTTTATATAAATTTATATTTGCATGTGTATGTATGTATATATATATATATATATATATATCTTACTAATTTGCTTAGGGCCTTACTAAGTCTCTAAGCCTGGCTTTGAACTTGTGATTATTCTGCTTCACCCTCCTGAGCCACTGAGTAAAACAAGTTAAACTGATATAAGAATTTTCACTTCCTAAACTTTCTGAAGAAAAATTTGCCAAAATTTTGGAGTATGTGTGTACTTTTATTAAACTGTATACTTTTGATCTAGTAATTCCAATTTCAATCATTCTTGATATTCAGGTTAAATATTTATATAAAAATGTGTTCTATAATTTTATTTGTATGAATTATAAATAATAATCTATTGATTAATATCTTACACGTTATTACTATGATAGTATACGGTAAAATAGTTTCAAAATATTTTTGAAGATTATTGATCTGCAGAGACATTAGATTACAAATGCTCAAGTTAAAAACGTATAAAATATGTTCATTGGGAGTTTGCTCATATATAGACATATAAGCATATAAGTTTAAATTCACACTATTTTTGTATTTAAACAGAAGTCTTCATAAACACACCTTACATACAGATGTATGATAAAACACTAAAATACAAGCCATGTTAAACTTAAAATACAGGTGAATTTATTATCATATTAATGGTTTTTGTTTTTCAAAATGCTAATTGAAGGATATTTAAAAACTTCTTCACTTTTTAATAAAAGTATTGTTGGAAGACTATATGATAGAGATTGTCTAAGTAATTCTTCCATGATGAATTGAATATACGTTGTAGGCTATGTATGAAAATGGGTTGTCTCTCTGAACGCATGAAGGAATTTAATTACAAAAATCTTATGTCAATGATATTAAAGAAGGTAGAAACTAATTGGACTATGGTGTTTAGTGGTAGGGCCCTTGAAAAATGATTAGGTTTGATTCCTTCATTAGGATGGAGCCCCTTTGATGGAGTTCTGGTGATTTTATAAGGAGAAAGAGATAAGATATATATTTGAGAGATACACAACATGGCGCCTGCCATGTTGTGATTCATCCAAGAGGGACTCCTCTCAGAGCCTTAAACCTGTAAAGATCTGAAATATCTGAAAGATGGGATAAATGGCCATGACCAGAATGCTGATAGAAATACAGACAGTAAGGACCATGCTGATGAGAACTCAGATGCAAATGAAGACTATTCTACTGGAAACTGGAATCAACAATTGTCACACCTCTGCTGTGAATGTGGCTGAACTGTGTCCATGCTCTAAAGCTTATGGAGGGCCAAATCTAGAAGTGAGGGACTATAATATCTAATGAAGAAAATATGTAGTCAAAACAGCATTCAGGCTCCTTCCTGGTTACTTTCAATTGTATTCTACACAACTTGGAACCAATGGGATAATCTAAAGCTGAAATGTGTAATTTAAAAGAGAAATATGGAGAATTCACAGCCTGTTTAGGGAAGGAGTGAGGCAAAGCACATTTATGACAGAAGGGTAGAGTGGAAAAACCACTTTCTAAATGGCATGTGCTCATTAGTAAGACAATTGGGAAAAAGCCTAATTTCTTGACCACTGAGCCACATTGCAGCCCTATTTTGTATTTGATTTAAAGACAAGATCTCACTGAGTTGCTTAGCACCTTTTTAAAAAAAATATATATATATTCTTTAGTTCTAGGTGGACATAATATCTTTAATTTTTTATAGTGATGAGGATGGAATCCTGTTCCTCACATGTGCTAGGGGAGTGCTCTGTTACTTGAGCCACAACCCCAACCCTTAGCGCCTCACTTTTGCAGAGGCCAATTTTGAACTCACAATACTACTGCCTCAGCCTCCCAAGCAGCTGGGATTTCAGGTGGGCATCACCGTGCCTGGCTTTATCTTATGTTTGAGGCGAGATCTTGCTTATGTTGACCAGGTTGGCTTCCAACTCCTGGGCTCCAGTGATTCTCATTGTCACAGCATTCTGTACAGCGGGGACAGCGGGGACTACAAGGTCATGCCACCATGACTGGCTTCTTATTTTTTAAACAAGGCTGTCCAGAGCTGGGTCCGGGGCTCAGTGATAGAGCTCC
This sequence comes from Callospermophilus lateralis, assembly GCF_048772815.1. Classification (NCBI taxonomy): domain Eukaryota; kingdom Metazoa; phylum Chordata; class Mammalia; order Rodentia; family Sciuridae; genus Callospermophilus; species Callospermophilus lateralis. Next base: position 511,726 of record NW_027514422.1, on the reverse strand, counting down.
TTGCTTAGCTTGCATGAGGCACTGGATTCGATCCTCAGCACCACCTAAAAATAAGTAAAATATACATTAAAAAAATACAACAACATGATTTAAAAAAGCAAGATTGTTCTGATGTCCCAATTTAACAGATGAAGCTGTTGAGGCTGGGGCTGTTTAACTTGCTGTAACAGACGCTGTGGGTGCTCCACCCATGACCCCCACCTATCCCGCTCAAGGCTCTGACGGTGCAGGGGGGATAGAGAGCCGAGTCATGTTATTGGTAGAGGCTGGGACACATACACTGGCAGAGGCTAAGCCACTTTCCTAAGTTTCCCCACTTTCCCTGGGGAGTCTGTGTCTTGCAGCATGACAGATGAGCCATGTCTTGCAGGCATGGTGGACTGTGTGTGGACAGTCAAGGGGGTAGGACTGGAATGAGGGTGAGCAGGAGAAAATAAGGTCCCTGTGGCCTCCAGTTTTCCCACTGTCATTACTGGGTTTGAGAAGCCTAAGCCATCCTGTGTTACAGAATCAGAGCCCCAAGCCTAGCACCCCAATTGCCATCCCAAGCAATCCTCCCTGGGAAATCTCCAGTGGGGTGTGCCGGCTGGGTTTTTTTGTTTTGTTTTGTTTTGGTTTGGGGTTTGGTTTGGTTTTTCAAACAAAAAGCAACTAAAACAAACACATAGCAATTAAAACCTCCAAGTGAGGGCAGCCACTGTCCTTGGGCAGAGGGTGGAGCACAGTCGGCCCCTGGGAAGCTTGACCTGTTGTTCCTCATTGGAACATGCTGATGGACAGTGGGCTTGTCTGTGTTTCGAGTGTCAACAAAAACAAGTTGACTTACAAAGTCTAAAGTCCCAGATGTGGTGTCACACACCCGCAATCCCAGTGACTTGGAAGGCTGAAAATGGGGGATCGCAAGTTCCAGGCTGGCCTGGACAACTCAGTGAGGCCCTGTCTCAAAAACAGTAGGGGCCACACACGTGTGGGAGGCTGAGATGGGAGGATTCCAAGTTCAAAACCAGCCTCGGCCTCGAAGAGGTGCTAAGCAGTCAGTGAGTCTCTGTCTCTAAATAAAATACAAAATAGGGCTGGGGAGGTGGCTCAGTGGTGGAGTACCCCTGAATTCAATCCCCTCCCAAAATAACAGAAGTGGCTGAAGGTGTGGCTATGTGGTCAAGTGCTTCTCAAGTAGGTGTGGCCCTGGGTTCACATCCAGTACCAAAACAGAAAGAGGGAAGAGAGAGAGAGAAAGGAAGGAAGGAGGCAGAGAGGAAGGGAAGGAAAGAGAAAGTCCTGAAGTGGTGCTGAATGAACGGGTTTGAAATTGTTACCAACACAGACCACAGCGCGGTGCAGTGACAGGAGGAAGATGTCTGTGTCTGTCACACATTTGGTCGAACACGCAATTGACTATTACCAGGCATCAGAAACTAGAATGGCGGTTTCCTCTGGGAAATGCAGGAGGGTGGCTGAGGGTTGTTTTTAATTTTATCCCGTAAGCACTCATGAGCAGTCAGTGTTTTTAAAAGTGTGTGTGTGTCCTCATTACAACCTCTGCCCCATCCCCACAGTGCCCATATTCCCTTGGGGACAGGGTATTGTGGTGCTCCACCTCGACCCCCACTCTCCAACCTGTCCCTGCTGGGTGGTGGGGCCCTGGAGAAACTCTTGGCCTCTCTGGACTCCCATTTCCCTGTGGTACAAGGTGAGACTGGACCAGGTTTCCCCCAAGACCCCTCCCATCCCAATGTCCCATGTGCTGTGACTTGGTAAACCCAATCCAGGGCCCAAAGCTGGTCTGATGTGCAAAAACCTCTCAACCCAGCCCACCCCACGACCCCGACCTAGGCCACTGAAGCCTCCCAAGATGTTGGGACAGCACACCCAAACAGCAGCAGTGCTTGGGCAGGTGTCCCCGCCTCCAGGCAGCCTCTGCCCTGCCTCTGCTGCCAGCACCCTGACTGTGCCCTAAGACCCAACTATTCTCTGTGCGGACCTTGAGGGACTCTCCGTTTTAACGCAGGATAGTGCATATGCTTCCCCAAGCCCTTGTTCTGCAGCCCAGGGACACAGCGACACCAGGACAAGGGCCTCTCCCCACGATGGGGTTCCCTGGAGGGTGGTCCATTCCTTGGTCCCCTAGGGTCTGGAGCCAACGAAGCCCTAGTCCTTCTCCCATTCATCCCAGCAGCTCTCCCCAGCCAGGAAATCCCTCTTGGGCCTATGTTGTCACCTCTGTCATGTGCACCCTGAACCCTGATGGACAGAAGAGCGCCCTGTTACTAAGACAGCCGCTAAGACCAAGCACATCTCCACACAAATCCCACCCAGGAGCCACCTGGGAAGGGTGATCTCAGCAGGCCCGAGAGCCTACAGCCCTCCACTCCGCCCTGGAGAGTCAGGCCCAGGCCCCACCTAGAGGAAGAAAGCAATCTCTTCCTTCCTGGAGGGCTGTGGGGCTCACTGAGAACCCACTTTTTTCCCTGGAGCCCAGAGCACTCAGGAAGCAGCGAGCACAGGAAGGGCAGCCTGCACCCAAGGACTGGCTAGAGGCTGCCAGGAGTTCCTTGCTGGTTCCAGGCTCCCCCAGCCATTGGGAACCCAGGCCTGGGATGGATGGGGCCTTGGAAAAAGTCACAAGCTGTCCTCAGCAGTTGAGGACATTGGCCAGAGCCTATAACATTAACCTTTACAGATATCACCAGTAAATGGGAGGATTCAGCCCCTTTCCTGAGAGGAGCTGCAGAAGGGATGAGCTGCAGGGGGAGCCTGGCAGAGGAGGTTACACTTGCCCTTTCCATCAAAGGGACACAGGCTGGGAGTGGGAATGGACAGGGGTTCTCCTTTCTCACATGGGAGAACCAAGACTCAGACAGAACACGCTGGGTCCTGAGAACTACAAGAACCCCCATTCTTCAGGATTCTCGTAAAAACCATAGCAGTTGTCTGGGCTGCAAAATGTGGCTTGTGGAGCTCGGTGAGCAATTGTTACACCTGCAAAGAACCACAAGGGTCTTTTGACTTGATGGGCCTCGTGTGCATCTCCCTATCCCATCCAAGGGCAGCGCAAAGCACCACCGACCCTTGCTGTGCAAAACTCAGTCCAGGGCTGCCAGATCTTTTGATCACCTGGAGCCTGGGAGCCCAGCCCGGGTCAGTCCTGGGGGAGGTAAGCCTGGTCCTGAGCACAGAGCCTGAGGAGGACTCCCCTGTGTGTGCCGATGGCCTTCAAGGAGGGCTAGTGCAAGAGGTGGCAGGGTCTCCCAGGGCACTGGCCTCCCCTTTGCTGCAGGACACCTCTCTACACCCACCTCCTCCCAAGCCACCTAAGGGACAGAAAAAGTAGTTAGGGCCTCATTGTCTGCAATGACACAAACATGGGCTCTTGGCCACTTGTAGCTGTGTGACCTCTGGCTAGTTACTCAGCCTCTCAAAACTTCACTTTCTGCATCTGTAAAACAGGGGAGGAGAGCCTCTCTTTGTAGGAGAATAATGCTGCTCATCAAATTCCATCATTCCTATCTATAAACACATTATGGTTCCAGAAGGCTTGGCGCATGCCTGTAATCCCAGCAGCTCAGGAAACTGAGGCAGGAAGATCACCAGTTTGAGGCCAGCCTCAGCAACTTAGAAGACCTTGTCTCAAAAATAAAGGAGGTGGAGGCTGTGGATAGAATTCAGCAGTAAAGCACCCTGGGTTCAATCCCCACTACCACAATAGAAATCAAAATAAAAAAGGTATTGTCCTTTTCTGTTGTAATACACCTCAAGGCCCTGGCTATGGGGTTAACACAAGTAGTTACCTGGGAGTTTTCAAACCCTGGATAAACAGGGAGTCACCTAAGCAAAATCTGATGCCCAGGCCTAATTCAGAAAGGAGAGAAGGGAGACAAGGCAGCCCACCTCTCAGCCTTGCCTTGGCTTAAAGTGGGAAACCACTGATCTAGTCTATTGGCCTCCAGACGGATAGGGAAACTGAAGCACAGAGAGGTGGTGTGACTGGAGCAAAGTCACACAGCAAGCAGGAAGCAGGGCTGGACCAGAAGTTCCATGCTGACTCCTGCCTGCTGCCCCAGCTCATCTAACCCTTAGTTTGTTAGCAAAACTCAAGGCCTCCAGGGCCAGACACAAAAGGGGCAAAGAGGACTCGACTGCACTCCGGAGTCGTGGAAACTGGCAGGACAGTGCCAGCGATCCTTGCTGTGTAAGAACTCAGTCTGGGGCTGCCAGATCTCCTGGTGACTTTGAAGGACAGTTAGAAACGTGAGTTTTTGTGCAAACTTTCCTGAATCTTAAGAATTACGTTCTAGGGCTGGCGTCGGGGCTGAGTGGTAGAGGGCTCACCTAGTATGTGTGAGGCACTGGGTTAGATCCTCAGCACCACATAAATATAAAATAAAGATATTGTGTCCACCTGAAACTAAAAAATAAATATAAAAAAAGAATTGCGTTAAAATTCCAAGCAAATTTTTTAAATATTTATTTTTTAGTGGTAGTTGGACACAATACCTTTATCTTATTTATTTATTTATTTATTTATTTATTTATTTATTTATTTATTTTTAATGTGGTGCTGAAGATCAATTCCAGGGCCTTGTACGTGCTAAGCGATCGCTCTACCACAGAGCCACTGCCCCAGACCCCAAGCAAATTTTAAACCTGAACAACCAACCAACAAAAACCTGGAGCTAGGTGCGCTTCTCTGGTTACCAGTTTGGGACCTCAGTTCAGGAATTCATGGTAGAACCTGGGGATAATTTTTTGGCACCGAGTCAGGATAACATGAGAGGTTCTTGGAAAGTATCTTTCTCTATAAATCAGTGTCTGGTCCTGGTGGCTCATATTCTGCCGTTACCTATTTGCTCCTGTGAGCCAAACAGTGCTCTCCCCGGATATTCTTGCCAAAAGGTTTTGAAGAGTTTATTACAAATATCGTTGTCTAGAGAACAGATTTAGGTACTGTCCTGGACCTGGAAGAACAGAAAAAATTAATGGAAAGTGCACTGCATCCCATGAGAGGGAGGAACAAAAAAGGCTGTGCTGTGGCATCTTCAGCCTCCCTCCATTGCTTCAGTGTGTAAGAGGGTAAACTGAGGCCCCTTGTGGAGCAGACCCTGAGGTCACATATCTATCTCAGAGCCCTAAGACCCTTCTTCCCCACTGGGTCAACAGTGACTTCTGACAGAATTACTGGATGCCTCTCCTGACTCCCTTTGCTTCCTGTGGATGCACCCACCATGCCCTCTGCTCCTTCATCACTGCATCTCCTGGTTCCTAGGCTGTGCTCACCTAAGGGGTCCCGGGTGGGATGCTGCTTCCAACGTGCTTCCTCTGTCTTCTCCCCATCCACTGTTCTTATGGTTGGGATCCACTCACTCAGCCTGACTCTGCCTCACCAACTCTGCCAAACAACTAAGCCCCACTATGTCCTCTCCACTTTTTTTCATAGGCTCCACCCAGCATCTGGCCTCTTACCTGCACTGTTCTGCAGAGCCATGCCCACTCCACCCATTTGATCTTCTACATTGTGTCCATGTGGCTCATCTTCCACAGACATATTTAACACTCTGGGATTGCAGGATTTTCTCTCTAGCTCTGGAACCTTTGTAGTATGCCTTGTTTGATATAAGAATACCTCAATATTGTGATTAACAATGTTTCTCAAAAGTTAAAAAATAACATTAAAAAAATCTGAGGATGAGGCTCAGTCATTATGTTCCCCTAGTTTGAAACCCTTGTACAAAAAAAAAGAAAGAAAGAAAGAAAGAAAAAGGAAAAAAGAAAAAAAAGAAAAAGAAAGAAAAAGAAAAAAAGAATAAAGAAAGAAAAATAGGCAAGTAAGAAAAAAATGTGGTTCCTTTTTCTTATGTTATGTGTTACAAATTTAGTGGAGGCTGTGAAAAGTCAGTCTTTCATACATACTTCCATGCCCACACGTGACCTTTTGCTGTAAGGCTATTGCTTTATGTCAAGGTCTATAAATTACCTGCCATCTCACTTAAATTGGAATTTTTTTTCAAATCCTAGGTTTCTCTGGTAGCAGGGTTCTTCTTCAGTCCTTGGAACCTGACTTCTTCCTTTAGTGCTCATTTAGTTTCAAGTTTTTTTTTTTTTGTTTTTTGTTTTTTGTTTTTTTGTTTTGTTTTTTTTTTTTTTGGAGAAGACACACTTGAAAATCGGGGACAGTAAAGCTTGCTTAAACTCACTTTCCCAATGGCCCATCAGTGCAGAAATGGAGATTGGGACCATTGTCAGCCTGTTGTGGAATAGTTCTCAGGAGAACCATGGGAGCACTGAGATTTTGGACTTGAGTGTTGGCATCAAGAGAAAAGATACTCACTCTCTGTGAACATTCTGCAGCAGATGAGGGACCCTGGAGATGACTCAGGCCTAACTCTGTTCCAATGGCTCAGATTAGGTAGTATTGAGGTTCTGTGTTGTACTTTCCTTCCATCCCCAGAGACCTGAAAAACAATTGATGACAAGATGGCTGGTTTTCTTGACCTACTTTGTTCCTGAACCTGAAGACAATGAACAGAAAGCAGAACAAGGAGGAAAATCAATGCATCTGTCTTTCCAATACTAGAAAGGTAAACCCATCAAATACTGAAAAATATTTCCTTTTACTTGAAAATCAAGAAGCCCAGTGATTGGTAGTCTGGGCTGCTATGGCTATCCAGCTATTCCATCATGCCCCAGGGCCCTTCCTGTTTTTCATTGTGCCATCCATTTAATACAGCAATCAGGGGAAAAAGAAAAAGGAAAAAAAAAACAAAGAGCAAGAGTCCCAGTTGCTTCCAATGTTATCTCATTGGCCAGCACAAAATCACAGAGACCCCTACCTGCAAAGGATATTGGGGAATACAGTTGTTTTTCACTTTTACTTTGGGTTTGTTTTTGTTTTTGGTTGTGGGGACTGAATCTATGATTGCTTAATCACTGAATAACCATCCCCAACCCTTTTTAAATTTTAGAGACAGATTTTTAGGGCTTTACTAGATGGCTGAAACTGTCCTTATACTTGTGAGTCTCCTGCCTCAGCCTCTATAGTCACTGGGATTATAGGCATGTGCCGTTAGGCCTGCCTGTGTTTTTTTAGGTGCTGGAGTTGGAACAAAGAGACAGGCACATGTGAAATTTGTTTACTACTGAGCTGTAATTTCAGCCATAAACTTGTCATTTTGAATTATTAGCAACACATTTTAAAAAAATATAAGGTCCCAGTGGAATGAATGAGGGATACCTGCCACCTGGACCTTAGCAACCAGTTGTGCTGGTGTTCCTTAGTGCAGGCCCAATGCATACTCACAGGGTGGCATAAAAAGATGGGCATCAAGTGAAGAATGGGTTCGGATGGGCTGTGAAAGTAGAACTGCTGGATAGGTGGCAGACTGAGATACTGTTCTTTCATGTGTTGTGATGGGCATCTCAGGTGGAGAAGGGGTAGAGCGTGAGTGCATTTTGGTGGTTACACACTGAGATACATCCCCATTTTTTAAAATATTTTTTTCTTAAAATATTTTTCCCCTGGGATGTCAGGCCTGCACCACTGAGCCAACTCTTATACAATTTTTAAAGTTATTTATTCCATGGTAATATTGATCTATTGAAACTTACAATATAAAAACATACTTACAATATGTTCACTTATTATAAATAAAGTGATAAGAATTAGAATATGTCATCTTTATAAAAATAGATGTCACAACACTTGTTCCCAGTGACCAAATATGACCCATAAAATGTTAAACACATATGGACATTTGATTTATATATTTTATTCTTTTTTCCATATTTATTATTATAGACAAGTTCTAAACACTAAATGAGTGAATGCAGAGGTTTATGCCAATTTCCCTAATTACTAATTGAGAATAATATTTTATTTTTCCTAGTAGTGGCATTTATTTTCCCACAAATACAGCATGTGGTATTTATGTGTTGAAGCTGAAAAGTTAATTACACAGAAACTGAGAACACAAACACTTCCCGGATTTATAATAAGAATGAGAAACTGACTGATTGTGTGTAGGGAGTGCAAAAACAATTAAGTCCAGAAAGTAACTCTTAGGTTTTAGAGCACAATAAGGTGATTACATTGTATAATAACTACTTAAATAAATCTAAATAGCCAGAACTTAGAAAGTTTCAAACACAGAATAATAATTTTAATGAGATGAAAATTACCCTGATCTGATAATTACACACTATGTACACATGCCGAGTTATAATAATGGGTCTCATATCCAAGTACAAAGAGTAGATTCCAGGTAAAAATAAAAATGAATAGAAGTAAATTCTTTGATGTTTTAGCCAAATATCTACATTACCTCAGATTTTTAAATGGTATCCTACGTTCATGAATGTTTCACTCTTTTGGTTTCCCTTACTGTCATGTCTTTTAGATCTGCAAGTTCTAAAGAGTCATGGAATGATTTAGACTTATTTACATGGATTTCTCATGACTGTTATTTATTTTCAAAACTTGTTTACACTTTATTTTATTATTTTATTTTTATGTGGTGTTGAGGATTGAACACAGTTCCTCACATGTGCTAGGCAAGAATTCTACCACTGAACCACAATCTTAGCCCTGATGACTGGTATTTTTTAATATGTGGCTGGAAAAAACTAAAATACATACCTACTATTTCAGGTACTTGACTTAAAATCCAACATGCCTTGTATAAAAAAAATATTCCATCAGATTAACATCATTTTTTTTGTATCAATTTTATGCATGGTTTCTTTACTGGAGAAATGCATCGCTTACTTCAAGCAGATGAATATTGGGACTCTTATGGAAGTTTGTCTTGTAGTCTTGGGTCAAATTCTTGTACTTTAATTTAAAAACCTTACAATGGAATGACTTTGAGTCTATCTGAACTGTGACTTTAATTACACCTTTATTCCAGATGACTAAGGAGAAAACAATAATATCATATTTCTACTGATATTCAATAGCTGGACTTTGGTCACTTGAGATAGTTTTTCTGGTCATGATAATAGCATATATGCAAGGTGGATAGCTACATTGGGGATTTAAAGACAGGCCTTAAATACTGTCAAAGAGCTTTCTACACATATTGCTACTAAATTTTAATATCATGAAAATAATTTGAATCCACAACATATGTAGCCATTATGAAAAGAAAAGTTTTAAATCTATTAAATCACATAGATGATGAAGTACATAATTAAAAGATAATGGCCAGCATTTCTACTGAGTACTTTTTATTTCAGAAACACATACATATTTGATCCTTGTTCTTCTTTCATACACAATAGCTCTAGAATATATGTAATAAGACTCCATATATGTAATACAAGATGATCAGATTTAGCACCAACATAACATTGAACTCAATAAAACATTACAAATACAAATTAAAAAATCATCTTAGAGGATATGCTTCTCAGTGTCATCTTAGATGATATATTAAAGGCATTAAGTCTGATAATAAATGGTCAAAAGATAGATCTAAAAAAATACATCTATGTGCACACCTACTACATTGAGATTCATTTTTTGAGAAGGTAGCAATTCTTTACTTTTGTACAATCATTCCATTTCAATTCATTGAAAATTGTAGAGTTTTCAATATATTCCTACTGCTTAATCAAGAAGAGAAAGATGAAATCAACTTAACACTCTACCTCAGAAAATCTCAAAAGAAGATAATATCAAGAAATATTTTGAGAATATATGGTAATTCTGAATCTATAAGAAAGGCTATGTACAGTGGGAGCACAGCTACTATTACATAATCCAGACATGATTTGGTAATAATATTCGAATGGCACCTGGAGAATAGTAGAGAGAGTTGATAATTGAAGTGGGAAAAATGTGTGTTGGGTGAATCCACATATATCCCTAATAATAGGATAGGCTGAGATTGATAAAGATGACACTATTTGAAATAAGGGCTTCTGCTTCATTTTCTCTTGAGATATATACTATTAATATGGAATTTGAAAATAAAGATCAACAAAATATATTATTTTATTAGTATAAGAAACATTTCCTCTGAAGTTCATCTTGAGATCTCAGCTAACACCATAATTTTCTTCTGCAACTTCACGTGCCTTTTCTAGCACAAGTTCTAACCCAAGAACTTTACCATTGGTATCTTGGCCATAACATATCTAGGGATGCTGATAATGATGGGGTTTATAGTTACAGATGTTTTTGTCTCAGAATTTTGGAGATGACATCAAATATAAATTAATAATCTACTTTCACAGGTTTGGAGAGGGGGCTTCTCCATTTTTACCATCTGCCTGCTGAGTGTTCTCTATGACATACACCTCAGCCCCAGAAGCTCTTGTTGGGCAACGTTCAACCATATATTGTCACATCAGAGACTGTGGTTCCTTGTTTCCTGTGGGTATTCTGCATGTATGTGACCTGATGTGATCTCATATATATTACTGTATGCTGAATAATCATACAGATGCATTACTTTCTAAGGCATTTATTTTAAATATTTGGGATGTTCCAGGAATTCTTTTTATAGGGTTCATGTCCTCAGGTCTTTCTAAAGTTCAATAAATAGAAAAACCTCTAACTAAAAAATAAATGATGTTATCACTATTAAAATGTGAACATTAATATAAATAAACAATATTTAAATCTCTCAGCCCATAGGTATAAGGACTTAGATTACAAAGATCAATTTTTTGGGAGACACAAACTACCAAAATGCATTGTGTCCTTGGTGATCATTGTACTGGGAAGAAACTATTGGTTTCAGCATTGGACTCTCACCAAGCCATGAATTTATTAAGGGTAGGACACTGATGTTTTCTTCTGTAACCATGACATGGTATCAATTATATGTAAAAAGAAAAAAAAAATTACAGAAAGAGAAAATGGTTCCCACATAAAAAGAAGGCATTACCAGCATTCTGTAATAGTGCAAAGAATATCCAAAATGTGGCCTCTGTCTCCTGGGGCATCTACAGAAAGCATGAACTTGTATACTTTCTGGCAGAAAAAAAAATGTTCTATCCTTCCAAAGAATTGGGCTTTATTACTTGAAATTATAAAAAGTAGCTGTGGATAAAGCAATATTTCTTGCAGGACTGAACATTCAATGTACATTTGCAAGAATATAAAATAGATTCCCAGAGCTATTCAATACAGAAATATTGTTAATACATAAAGCTCAGGAATAGCCCAAATGTCCATAATTAGTTTAGTTCCAACTTTGGTCTATCTACACCATGGAAAGGTAAGATTTTTGCATATGTGGGTTGTTTTCCAGGTTGTTTCATTGAGTAATAAATAAGGGGCAGACAGGATATACAGGAGCACTCCCTTTTGGGTAAGAAAGAAATTTACCTAATAACTTATTATTGTTATTGACTCCTACCAGAACAAGAAACAGTAAGAATATATACTAAAAACAATTAAAACAGATGTTCATGAAGGGCAATGAGAAAAGGTTAGTGGGATGGAATAGAGTTGAGTCTTTAACATGGGTTTATATTTGAACCACATAAACAACAACCATGTTGAAAACATAGAATTAAATCAATAAAAAAAATCAAGCCCAAAAGGTAAGTGTCTGACAACCCAATCATGAACCACACTATTCGGTTACTAATATCTTTTTTGTTTTTCTTTTTTTTAAAAGAGAGAGAGAGAGAGAGAGAGAGAGAGAGAGAGAGAGAGAGAGAGAGAGAGAGAACTTTGAAAAAAATATATATATATTGTTTTCAGGGGACACAACATCTTTATTTTATTTTTATGTGGTTCTGAGGATAGAACCCAGTGTCCCACGCTTGCCAGATGAGCATGATACCACTTGAGCCAGATACCCAGCCCCTAATTAGTTTCCTAAGCTTGCATGATTTCCAGGATCTTTTTCTCCAATGTGAACAATATTTTACCTAAATTTTTTACCACATGCTTGTTGCAATGTAATATTTACTGATCAGTAATTAGCCATAAAGGATCCCAGGATTCATATGCAATGTTTAGTGTCAGTGCAGCAAGGGACAACATGGGTTTTATGCTTTCTCCATTAGACTGGAGTTTACAATGGAAGAGGCCACTTCTTATCTTGAGTGAGCAGCCTGGTGAATACACAGATACGACTATTAATGTGCACTGAAGAATTCTTTGAAAGTTTATTGCCAGGAACACATAGAGGACTTGACAGTTACTTCCAGGTCCAGATTTCAGAAGCTTGGCTATACACACTTGGGGCAAAATGACCAGTCCTAGACCCTGTGTGAATATGTATTGTAATATTGTGGTAGTTTATCACAAGCCTAGGCAGAAAAAGGTTGGGTCTTGAAGGTTACTCAGTCATGTGGGTAGAGCTATGGAATGGGATTATTGTCCTTTATTAAAAGAGAGCTGCAAAGAAACTTCTCAATTTATCCTGTGAGGACACACATGGTGCACTTCCTTACTCTCATCAAGCTGCTATAATAATTTATGGTAGACTGGGTGGTTTATAAGCCACAGACACTCATTTTTCACATTGTATAAGATCAAGGCACAAGGCTATTCAATGCTTGTTGAGAAAATTTATAATGGGTAGAAGCTCCTGGCTGTGTCATAATGTGGTGGAAGAAGCCAGCTAGCCTGTAGCACCTGTTCATTAGAGCATTAATTCCACTGATGAAGTCTTCAGCCTCAGAAACTCAACACCTCTCCAAAGACTCACCTTCAAATACCATCACCTTATTGGAGAGAAGTTCAACCAAGATACTCAAAGGGACACAAACCTTCATATTACAGCTTTCTATGAAAAATCAGGATCTCAATAGTCAATAAATCTGTTGGAAAGTTGATCTTAGAAATCTGAGCTTTCAGAAGTCCACAAATAAAATTTGTTTTTTGCTTGTAAAGTATGTAGTTTCTAGAACTCCCTTAGAGCAGTCCAATCCGACTAAAGTATATTTCAAATGATGATATTGTCTTTTCAATTGTTCCTCCATTATGAACAGTTCTCTGATTTTTACACAGGTTATCAACTCTCTGGGCATCTCTCTCTCTCTGTATGTGCCTATGTACATGCACATACAACAGAAAGGAGTTTAGGACTTTCTGCCAAGCCCAATCCTCATATTCTGCATTTCTACATGTCAAATTTGAAAACCACCTGCTTGGCCCCATCCCTGCAAGGCAGGCCCAGGCCTCCTGTGGTGTTATTCTCTGAGCTACCTCTTTATGGTTGGAGTGAAGCCTGCTTCTACCCTGTACTCTGGACTCTGCTCTCTCCTCCTCAGTCTTTGCCTATACCCTGGTTAGAGCCAGGCCTTCCATTGCACCCGTACCTCCTTTAACTGCTCTATAACCTGATCATTATGTGCCAATGCTTTACCATGCTCATTTGTGCATTTCTTCCCCTCTGTTCCCACAGATACAACGAAGCTGCCATTTGCTAGCTGTGTGACCTAAATCAAGTTAACTTGACACAGCTGAGCATCTTTGTCCTGCAACATGAGTGTAAACATGGCTTCTGCTCATGGAGTTCTTATTGCCAGTGAAGAGGGCAGGGATAAAAGTCTCAAAAACAATGTCCAGTACATGGTCATCAAGGGCTCCTGATGTCATTAAATGTTACCACTACTAGCTGTCAATCTCATTTCACAACTTGGGAACATGAATCACTGAAAAGTAAAAAAAAATAATAATTATACTTAACTTCACCTGGCCAGTGGGACCAGGTCTGCTCTGACTCTAGATTCTCTGTCCCAACCAGAGCTCAGGGCCAAAATGAATACAAAGGTGCCACATTAATAGAGGACTAATGTAAACCTGGTAAAAGCAGTTTCATGAATGGACAAAAGGGAAAGAATTGTGGGAAGGAACCATATCCTATATCTGACACCTGGAGAATCAGGAGATTTTTACCTTCACATTGATTCCCTTCTCTTGAGAACAAAACTGTACTGAAAACAGACCCCAGAAACAGGTTAGTCATCAATGCAGACAATAAAGGACACTCTGGAAGTTACCAGGCTGTTTGGTGCATGTACAAGCAGTAAGAGCCACAGATCGGAAGACCTCAAATGGTTCACATGAGACCTCATTATTCCTGCATCTTCATTCCCTGGCTCACACAATGGCAGGCTGAGCTTGGAAACTCAAGGTTCTGTGTGCTGGCAGGTGATATACCCAAAAAATAGCATCTACACATCTTTTCACAAGTTTACTCATTCCACTCAGCCATAAACAACAGAGGAATTATATCATTTGTGGGAGATGGAGGAACCTGGAGCACATCAAATTAAATTAAATAAATCAGCTGCAGAAAGTCAATTTTCAAGTGCATTCTCTGATATGTGAAAGGTAAAAAGAAAAATGGAGTGAAAAAAGAAGTGGATCTCGAAAAAATTGGAGAGAGAATAGTTGAGTTTAGATTGATGGAAGAGAGGATAAGAGAGATGATTCAGGCACTGAGAAATGAGACTGATCAATGACGTTATGCCCATACATGTATATATTACAAATAAATATACTAATAAATTAATATAATGTCCTAATATAAATGACATTTTTGGCACCTGTGACTGAAATTCAGCATGCTTCACAATTGAGCAACATTTCTTCACCACTCTTTTTATGTATTTTTTTTTAAATAGGTTTCTGCTAAGTTGTTCAAGGCTTTGCCAACAGACAAAAAGCTGGGTGACCACTTTTTGTCTTTGTAAAAATACAAAGGTCTGTCATCCCCCTGGCTTATGGAGCACTCACTAGGCAACAAGTGCCAACTATTTATGACTTCATTTAATTCTCATCATAGTCTTGAGAAGCAAGTGGCATCATCCCCATCTTTAACATAAATAAATAATAGTGGCGAGAAATTAAAGATCTATTCAGGCTGAGTGAGGTGGCACATGTCTGCAATACCAGCAGATTAGGAGGCTGAGGCAGAAAGATTGTGAGTTCAAAGCCAACCCCAGAAAAACTGAGGTGCTATGCAACTCAGTGAGACACTGTCTGTAAATAAAATACAAAATAGGCCTGGGGATGTGACTCAGTGGTCATGAGCGCCTGAGTTCAATCCCAAGTACCAAAGGAAAAGAAATCTATTCAAGCCTTAAAAATATATAAAAGCCAGAATACAAATATACAATATGTATTCAAGACCTTGGTCCATTAACATTTATTTTATAGTAATCATAACATCTAGGAACCTCCCTGAAAGCTTAATAAATCCAATGCTTTAGAGTACTCCCCAGAGATTTTTGTTTCACTGTTTGGAGCTAAAGTCCAGGTATCAGGATAATTGACTCTAATGCTCACAATTAGGAATGGAATCACTTTTCTATTAAAAATCAGGGAAGCACAGACAAAGAGATTGGATTCACCTGCTCAATATTGTGTGTCAAGTCGACAGGAAAACCAGGGTATGTGTATATACTTCTGTAGCTCTCCAAAGAGCTCTCTGTGGCTCCAAAGAAAAGAAGACTCCACAAAGCTGGAGGCGGAACACAAGCCAAACCCTCTGCCACAACTCACACCACAATACTCCAATTCTCCAAGACAATAAGTGTGCATATAGGAGACAATTCCAGATGGTACCTTGGTGATCAATGGGCGACATGCAAAGAAATAGGGCACAACCAACTTTAGAAAAGGCAGAGGTGTGGCTGGGCCAGGGTGGGTACTAGTCTAGAGGATAAACTTTTCCAGGGCACATGAAGTCCAGGGCTTCCTCCTCCCCAAATGAGCCTTGCCTTATCACACATATGCTTGTTCAACTATTTATGCCCTTCTCCTATTTTATATTTCTCTTGCACATGGCTTTGGAGGTCTTGTGCTTTGGCATTTCTTATATTTTTTAATGCATCTTTCAAACTACCACAAAATCAACCATGAGGAATATTACCTGTACAGGTTACAGTTTTATTTTATTACCATTTAGCTCAAGTTCCCAAATCTCTCTGAAATACACATTTTTTAGTTTTTATAATTTTATTATCCCTTTACATATTGACAATGCTTGTGATAAAGCAGTATTCTCTGATTTCAACACTTGGAATATCAGTGACCTGCTTAAACTGATTGTACTTTCTTTTGATTCTCCATCATAAGCCTCCTTTTTATTTTTTTACAGTATATATAACTTTATATATAGTACAGACAAGCCCAAGCTAATATTACATGGTTTCTCTCAGAGAAAGGGCAGGTACCTCCATTAGTGAGTATGAGGGCTCATCACAGCTTCCTTAGTTTGGCCTTCCACCATGGGCTATGACTCAGCTCAATGTTCAATCTTCCTGTGATCTCCTCAGCCTGTGGCCTTCAGCTCATCTTCTTCTTTTGAAATTTTAGATTAATTTTAATATTTTACAAAGACCCTGAATGACAAAAATGCCAGTTTGAAAATGGTTGCATACATAAACAACACTACCCAGAAATCAGGTGCTTCATGTGGGAACAAGCAAGGGAAGAGGAGCCTATCACACATGATAGAGAGAGGATCCTCAGAGCTATAGTGGAACCATTGGAGGATACAGAAATCCCTCACCTCAAAGTTGAGGCATTGTAAGTTGTTTAATGGGTCTGAACTAATGTTATCATACAATCAGAACAATAGCAACTGTGATTGGTACATGATTCCAATTGAGATGCCTTTCCAAATATGTCCAGAAAAATGTTTGGAGACCAGCTATCCCAGGATTGGTGTTATCAACCAAAAAAGAAAGTAAAATTAAGAGACAGCTGACATGTTACACTGGGAAAGCCACAGTTCTGTGTTTTCCAGGGGGATGTTTGTCATCTTTCTATAGACATTAAAATTATAGGCCTGCAGGGAAAGAACTTAAAGATGTCTTTCCTTAAAACATGCAACTCTTGAGGCTATTACCTGCACCACATTCTTCCTGGCCTCATCCATCTGGGTAATTGCCTCTGCATTCTTAGATTCAGAAGTAGTGTGCAGTTGGGTCATGGAAAGGCTGTGGAAGAAGGGAATTTTAGCATATTGCTGAGGTTTCTTGTAGATGAAGAAGAGAGACTTCAGCTCCAACAGTTCAATGCAGCCCAGAAAACTTTGTTCTGTATGATACATTGAGGATATTTTCTTCTAACAATGTTTGCTTTTTAATTCATATCCTCCTAAAATGAGTCATTTTTTAAATAGGGATTGATGATTAATTTTAGTTTCTCATTTGTTCTAAGTTTAATGAGTTCTACTGATACAACTTACATATAGAATGTCATCTAGAGATTTTAAACATTACTTATTTGTATACATATTATAAAAGAAGACATGAGTTTTAACTTGATATTTTATAAACATTTATTTTATTTACATGTGGATCTGAGGATCGAACCCAGGACCTCACACATGCTAGGCTCACACCACTGAGCCATATCATCATCTGTAATTTAGCATTTTTATTTATAAACTTGCTTCTGTAATATTAATAAATAAAATAGAACTACTATTGATGTGATTTCTATAATTTGAGTAATTATAAGTTTTTAAACTTTTAGAAGAAAATGAGATTCTATGTTCAAAACTTCATTTCATAGAGGGCAATATCACAATGCCATAAACTACATATATTTCTTATAAAGTCTTTGGATCCAATTTAACTCAAAGAATAAAAAATTTCCTGACCCTGTACTCTCTCAGTTAGGAAAGGTCAAATGAGAGGATCATAATAAAAGTGTTTGGAAGCACACTGAAAATTTTTGAAAATCAAATGAACATACTAGTAATTTCCTAATCCTGGATTAATAATACACAGGAATATAATTTCCAAGTTTAGAGGAGGAATATTGGTGTTGATTAGTTCTTTATGTATTAGTTTTATGTGTATATATATGTGCCTATATACACACATATGTCTTTTCCAATTTCTATTACAATGGAACTGTCTGACTCTAACTTTTCTTAAAGGAACATTTAGGTCAGTGGAATCTCATCCTACCCTGTCACTGTATTTCAATTTCTGATATTTTCACAAACTCAGGTTATTTTTTAGTTGTTTTTTTTTACTTGTTTGCTTGATTCTTTACATGAACAAGTAATTGTGAACCTGTCTCCTTCTCTGGTCACTGAAACACAAAGAACAAGATGACACAGAAAAGCCAAAGTTGTGGGGAAGAAAAGCAGGACTTGAATTTTACATAACGACATCAATCAGAGAGACAGACTGCCCTTTAGGAATCCATGGGTTTCCCAGTAATGAAAGCTTGGCATCTGTGAAAAAGCACTCTCTGGCTTTTTATTTCTTTACTTTAATATTAAACAGATGTTAACTTTATGAACCATATAAATTTATTGACCATCAACTATGTGAAAAATTTAAGGCTAAACTCTTGGATGAAGAGTTCTTTAAGCCACTGTGCATTTTCTAGCTTTCATGGTAATTGCTCTCTAATTTAGAAACTGTGAAGAACAAGAATTTCTAGACAATTCTATAATTAGAACGAGGCATATAATTTCAAACTACTCATATAAGCATATATTACATTAATACATCTGAATAAATGAAGCATGTGAGATCACAAAACAAAAACATGGGCCTAAAACTCCCCACACAGTTATGAAAAGTGCTGTAATGACAAAGCAAAATAATTGTCTTTTGGGTCCAAAGCATGAGGTTTCAAAGTCCTGTAGCTAATAAATATCTATACCCTCTTTATTTCAAATTTATTGCTGTGCATGCATTATCATAATTTGTTTGAAGGATCATGTGTTGATCTAGTGTTTCATTTCAAACAACTCTCTTAAAAGTACTAAGAATTTTTTTCTAATATCCATCACTAATAGTATTAGTACCATAGTTATATGGTGATTTTTGAGCCTAAAGGAGAAGTTTACTTAAAATTTCAAAATTATGTGTCACTGAAAAGGTAGAAGATATACTCTGTTAAAGCTGGCTTTATTGTCTAGGAAATAGAAATATCAAAGGAATTATTTCCAGGTATTTGGTCATTTTTGATGTACTGATCTGTGTATAATAAATAAAATTTAATTATATTTGCAGATTTATGGAACTATGCTTCAAATTAAATGTTCCTTGAGAAAGAATATTAGTGTTTTTAGCTTCTACATCTATGTCTAGAAAATTTACACAATATCATTAAAATTATATGTTTCCTGTAGAAATGCTATTCACTGTATTGTATTTGGAGGAGATTAATGGATTTGGTATTTTTGCTTCAAATATGTTTTGTCAAAAAAAACAGAACATGGTTATAAAGCTTTTTTTATATTATATTATCAATTTATGGTGACGTTTTTATTCTCTTTCAAGCACAACTATATATAAAAAATAGTGATTCTTTTTTTTGGTGTCATGTTATGTTCCAAAATTCTTATCTTTTGTGAAACAAAATGATAATTTTGTAGTGCAGAATTACATCCTTATAAAGCCTATTTTATTTCCCCCAATTTTAATCATGGATCTAAATTCATATTAAAATGTATTGAACATTTTTTACTGTGTATTATAAACCCATAAACTAAACTAACTATTTTACTTAGAGACCTGGATCTTCAAATATACAATTCTATTTTACCCACAATGAATTAAAGTAACAGTAAAATAGAAGCATAAAATGAGATAAACATTCACAATGAAAAGAGGAGGTGATCTCCAGTGACAAAAGACTTCAAAGTACTTCTGGAAAACAGAAAGTATGGAATCAGATAAAGGATGCATTTGAGTTCTAATTAGGGCTCCCAAGGAGGGAGATTAAGACCATGACTAGGCATTTTGGAAGTCTCTAAGATAGGGGGCTTCAGATCAGCACAATGGAAATAAAGGGAAGGGAGCTTGCTTGGGTGCACAGAATCTGGGTTTGTAGTCTTATCTCAAAGGAGGATTTTGCTTACTCCAAATGAAATTTTGGAGTTGTCTTGCACTCTCATATTGGGTCCTAATTGAGACATAGAGTGTGATTTACATGAGTCTCAAACAGTCTTGAGTGTTGGAAGCCTTGAATGGTCATAGCCAGAAAAACTCTCTTCTACTGATGAAAATATTTTGAAAAGACCACTTTCAGCAATTGTCTGGGAAATGAATTCTTCTGTCCTTATGGTGCCATAAAGCACAGGTCCCTATAGTGACACCACAAAAATTCGCTTTTCAGTCAAAGTTCTGTACTTAGTTTATGGTACTGGTGACAGTCTGTTCCTGAAAGAAAAAAAAAAAACTTATAAAAAGGAAAACAGGGCAATTAATTACAGTTTTGACAGCTGTGTAGACTGAATGTCAAATTAATGTCATCTTGTGTTTTTTCTGCTCTTCTTTTTAGATCCCCTAAATGGACTTTTTTTGGTCTCTACAACTTAGCTGATTGAGTGAAACTCATACATATGTCCAAATCAATTGAGCCTCCTCACCATGATTTTCTCAAGACACAACTACTTCACTGGTCTTTTTACAATTCCTGTATGGAAAGTGAGTACTAAAAAGAAGAGAATTGGATCATCTGTTTTCAAATTGAATCATCTGAGTTTTTATCTCCATTGCAACATGGAATCAATGTCCTTCTGATAAGGAGAGTGAATTGACCTAGCTAGGAATGTACTTTCTCCTCTTGCTTTCTGTTTTTTTTTTTTTTTTTTTTTTAGTACATAGAATTTTGAGTCCTCAGGTACAGTTTAAATTTTAGTTAGAATCTTGTTAGACATCCTGGTGGAATAGTGTCCTCTTAAATAATTAGGATTTCTAAAACTAGAGGATGCGGAAGCATGGTGTAAGAAAATGTAATTGCCAAGTGGGTTAATGGGAGTGATAGAGAATGAAGAATCTTCAACTTTGACAGTCTAGCTCCTGGACCTATGTAGTCTATCTCTTGGTAGCACAAACTGATATAATGTTATGTAATTTAAGAAGTATAAGCAACATCATCACCTGTTCCAGAATTCTACCAGGCCAGTACCTTTTTATTTATTTCTTTTTTGTAGGTGAAAATACAGTGAATAACATGGTCATAGACCCATATAATATCTTTGTTTTTGTTAACTGTGGTCTCATTCACTTTTATGCATGATCCCTTGGCACTTTATTAATGGTGCGTGCTTAGGATTTATTGTCCCTAAAAGCAAAATGTAAAAAAAAAAAAAAAAAAAAAAAAAAAAAGTTTGGGTTTTTCTGGTTAAAATTATTTCTTCATTAAAAGAGGGCCACTTGTTGATTTATGATGAGAGAATGATGAAAAGAATGATGCTGTCACAAGTGCATAGAAATAGACCTCTCTTCCTAACTGGCTGGATATTTGTAAGAAGTATTTGATAGATAAAATGCAGTGACTGGAAAACACTATGGTACTCAGTCCTCAATGATCCTGTGCATCATCAGAGGCTGGATAAATAAAACTAGCGAAGTCAAGTTGTCAAGTTGGTTGTCTTGTACAATGTCCATGATATATTTGCTTTGGTATTTGATAGCATGAAATCTTATGATATTTACACTGCAGTATCTCTTTCAGAGATCCATCCTGATTACTGTACCCCCAAAATTTTATAGTCTTCAAAAGTTCCTTCTAGACTCTTGAAAAGTTTTAATTTCTTCCTATAAGTTTATGTACCTTCTTAGCTGAGGTAACATTTTTTACAGTGTAATTAAGGATGAAGTGTGCTGCCAAGTATTCTTCTATTTAGAAAGAGCTTTTTCCACTTTTCATTTTTCAAGGCAAACCCTGAAAGATACTGTACAATGATGCTATTTTATTTCCATTTACCTCTAAATGAAGCTAACTCATATTTATTTCTAGTAACATTTTGTTAAAAGTTGGCCAATTTCTTCATCTATATGATTTATAAAGGGACCTTGTCCCAAAGAAGGGAATGAATAGGTGTTGTATCAATTCTTTGCTCTGAAATTTATTGGGGTTTTCTGAGAAAAGTGTAACTTCGTGATTATCTTCTTGATTAGTTATTTGCCTAGTTATGGTCACACTTGTAGAGTGTGAAATGCAAAGGATGATAAAGAGTAAAATAAGTAGAAGCTATACATTTATTATGCTTTTGTAACTGAAGAAAGGTTTGTGAAGTACTTTATGACTTGCATAACTCTCTACCTTCCATTTAAAGTCATAAGATAAAATTCATCTTTATTTTTGTGTTTCACAAATAAACTTCTAAAAATAAAATTTACACCTATTTTTCCTAATCCTGTTCATGATTTTTCCATTTTCTTGATTATATGAAATTTTCATAACTCATACTAACTTGATAATCTGTGTCATTTCCTGGCTTACAAACAATTATTGATTTTTGTCTCTTTTTATTTATAGTTGGCCTCCAGTGACTAAGAGGAAGACTCCTTCCTGTCTGCTCCTCCCAGGCCTGCTCCAGCCTCTCAGCTTCCCAGACCCTCATGCAATGGTTGTAAATTCTTCCAGAAGCTTTTTTACTGTCTAATTTTCAGAACTAAAAATAAAAAATAAAATAAAAACTTAAAAAAAACGTTAAAATGCAAAATGTGGAGGGAGAAAGCAGTATATATATATATATATATATATATATATATATATATATATATATATATATATATATTTGCAATTAGGCTTTTTTAAAATTTTGAAAATATTTTTCTTTTTTTAATGTGGGTCAGCCACTGATATTTCATCAAAATATAACAGTCTCTTTGTTGAGTTCAGGTAACCAAGGAATAGCCACACCCTCAGAACAAAATAAAACACACACATACAAAAAAAAAGAAAAAAAAAACAGAATCATCTTTAACCTAACGTTTTATAAAATGTCTCAGATCCTCGTAACTTGCACACAAGCTTCTGTGTTCAGTTGAATTGTAACTGCTTTTTGTATTTGGAGAGAGTGTGACCACTGAACTTGAAACCTTTTATTCTGAGTGTCTTGGTGGTTTTTGGTGAGATTAAGTAGGTGACAGGGTGAAGAGAAAGTGGGGAGCTCTTCGCTTTTATAACATGAATTTTTCTCCACAGTCTACTCTCAGCTGCCAGACCTCAAGTTTTTCTTACACTGGTATACTTTAACTATTCTTATTTCCCCTTTACCAATAATATTTAACAGCAGTTTATCAAACTAAACTTATTAAGAACAATTTTAAAAGTAAAGTTATAGTTCACCTCACCAGTATACACTTATTGCTTATGGTTTCACTCACCTGCTATGCCTGTTTTTAGTGTCTGAAAAACATAGATATTATTTTCCATATTTTATCCAGTTTCTTACATGTATATACTGGAAAGAAAATCTGGTCTGGAAATATTCCATTTTGATTGAATGCTATATTCAAGAAAATAATATTTAAACATGCTAAACATATCTACAGAATTTCTCAAGAAGCTATGCTTTAACCAAATAGAATATCCTTAAAAAAAAAAACTATGGTCAGCTTCAATAAAGCAAGAATAGAACCCAAGTATTTATCATTAATGATAGATTATAGATGATACATACAGAATAACCACAAGATTTAAAGAAAAAATCGTATTCAACCTGGAATTCTAAACTGAAGCAGACAGTAAATTAATGAAAAATAATAATAGATTTTCATTAATGATAAAATTCTAAAAAAGCAATTTTCTGTGCCTCATTTCAAACAGAGTTACTCAATATAGAAAAAAAATAAAACAAAAAGAGCACAGTTTGTGGACAGAAATAGTGGTTCTAATTACAGAGCTCAAGAAAGTTATGCTGATTCTGCAGTAGACCTTGAAAATAGTTTTATTAGCTTACCTCAGTCATACCTTTAAAATGATGCTTTAATAGAAATATTAGCTAGTAAGTAATCAAATGATTGAATACAGCAAAAGTTAGAAAATTCTAGTGATCTATTTTTCATACCTCACACACAAAAAAATGAGTATTGGAAAATACAGGAAAAACAAAGTGATAAAAAAGAAAGCAAAAACCCACTAAACAAATAATGGAAAGTCAAGTTCTGCATATGAAACACAGTAAAATGTGCACTCTTTGTAACATTTGATGAGATAGAAGAAAGTAGTACTGATTGTTCTTGATGGTAAGAACATCCCTCCATGAGCAGCATTTATGTCCTGATATTGGATGTTAGAAAGGCTAATAAATTAGAGAAAGAAAGCATTCTTACTTCTTGTGTGTGTTTTGTGATGAAATCTATTTTAAAGTCAAATTTGTGGAAATGCTTACTGGTTTTTAACCTTCATAAATTTTCTGTAAACAATGAATGCAACACATAATTATTTTTAAAAGGGAATAACTAACTGACGAAGCATGAACACAGGTACTTGTAACTATTGAAAAATAGAGTCGGGTGTAGTGGTGTGTACAGATGCTGATACTCAGAAATAATAAAGTTTCCAATGTAGATTAAGCAAGAAATCACAGAATGCATATCATTCTGATTTCATAAATGATAATCAATTAAACACTAAAGCCTTTTAATATTTGATTCATTAGTCCTGAAAAGAAAGAAGTGGCCCCATAAGCTAAATTGGTTTTCTTCGCTCTCTAATTGCCATTGGAAAAAATAATGGGAACACCTAATACATTGTGAAGGGTCTTCTATGTTTATATTTCAAGATTATGGTCAATATCAGACAACTAGTAGTATATATGGCTAAATTTATTGCGTTTTAGAACTTTACATCGTTGCAGATAGAGTGGAGGATGCTGATTTGGTTCTAAATTTTAGAAACTACTGTTTTATATGGTACTGGGGATTGAAACCAGGGGTGTTTTATCGTTCATATATATTCACAATTCTTCAATATTTTATTTTGAGAACTGGTCTCTTTTAGTAACCAAGGGTGGTCTTGAAGTTGCGATCCTTCAAGGCCTCAGCCTCTATGATTTTTCAGATTACAGGTATGTACCACCACATCAGGCCAGGACACTACCTATTAATTTTTACATGCATCTAATAATCAAAACTATTTAAAATATTCCTGCCTTTTCTTTTATTTAAAATATTCAATACTAACTTTCTGACATTGTTGGAGAGCATCTTCTCCTTTTCTCCTCCCACTCTGCCTGGGGCACTCACAGAAAGAAACCAGAAAAACTGGTCTGAAAATATACTAAAATTCACTCTACAGTCATTCATTTCTAAACAGAACAAAAAACAAACAAACAATTATACTGAAGCCAGAGACAGTGGAACAGGCCTGTCATCACCAACAACTTTGGAGGCTGAGGCAGGAGGACTGCAAATTGGAGGCCAGCCTCAGAATCTCAGTGAGAGTCTGTCTCTAAATAAAATATAAAAAAGGCTGGGGATGGGGCTCAAGAGTTCAATGTCCCTGGGTTCCATTCCTGGTACCAAAAAAATAAAAAAAAAATGCAGACTTCTTGTGCTCATGCTGGACATACCTGGAAATGGATGATTACAGCAAAGACAAAGATGGAGGCAATGAGATTCCTGAGATAGAGGAGATTCTGGTGCGAGAAAACCTCTCTAAGGGCTTGGACTTTGTCTGTGTTCATGGCCCAGAGATGGAACACTACAAGATGGCAACCTCCAATTCCATGTCTGTTGGCAGAGGAGGACACAAACGTGAAGGGAAGAACAAAGGGCTGGACTCCGCTGGGTCTTGGGCCTCCTCCTGGCCAAAGCAGAGGCAGGAGAACAGAATCAGCCAGGAGACTCAGCCAGGAGACTCACGGCACCAACAGTCACAGGGTCACAATCTGGATTTTTTTGGCACCAAGGATGGAACCCAGGGGCCTTCAGTCACTGAGCCCCACTCCCAGCCTATTTTTATTTCATTCACTGACAGCATCTCACTGAGTTGCTGAGGCCTTGCTGTTGCTGAGGCTGGCCTCCAAGTTGATATCCTCCTACCTCAACCTCAGCAACAGGCAGAAAGGGGCCTGGCCTGAGGAAAAGGCAACAGACCACCCAGGGACACTGCAGCACAGGGCACCAATGTCTGAGCACTTCAGAAATGGCATGAGACTGACTTTAGAACAAGAACACAGTGGGAAACACTGTCACCATGGCCCCTGCGGCCCAGATTGGTGCTTCACTAAACGTGGCATCTGTGGGCAGAGTGGCTAACAGCTGGGGACTCAGATGTCCCAATCTCTCCCTGGGACTGCATTTTCCTGTCACCCCAGAGTTGGCACAGCAGGACTCGTGTCACCTTCTGGATGGCCACTCAGATGGGCCATTTGTCCTGTAGACCACATGGACAGGATATCTGTGACAGAAACGCTGTCCTAGCTTTCCCAGGCCCCCTGGCATACCCGTGGTGGTCTTCTTACAGCCCCTCTCGCTGCTACCTGTGGCTGTGTAGGACAACCGCTGATGTTTCTATGGTAAAGAATCTGGAGACATGAAACCTTGAGCATTTTGTAAAGGAGGAAGTTCAGCAATCTCAGTAGGAGAGAGTAGGGACTTGTCCTGGCTCCTCTTGCCACCAATGACCTCTCTGAATCCCTGCACTTGCTCCGCTGAGCCATAAGTGGACCCTCAAACAGACCAACTCATCTCTGCCCCAGGGCCTTTGCACCCGCCAGGTTCTCTAGATGGACCTGTATCACTCTTCCCCAGTCACCCCATCTTCCTTCTCTGCTCTATTCTGACCCCGGGGCCCTGGGATGACACTGACGCTCACACACCTTATGTTCTATCCCTTTGTATTATTAGCACCCACAGAAGCGCCTAGTGCTTAACAGCACCTTACTGACAAATGTCTGAAATGAAAAGTGGGTGACATCAATGGCAGGGTGTGGGCCTTAGAAGCTTTCTGAATGTTTAACATGGTCATTTCTTGCAAATCACTACCCTCTGATCTCTAGGAAATGGGTTGTTTCATGCACTAGTGTTATGGGGGCAAGAGCCATGTGACATCTGTACTGTCCACCTCCCTCCCAGCCTGGACTGTCCCAAACCTCAGGGAAGAAGGACCAACTGCACTCTTCACTCTAGGGGCCCTTCCACACCCCACTTTACAGGTCACAAGCTGAGCCGTGGTGGCACTCCTGCTAACAGGAAAGCCTTTCAGCTGAAAGCTACCTGAGCCTGCTCCACCATCCTCTTGCCCGTCCTGGGGCTGTCCCCGTGGCTCCACCATTTTGGCTCCTTACAGCACCACTCAAAGCCCCCCAGGTAAGATCTCTACCCCAACGAGGTACCAGAGGTGGCCAAGGCAGCCACCTCCATGTCTCAGTTGTCTGTGGCCTTCATCTCTCCCTAAGTCCTAAGGCCCTCACTCTGATGTCACACTGGCTGACTCAGGCTGAATGGCTGTGCCACCTTGCCAGACATTTTCTCAGCCTGTCTCCAAGGGACAGCAAATCATTCCTTCAAAACTGTCCCCTCACTCACCATCCTGCTCCAGAGCAAAGTGGTCCTCTGGCTGGCTGCCACGGCCCAAGCCTTCGCTGACTGGTCCCCTATGGTCACCACTGCTCCCACTCTTTTTGAAGGCAGCCCGCCGCCAAAGCCAGGAGATCTTGGCAGACTCCTTAACTCCTACCCAGTTTCATCGCCACATCCACAGCTGGGGCCCAGCTGCTTTGCCCCCAGATCCTCAATTCAACTTAGATTTTCTGAAATTCTAGGAAGAGTCTCGTGTCACCTTTGCCTACTCTTCTGTAAGTGTCGCCGACACTCCTACCTGGGGTCCAGTCTTTCCCATGGGATCTCTCAGGCACCCTGCAGGGACTCATCTGCAGTTTCCTCAATTTGATGTCATGGCACTGAAAGCCAAGAACCAGCTCCACAGTCAATTCCAAAAAAACACAAAAAATGCACACAAATATTTTCCATGAGAGACTTCCCAGCAAAAATCAGATTCAGGGATCAGAGGCCAAAAGAAAAAGAAAAGAAAAAAAAGTCAATTTCCCTCTTCTAAGAAGTCTCACATGTTTTTCAATTTTTGTTTTATTAAGATTTGTAAGCCAGGTGTCGTGGTACATGCCTGCAATCCCAGTGGCTCTGGAGGCTAAGGAAGGAGGATTGCAAATTGGAGGCTAACGTCAACCAAATTGGGGCTCTAAGCAACTCAGCGAGACCCTGTCTCTGAATAAAATACAAAAGAGGGTTGGGGACGGGGCTCAGGGGTTAACTGTCCCTGAGTTCAATCCCCAGTGCCTTCCTCCCCAAAATGGCAATACTGTGGGTTGAACCCAGGAACAGTCATTCTACCCATGACTGTTTTGAGACAGGGTCTCACTTATTTGCTAAGGCTGTCCTTGAACTTGTAATCATCGAACTAACTGCTCCTTGCCTGAAAAAGTGGTTTGGTGTAGAAATTTTATTTTTAGAATCTTATTCGCTAAGAACAACTGCTAAAATATGTGCAGATGATTGCCCAAGGATATTCACTTCGATGCTAACTGTGACTGAGAAAGGACTGAAATGTCTACCAGAAGACAATAGACTAAAATCAACACTTCTTTATCTTCTCAGTGCAGGTTCCTGCTAAGAAATTTGAGGCAGGATTACTCTGTGGCATGCTAGCTGTCCTTGAAATATTCTTATAAGACATGAAAGTTTAGATATCATTTTGATTGTAAGTGTTGTTGTTGTTATTGTTATAATAATAATAATAATAATAATAATTAATAATAATAATTAATAATAATAATAATAATAATTATTATTATTATTATTATTATTATTATTATTATTATTTGGTACTAGGGATTTAACCCAGGACCACTTAACCCCTGAGCCCTGTCCCCAGCTCCTATTATATTTTATTTAGAGACAGGGCCTCACTAAGTTGCTGAGGCTGGCCTCCAGCTTGTGATCCTCCTGCCTCGGCCTCCTGAGCTGCTGGGATGACAGGCTTGAGCTTCTGCACTCAGCTATAATTTTAAACATTTGCACACTGAAAATTCAGAAGAAACGATTCTGAAACAGTTATTTTCCCCCAGAGGAATACTCTGCATTCATGAAAACTTCCTGCAGATGTGCCCAACGGGAGACAGGGCCCTTACCTTGGTCGGTGTTGATGGTGGTGGGGTTGAAGACCTTCCCCAGGATGGTTTCACAAATGTTGCTTGAGATGGAGAGGGAAAAGCCAGAGCCCAGGCCGTTCCCTTTATAATGAAACTCATCCAAAAGGAGGACGATCAAGCCTGCCACAAAGAACTGCAGAATTAAAATAAATTAATTAATAAAAGTGAACTCGGTGTTACTGGCCCCAGTGCCCTGGTTCCTTCCATCTTCAATGACAGGGCTCTCTGCTATGAGGGCCAAATTAGAGACCCTTCTCAATCTGCATAATGGGAATTCAGAAGCCAAAGCCAGGGTCTTTCAATTCTCCATTATTTTTTTTTAAATCTATTTTTTAGTTGGAGGTGGACACAACATCGATTTTTTTATTTTTATGGGGTGCTGAGGATCGAGCCCAAGGCCTTGTACATGCCAGGTGAACCTCTGCCACTGAGCCCCAGCCTCAATATTTTTTTTTTGTTTCTTAATTGTTTTTGGGTTTGCAGGTGGACAGCAGGCCTTTATTGATTTCAATATTTCTCGTTGTAGATGGGCACAGTGTCTTTATTTGAATGATTTCTTTTTGGGCGGTGACCAGCCTCCAACCCGGGGCCTTACCCTGCTCAGGCCAGTGTTTAGCCTTGAGCCTAGCCCTGAGCCTGGCATGGCCCCAGGTCTGGCTGAGTACTGCTGAGGAGGAAGAGGGACAACAGGGTCACTCAGAAAGCGCGGTGAGAGTGGGGGTTCATCTGAGTGGTGATCAGAAGGCAGATCCCAGAACCCATCTTTGAGGGGGTCCCTGTCCATGCCTGTCATCACATCCATAATGGACTGGCCGATGGTGACAATCATGCCAAACACTAGGGTCCAAAGAAAATCTTGAGCAGAGTGTGGCAGGAATATAGATGACAAATACTGACACTGCCCATAGGCAAGTGCTTTACTAAACTTCAGACCAGTCATCCTAAATTCTTTTTTTAAAAAATGATCTTGAATTCTTAATATGGAAAAACATATTTAAAAAATTGTCAACGGTAAGGAGAAAACTTCTGAGGCTGTAGCTCAGTGGTAGAGGCACTGAGTTCCATTTTCAGGTTTGCAAAAAAAAATATTAAAAACAAAGAGAGAAAGAGAAAACAACACCCAATTTGGGCTTTAGAAAAATAATGCAAATTTTTTGTTTGTTTGTTTTGATTTTGGTACTAGAGATTGTACTCAGGGTCACTCAACCACAGAACCTCATCCCCAGCCCTATTTTGGTTTTATTTAGAGACAGAGTCTCACTGAGCTGCTTAGGGCCTCGCTGTTGCTGAGGTTGGCTTTGACTCACAATCCTCCAGGATCAACCTTCCGAACTGCTGGAATTAGAGGTGTGCACACTGCACTAAGCCAAGTATATTATAAAATGTCAAAAATAAAAATTAAAAAACAAAACCACTTATTAGTGCTTTAGAAGGATAATGCATTAATTTAAGGCATTGAATAATAAATGCATTACTTAATATTTAATAATGCATTACTTAATTCATTAATGATTAATGCATTAATACATAAATATATTCTACAATCTTGATTTGTGTCTGAAACTCACAATTTAAGTTAGATGGATTTCTCACTGAATTATTTAACCTACTAACTTAAGATCTCAAAGACGTGCTGTATGGAAGATGGCAGAGTAGAAAATTGTAAATATTGTTTTCTAAATAGCACATTCCAGTTAACAGAGGCTAGGCTTGGCTGACTCTGAGGCTGGACCCCATTATTGGGGCTGCCTATCATTTGATACAGCCAATACTCTTAACCTAGTTTAACAGCATGTAGAAACTGAGACTCCAGAACTATTATCTAAATTTCTTCCACATCAAAAAATCTAATCAACAGCAGAGCTGGACTGAGAGGATCACCTTTTTGCTCATTAAATCCTTTTAAATACAGAAGGAAAAATAGCACTTGCTAAATAACTACCATGTGTTAGGCACTGTGAGAGTGATTATTTAATTTAATCCTCTTTTTTTTTATACTGAGGACTGAGCAGACGTGCTTCACCTCTGAGTCTCATCCCCAGCCATTTTTTATTTTATTTAGAAACAGTGTCTCACTGAGGTGCTTAGGGCCTCACTAAGTTGCTGAGGTTGACCTCCAAATAGTGATCCTTCTGCCTCAGCCTCCAAAGCTGCTGTAATTAGAGGCATACTCCACAGCATCTGGCTTTGATTGAATACTTATGACAGCTCTGAAGTAGATGTCACCTCCTTCGTGAGGTATGGAAATCATGGCTGGTGAAGGGGTGACCTCCATGCACTGATCCTTCAAGTCCATCCTCTGGGGCATTCCTGCCCTCCCCTGCCCTGCCTGGCCTTCCCCCATTCCCAGCACCTCCCAGAAGTGCTCTCTCACTAACAGGCCATGGAGCACCTACAGGGTCGGCAGGCAAAGCACACAGGCCAAACTGGGCTGTTTTCATGCCCCCAATTTTAGAGCCAATTCAAATTCTCAACTAGACACCAGAAATTTACCCATGATCTTTCTTGAAGTTCTGGGCTCACGTTGAAGAGGGCTTGGTCTTTTGGGGTGTCACCCACTTCAATCATCTTGGTGCAAGCCAAGAGCTGCATGATGAGGCCCAAGGTGACCATTGCAGAGATACTGAGCTCCATGAGTGTGCCTAAGGAAACGGGCAGCCACAAAGCCTCTGTGAGCTCAAGAAAGCAAGACATTATTTAATAAAATGAACCTACAGAATTGAATGTGACCCCTTTTCCACGTTGGATGGGCTTCAGGTTGCTGGCAGCAATTATAGCATAACACCCCAAAACCAAAGATAAGAACACAACTGAGTCCCTCTGTCGAGCCCACCAGACACCATATCATTCTGTTTGGAAACTCACGTACCCCTCAAGAGCCTGCTGCATTCCCATCCCCATGGACAGATCCATTCTGGATGGACAGAGGACAGAGAGGCCCGTCCTTCATCAGTTCATAAAACTGGAGAACATTCCAATCATTTCCTGACTCTGCAAATGGGGCTGGCACATTTGGATCTAGTTGGGAATCAACCTTTCCTTTCCATCATGTTCAGATGAGCTCTGATTCTGAGTGACTGGAACCTTTTTGGAACCCCATTTTTAAACCGTGTCCATCAAATGCACCATCAACATACACAAGAAAATCATTTCTAGACCCACAGGTGACTGGTTAGATTTGACCCTCCACTGTCACTCGTGGTTTTGATCCGTATATTTCACCTGTAGATATGAAAAAGATGCAGCTGAGAAACCACTAGAGAGTTCTAGAGAGTGTTCTATGTCTACTCACCATCTCATTTCAGGGATTTCAAACACTCTAGTTTTTTTAAGTTTTCAGAAATTCTCAAGCAGAGACTTATCTTGCTCTTCCAGGTTTTGTATTGTATTCAAACCCAACTCTAAAGAAGATGGTGTTTCCCAGGCTGAATGCACCGTTGATCAGGCTATTTGACATGGCACATGCAGACTTTCCAGGCCACAGAGCTGCCCATTCTCTTAGCTCCACAGAAAGGCTGTAGTTCAACTAAATGTTGCTGGTCCAGCAGAAAAGAGGCACAGTGAGTCTGAGCCTCCCTCTGTTGGAGGCCAGAATCCCTCACATCAAGTAGAAAGGGTCCACAGAATCTGAGGCCATAATACCAAACAAAGGATCTGGAAACAAGTAGAAACCAAAGGAGTGGCACATGGTTCTCCCCTCTCCCCCTTTCCCCAACAACAGCACAGGAGACCGGATTGACCTGACAGCAGACTAAGAAGATGAAAAGGGGGATGGCTCGCCACAGCACCTTTGCCTTCAACTGGATCTGCAGAAGAGGTAGAATCAGAGGACATGAAGTTTCCCAGTAAGTCATTAAAAATAGAGTCCAACAGACACTTTCTCTGATCACCAAGAAAGGCCAAGGTGGGCTGGGGGCATAGCTCCATGGGGAAGCACTTGCCGAGCATACATGATGTTCTGGGTTTAGTCTCCAACAGAAAACCTCCACCAAAAAAGCGAAGAAGCCAAACCATGCACCAAGCAGAGTGCTGAAAGGTGAGTCTCATGCTTTCTGTGAACAAAGCCAATGCGAAGATGTCCGTAGGTGTCACGTCTGAGAATGCTCATATTATACAGCATCATGATCTTCCCACTGCTTAAGTGAGTTCAATGGCAAAGCTGTACTCTTAACCATTGACATGAACAGTTTAGATCCTCAAGGATGGGCAAGAGGAAGGCAAGTTCAAAGACAGCCTCAGCAAAAGTAAGGCAGTGAGCCACTCTATGGGACCCTGTCTCTCAATAAAAAAACAAACTAGGTCTGGAGACATCTCTCAGTGAGTGGTTGCTTCTGAGTTCAATCCTAGGCATAAGTAAGTAAGTAAGTAAGTAAGTAAGTAAATTCTTTCTGTTGTTGATATTTTTAAAATAATATTTAATCTTTATTTTATTTACCTCTTCTCTGATGTTTAGTATTTTTTCTTCTACTAGCTTTGGGTAGGGCATGTTCTTGATTTTCTACCTGCTTGAAGAGGAAGTCTTGGTTGTTTTCTTTTTTGATATAGGTATGTACTGCTCTAATCTTAAAATTGCCTCTGCTCTATGATATAGGGTTTTTTATTTTGTGTTTCTATCATTTTTCTCAAAAATCTTTAAAAATTTCCATTCTGTTTGTCATTGACTCTGCTATTTGAGAGCTTTTTGTTATAATCGCAGACATGCAGGATGTTTCTGAAGTTCCGCCTGTTGTAGGTTTCCAGTTTTATTACATTGGGTTCAGAAAAAAAGTTATTTCAAATGATTTTTAGCTTTTAAAATTTGTTAAGGTTTTTTTATGACTTAATCTGTTGTCTATTCTGGAGAATGTTGTTGGTACTGTTGTGAAGAATTTGTCGTCTTTTGGTTTTTGTTGGAAAGTTCAGTTAAGCCTATCTGCTCTGCAGTGTACTTTAAATTCTGTGTAAAGCAAGAAGAGACAGAAGCAAGGTGTTGTGTATGTTGTATTTCTGATGAGAGGATAAAGTCTGTGAGATTTTCCAGAGTACTTATGGTTTTGTTTTTGTGACTTCTGGTAACAAATAGGGTTTATTGTGTGTGTGTGTGTGTGTGTGTGTGTGTGTGTGTGTGTGTGTGTAGGGGTGTTGTATGTTGTATTTCTGTGTGCATGCATACTCAGTGTTTGGTTATATCATGTGCATGCCTTCAGGAAGTGTAGAGTATATAGGAATGTATAAGCCTGCATTTGGAAAGTATACATTATAATTGCATGTCCGTCAGTACCTGGGTGATAACACGCAGGTGTATTTGTGGGTATGTATATATTTTTTTAGAAAGGAAGTGGTGGTGTGTGTATTTGGGGAAAGCAGGGATAAAGGTGATTTATGCATCTGTGTTTTTGTTGGAATGGCAGTGAGTTGTGGGTCATGCACCTGTTTCTAAATGTGAGGTGTTTTAATGATATCTGTGGTGAAAGGGGTTTTAA
The DNA here is from genome assembly GCF_048772815.1 of Callospermophilus lateralis. NCBI lineage: Eukaryota > Metazoa > Chordata > Mammalia > Rodentia > Sciuridae > Callospermophilus > Callospermophilus lateralis. Next base: position 477,408 of record NW_027514422.1, on the reverse strand, counting down.
TGAGTGTGCATCTTAACATGTATGTGCCTCAGCAACAGGTGTTCACAGGTCTCTGTGGCTGGGTGGCATGTGTGCATAAAAATCTCTTTGAACTTCCCTAAGATTAAGTGGAACCACAAATACCCTGATTACAAAAATGTAACATTCTTAACCCTAAATGACACAGGTACAACCACCCACATACACACATAAACATGAGTCCATATTCCCAGAATCACTTGATACGCAAACACCAACTCCAAAAAACACATAAAGTTTCTCAACCCTCTCCAAATGTACACAACAATGATGTCACCTACAATCTATTCATTGTCATTTCCCAAATACATACATAACACATGTATTGCCTTAATACATATATTTTACCCTGCACTCTAATGTCACACCCTTCCCTAAACAAAAAAATGAAATTAAATTAAAAAATCAATATTTTGTGAATATCGAAAAGTATTCACCAAAATACTCCATTCAAACACTCTTCTTAATAATTATTCACAAGTCCCACCATGTCATAATAACCCATATACACTGTCAGTACCTAATCCTCTTAACTTGTATTCCTATATAAATATAACTTCTATATTATCTCAGTGGAAACACACACTACCCATCTACTATTTGAGAATGAATACTCAGCCATCACACTTCCTAAATACTTTCACAGTCCTAGATTATACAAGTCTGGGAACACACATGTCCATCTGAATCTACAAACCCACAGTACTCCCACAGACCTAAAGTACATGCAGCTACTCTCTCACTATTAAAGGGCACAGAACTCATTATTAATGTACAAAACTGCTCATTCTTTCTGATATACTCAGTTAACAGCACACAACACTGTGGAGCTCTAAAATCCTCAATAGCATAAACTTCCTATCTTCCAGATGCCTGACTCTAAACCCAGAGTTCCTCATGCCCAAATTAATACAAATATACAGCAAAATCCAAACAATTCCAATCAATAACCTTCCTTACAAAGTCTCACACATATTCCAGTCGCCTCCATGAAACACTTAAAATATATATGAAGTAGGACTGAAGAGGCTGGATACCACAGGAATTTTCAGAAAGCAGGTTTATTGGATGTTGCCAATCAGTCCAGAGTGTGGCTCATGCCTGAAATATTCTAGGGACAGATAATTTCAAAATATTTTGACTTTTTTTGTCCCATGGGGGAAAAGGGCTTGAAGATTCACTTGACAAGTGTTTTTCATTCCATTCTCTAGGCCAGACAGAGGTTTCACACGTATTTACCAAAAAAAAAAAAAAAAAAAAAAAAAAAAAATCTGGCATTTACAAGAAAGAGGAAGTTCCCAACAACAGTAACCTTTGCATTCTTGCTGCTGATCTGACAAGAGAAGAAGCTTAATTATGGCAAGGGTCTTTTGGTTGAGAGTATCTGGTGTGCTTCAGATACACTCATCTTCAGACCACACATCAATCAGTATCACCCATAAAGCAATCACACAAACACTCCCTCAGTAACTGAATGGAGCAAACAAATTACTTATTAACATGACAACAATTTGTATTCTCAAATGAAAACATTTACAATCACCTCTATTTTGCAAACATGCACATACACAGAATGCCTCAGAATATGAAGTTCAACAACAAATCTCAGACGTACAGACCCTGCTTACTCCTCCTACATACTCACAAAGGACACCCGTCCATTCCCAAAAATAACATGATCACCTCAAAGCCCTAAACAAGAAAATACACAGCAGTCCACTTGAGACATTATCAACAGAATCTATACACATCTATGTGCCACATATACATAATTCTAAACACCCCAACATACCCCATGATTCCATTCTCTCCAAATCTCTGAACACCAAAGATTATGTCCCTAAATTCTGACCTAGACATCAACATACACATACATTCTAAAATCTGAAAATGCACAGATCCAACACATAATAATAAGACAACATCCTAACTCCTGTCAAATGCATTCACAATAGTCATGTTCACAATAGTCCACAATGCCAACAACACCTACAGACGCACCACTAAAACCCTAAACACATGTCCTGCCAGAAAGGTACTCAGCCAACAATGACCAAAGAAATCACTCAGAAAATATTTACACACGACAACCAAACAGTCCCACACAGGAGAATTTATGGTGTCTTGTTTCATATCCTTTTCATACCTATACACATGAAACACATAAAAGCACAAAGTCCTGGTGCTAGAGAAAAAAGTTCATGTGTTTTCTCTCTCTCTCTCTGTCTCTCTCTCTGTCTGTCCTTCTCTCTCTTTCTCACACACACACACACACACACACATAAACAAACACACACACACACACACACACACACACACACACACATACAGAACATTACATACATAATCTGAACACTGACACACCCAGTTCAAGGATATTATCTTGTGGGCCCTGCACACAGAGGTAGAGGGGTGAAGATGCAGATTTCAGGCACATACCTTGCTCTTGAAAATGTAAGAAAATATAAAAGTGCAAAGGAAAGAGCACATTCCCTCCCATAAAACTGAAAGGTACTTGCCAGCCACTCAATAACTCCTCAATATAGAGAAAACTCTTCAAATAATAAGAGAGTACTCTCAGATAATGCTTCTGGAGATGAAGATACTCTGGGACATTTAAGGGGTTTCTAAAAGAGAGAATCACCCCAAATAGATTCTTTTGAGTATCCACCATCAGCCGAGATGGATAGCTTCTAGCTAGAAAGCCAGACCATTGTGCAATGTGTGTTCCAATGCCAGGGCTTGACTTGTTCACCTGGGCTCCCCCCTAAGACACATCAGATCCAATTTATGAGTGGGGTCTGCAGTGTTCTCACACAAGAGGCCTTTGGCATCCTTACATGTCCAAATTATAATCTGAAGATATTACTGGCATGTTTGTTGGTCAAAAAATTAGTGAGTAAATTGTCAGCTTTTCTGTGTTACCTTCAGACAGAAGAGGTGAATCTGGTTAGAGGAAGGTCTGGGGCCTCTTATATTTTGGACAGCAGCTGTCCTAATCACTTTCCAAACCTGTGATAATATACCTGAGATCACCACATTCAAAGGAGCAGAGATTTATTTTGGCTCATGGTTTCAGAGATTAGAGTCCATGGTCACTTGGCCCTCTTACCTCTGGACCTATAGCAAAGCAGAACATCTGGCCAAGAGTGTATGGCATAGGAAAACTGACCACCTCATGGCTGCTAGGAGGCAGAGAGAGACAGAGACAGAAGTGCATTAGGGTCCCAGTACCCCATCAGTGGCACATTCTCAATGAGGTAATTTTAATCAAATGGGCCCCAATTTCCACAAGCTTCCAACACCTCTCAATAATGACTTCAGCTGGGAACCAGATGTTTAAGAGGTGAGCCTTTGAGGAACACCAAATGTTAATGCCAGAATATCTATCCCTTGGCCCCAAAAGCTCATGTCTGTCTCACAGCAATAAATAATTAAAAATAAATAAATAAACAAGCATTTGGACTCCAAGAGTCCACAAATATCAACAGTGCATTCTCAATAGTTTTTGCCCAAAGTCTCTTCTGAGACTCAAGGGAACATAGTGACGCTGAACCCTGAATTGAACGTTTTTTTTTTCTGCCATTCTCTTCTTTTTAATTTATGAGTATAGCTTTCTTTTCTCCCCACACCCTGAACCCTATCTTAATGACTAACCATAGAGTCAGTAAAAAGCACGAAAGTCAGTTAAAAGGGCCCTTGCACTGGGCACTCCACCTTTCTATGTCACAGGAAATGTCCAAATTAAAAGGTATTGGCAGAAGTGTACAGAAGACACTGACTAGGAGGGAAGCCAGACACACACACCTTCAGAATTGCAAGCATATTAAAAAATCACATTATCTTAGATTCACAGGTCTGGGATGTGTCAGGGTCCACTGGACCCAGATATAACCCACAGAATCCCAACTACTTTAAATAACAGTTTTTTAAAAGAGAGAGAGAGAGAGAGAGAGAGAGAGAGAGAGAGAGAGAGAATTTTCTAATATTTATTTATTAGTGTTGGGCAGACACAACATCTTTATTATTATGTGGTGCTGAGGATCAAACCTAGCACTGCACACATGCCAGGCGAGTGCGCTACCACTTGAGCCACATCCCCAGCTCCTTAGTGACATCTATTTTTAGTTGTCCATCAATATTTATTGATTTATATATGGTTCTAAGAATTGACCACTGTGCCTCACACATGCCAGGCACTCTCTCTACCACTGAGCCATGACTCCAGACCCCTCTAAAGGACAGTCTGTCAACACCAGTAAACTGTGCTTGTGTCCACCTGCCCAAGACTGCGAGAACAATTCCACATAACACACTGTATACACTTTCACTCAGCAGTACTAAGCAAGATAAAACCAGGAGCTAGCCATTCATCTCTGAAATGCTGAATTGTTGCCAATGAAGCCTTTTCCTCTCCCACCTCTCTGCCTCTTCAGTTACTGACTTTCATGCGTGGAAGCAAAGCAGAAGAATCAAACCTTTTGTAGCTGCATTGGCTGCAATCCTCATTAATAATAATAAAAAAATGTTAACACATTTCAAAGATACATCTACGCAGGGGAAACACAACTAACCCAAAGGGAAGAAGAGGACAGTAGTAAGGAGGAAACTGAAAAAGCACAGCAGGCACACGTTAAGTCTAGTGCTCCATTAAGTCTAGTGCTCCAGGTGTGAAACTAGGGCACCTGATGGTGTAATATGGGTGCCCTAGAATTTAAGCATCCTTACCCCTCCAGCTTGGTCTGATGTGGGTCCACTCCCTAGAGCTTCTGTGCTCACTGACTTTCACTTACCTGAGCAGGTGTTCATAGGCCTGCCACTGCTAACCTCCACCACAACACTGGCTCCACTCTTGTAGTTTGATAAATCACTGTTTCTGGGGTTACTGGGTTGCACTCTGAATGTGATATGCACATCCTGTTCACCAGCATTTCCTCTGAAGTATGAATGCAAACCTTCACAACCCCTCAACTCTTCACTCTGTAAGCCTGATAACCAGCATCACATGGACAATAACAAGGTCAGCTTAGAATGAGGACAGTAGCCAGACCAACCTAGACCATGGCCTCTGTGAGCCCATATGATGTTAGTTACACAGCAAAATGAATCTGGACAAAGGATTCTGAGGCTGCCTTTTGTACACAGGGCACACTGATAATCTCTCCACAAGTCATTGAGCCTGCTAAGGGTGGTGTCCTTCCCATTCCTGAGATGCCTAAAGGTGGCTTCTGTGTAATGGAACTAATCTCTTTACCAACCACACCATTTTTGGCCCCAACATTACAAAGTTTTCTTTTCTGGAAAACCTGCAAGTATTTTAAATCTTTCTACCCTGGCTTTTGCTCCTGATCCCCATGGTATATAAGGCTGAAAGCAGCTAGAAATACCCAGGTCATATCACAAATGCTGTACTGCCTTTAGTATTCCCTGCTGGATAAATTAATCTGTGTTTTTAGTTGCCTTTTACATCACTGTGACCAAAAAAATCTAACAACAACAATTAGAGCAGGAGAAGTTTATGTAGCTCATAGTTTCAGGTCTCACTCCACTGACCACCAACTGCATAGCTCTGGGGCCAACGTGAGGCAGAACATAGTGGGGGAAGTGTAGGGAGTCGGAAAGCAGCTCAGCATATGGCAATGAGGAAGCAGAGAGAGAGAAATCTGCTCACCAGGGACAAACTATGAACCCTAGATCCGTTTCCTCCACTTGATCCTCCTCTTTGTCCTCAGCCTGGGTGGGCTTATCTATCTGACTGTGCATGACTGGGAAGGCGAGAATAGGCCGATGGCGTGGCTTAACCTTTTTATTAGACCGCCTTGAGCCAGCTCGGGTTGACTCTGTGCCTAAGGCTAATGAGCGGAGCTCAGAGTCAAGAGATCTTGATTCTTTTAGAAGTTGGATGTGTTCCCGTCTCTGTTGGAGAGACTTGCGCAAGGGAGCCAGGTTAGGCAAGGTAAGTGGAGAAAAAATATCTGATGGGGCAGTTGGCCCCTAAAGGGCCAGAGCACAAAAGGCAGGAAGGATATAGGAGGAAGGTGGATATGTAAGTCCTATAGGCTGTGGCAGGGTCCTGAGAGGTGGCGGGTCTTCTGAATGGTAGGGAGCTGCTTCCTTCTCCAAGGTAGCCTCCTCCCCAGGGGTCAATATGTCTCTGGGATTTAAAACTGGATAAAGGCGGTTGGTAGCTGTTGGAGCCTTATTCATTAGGGTGGGATTTTGAGGGGGTTCAGGAAGGTTCCCAGGGTCCTAGGGAGACTGAGAAGGATCTATGTCTATACTAACTGAAGGGCATGCTGAGGGGGGACGAGAGAGATGAGAGGTCTTTTGCATAGCCTCTTCCCCAATCCTGACAAGTTTTAAGGTACCATTGTCAAAGGGTAAACTTTTAAGAATTTCATTAATTAAGTTCCAGTAAGAAAAGGTGGCAACAGGCACCTTTTCTGGGCCAAAGGATTCATAATAATCTTTTAAACAGTCTCCTACTCTAAGCCATCTTTTACCATCAATGGTCGCTTCAAGGGAAAACCATGGACACAATTCTCCTATGTAAGAAAAGAATAATTTTAAGTCCTTTTTCTTAACACATGCCACCCGTGTCTTGAGGGCCTCCATGAGGCCTGACAAAAACAAATCATGTGACAAAACTGCTTGTCCCATGGTGGGTCACTCACTGTGCGTCGTCCCCACTTTCCTCCTGGATCTGTCTCTCGGTCGTGTCTGCCAAGGCGATCGCAAGCTCCGCTTGCTCATGTGTCCCTGGAGGATGGTGTTCCTTCTCAGTCAAAGGTTCAAGCCCCAATCTTTGGGCGCCAAATGTTCTGACCCACAGGACACATCAATGTGGGTGGTGAACCTAGGTGGGGAGGAATGAAGGGACAAGAGACACGAAGGATGACAGCAAGACAGGAGTTCTGATCAAGCTGCAAACTTTTATTGTTCACACAGGGGTATTTATATGCTGGGGATGGGGAAGCTCTCTAATCAGCAATTGCTGGATGTAGGTGGTAAAACTGGCAGCTGCAAGATGTCTGATGTTCCTGATAGCCACAGGATGTTTCAGGGAGATAAGTAGCTGCAGGATGTCTCCCAGGCAGGATGTCACCCAGGGGGCTGTTTCTTGTAAATGTCAGGCTATTCTTTGAAGGAGAATTTCCTTCTAGCCCCTGACACCATACCTCCCAGAAAAAGAAAATGAATTAACAGAGAAGAGTTCACACTGATCCTCACTGAAGTTCCCCACCCCACTCCACCCACAACATCCAAAAATGGCCTTAATAGTCATTGCAGCCACGTTGATGCAGCACCTCCTATGTGCTAGGGACTGCTCTGCATTAAAAAACTCCAGGATACACACCAGTATCTCCATTTAAGAAAGAAACTGAGGCACAGAGTGATTTATTAACTTACCCATGATCACACAGCTCAAGAGAGGCCCAGAGGGGTTTTAAACCCGGGACATTTGGTTTTACTCCAGACCCCTCAAACCAAAGATGCAGTAAGTGGGAGGAGAACATCAGACATATGATCCACCTATGGCAGGAGGTGACTTGGGTGAGTGGAGCCTTCTGTGACACAGACAGTGTACCCCCTCGGGGGCTGCCTCACCTGGTCCTGAGAGGCCCACTCAGCCTGGGGGAGAAGAGAGCCCCCTCCCAGCCTTTTGGTTTAAGAGAATGTTCACTTACCTGAGCTGCAACGTCCCCACTGCTCTGAGGAGGCGGGGCCACGTCATGTCAGAGATCCTTAGAGGTGACCTCATTTAAAGAAATAAGCCTGTGGCCAATTGTCCGAGATTGATTAAGTCAGGGGCCAGCACAGGGAGCCAGCAGAGGGGACACCATTGTAGAGATGACCCAGAGCAGGGTCCAAGGGCCCTGGGCATGGCCTGATCATGGCCCGGTGGCTCCCAGCTGACATGCTTCCTGCCCGGGAGATCCTGGAAACTGCCTTCATGGTGATTTTCAGGTGCATGCGTGGGAGGCCCTGGTTGCTCCAGCCTCAGGGTAGGACAGAAAAGATTTCAGGCCTCATCAGACTATGGGCATGAGCTGGATGGTGGCCAGCAGAAGAAGACATCAAGGGCCTCCGTCTCACAGCAGTTTATGCATTGTTTGTTGAGCCCCTACCATGCATCATATGGATGTAGCTGGAAAGTGGATTTTTAGCATGTGTAAAGGACCTGAGGCAGCAGTGGGCTTGGTACATTTGAGGCTGTGTGGGGAGTTGAGGCTGGCCTGAGCCAGGATATGCCTGGGGATAGCTGCACCAGATGAGGCAGTTTGGGAACTGATTGACTTCTTTCCCTTGTGCTCCACCTGTCGAACAAGCAAGGCATAGAGATGAAGATCTTTCACATGACAGATGAAGAGTCTGAAGATCAGAGTGGTAAAGGCATTTCCAGGTCCCAAAGGTAACACATGGCAGAGTTGGAATTATCACCGAGGTCTGCTTCTAGAGCAGTTTACGTGTCCCTTCTAGCATGACTTTCTGACAAGTCCAGACGCACCCAAACTCAACCTCCTGTATCTGGTTTGGAGAGTCTCAGGTACATGAGTCATATAAGGCCCTGATAAGTCCTTCTGCAATAGAAGTTTCTAATATTTCTTTAACCCAGCACTTGCAACGTTCATTTGAACATAAGATCCTTATAAGTGTGACTAGAATGAAGACATTTCAGAAGTGACCTTGGGAGACACTGGTCTTGGTAACCCACAGAAGTCTCAATTAGTCTTTCTGATCTTGGGGAAGAGAATTCTGGGTATATTTTCTAGACTCAGTAAGATGGTGAAGGGATGGAGAGAGATTCAAAGGACTAAGGGGGGTATTTCAGAGCGGGAAGGAATCCCTAGGAGGACCCTAAGGGGGACTCTGAAGAGATTTCCTCCCTCACTTCAGAGAACAGAACCAGGGCCCGTGAGGGTAGGAAAGGGGTTGGAGACTGTACCTGAGGTGGGCCATCTTGGTCGGGAGTGAGCTCCCCACCACCAGCAGTGTGCAATTATAAACTGTTGCATCAACCTACCAGCAGAACAGGCCCAGTGGCCCGCCATCCCCCCGATTGGGGAAGGGGCAGAGTCGCCTCCAGCGCCTGCTAGGTAGACAGACCTGTAACCAACAGACAGAACAGGCCTAACGGCCCACGGAGGGACAGAGCCGCTGCTCGCGCCTGCAAGGTAGGAGGACCTGTGACCACCGAAAGAACAGGCCCACCGAAAGTACAGGCCCAGCGGCCTGCTGGTGTGGTAGGCATATTGCCCCAATTGGAGGAGGGGCAGAACAACCACCAAAGCCTGCGAGGGAGACTTTGCAACTATACAGAGCAATATAAATATATAGGGGAAAAAATCAATAACACAACAGTTTCACCAAGCAGAAAGAAACGCGATCAGTATGAAAAGACAAAGAAAGAAAGGACCACAAGCAATGCAGGTCAACTCAACTTTAGAAGAGGTAATATCTGCAGCAGATGGAATGTCAGATAAAGAATTCAGTATATACATGCTTCAGATGATCTGGAGTCTCAAGGAAGACATTAGACAGCAAAATCAGACAATGAAAGACCACTTCGACCACTTCGACGATGAATTACATAAACAAATCCAAGAAGCAAAAGATCAATTATACAGGGAGATAGAGGTTATAAAAAACACACAAACAGAAATCTTAGAAATGCAGGAAGCAATAAACCAACTTAAAAACTCAATTGAGAATACTACCAGCAGAGTAGAACACTTAGGAGATAGAACATCAGACAATGAAGACAAAGTATTTCAATTGGAGAAGAACATTGACAGCTCAGCAAAACTGTTAAGAAACCATGAGCAGATCATTCAAGAAATATGGGATAACATAAAAAGATCAAACTTAAGAGTCATTGGGATACAGGAAGGTATAGAGGTCCAAACCAAAGGAATGTGCAATCTATTCAATGAAATAATACGAGAAAACTTCCCAGACTTGAAGAATGAGACAGAATCCCAAATCCTAGAAGCCTACAGGACGCCGAATGTGCAAAATCATGAGAGATCCACACTTAGACACATTATAATTAAGATGCCCAACATACAAAATGAGGAGAGAATTTCAAAAGCTACAAGAGAAAGGAAGCAGATTACATTTAGGGGTAAACCAATCAGGATAACAGCTGACCTTTCAACACAGAATCTGAAAACTAGAAGATCCTGGAATAACATATTTCAAACACTGAAAGAAAATGGGTTCCAACCAAGAATTGTGCATCCAGCAAAATTAAGCTTCAGGATGGAAGATGAAATTAAAACCTTCCATGATAAACAAAAGTTAAAAGAATTTGCAGCTAGAAAACCATCTCTTCAAAACATCCTCGGCAAAATATTACAGGAAGAGGAAATGGAAAATATCAATGAAAACCAACAGTGGGAGGTAGTACAGTAAAGGGGGGGGGATAATCAAAGAGGAAAACAAACCATGTTTAGTAACATAAATAAACAAATATGGCTGGAAGAACAACTCATATCTCAAAAATAACCCTAAATGTTAATGGCTTAAACTCACCAATAAAGAAACACAGGCTAGTCGAATGAATCACAAAACAAGACGCAACAATATGCTGCCTTCAGGAGACGCATTTGATAGGAAAAGACATAAATAGACTGAAGGTGAAAGGTTGGTAAAAATCATATCACTCATATGGACTTCGGAAACAAGCAGGAGTGTCCATACTCATATCAAATAAAATAGATTTCAAGCCAAAGTTAATCAAAAGGGATAAAGAGGGACACTACATACTGCTCAAGGGAACCATACACCAACAAGACATGACAATCATAAATATATATGCCCCAAACAATGGTGCAGCTATGTTCATCAAACAAACTCTTCTCAAGTTCAAGAGTCAAATAGACCACCATACAATAATCATGGGAGACTTCAACACACCTCTCTCACCACTGGACAGGTCTTCCAAACAACAGTTGAATAAGGAAACTATAGAACTCAATAATATAATTAATAACCTAGACTTAATTGACATATATAGAATATAGCACCCAACATCAAGCAGTTACACTTTTTTTCTCAGCAGCACATGGATCCTTCTAAAAAATAGATCATATATTATGTCACAGGGCAACTCTTAGACAATATAAAGGTGTAGAGATAATACCATGCATCTTATCTGATCATAATGGAATGAAATTGAAAATCAACGATAAAATAAGGAAGGAAAAATCATGCATCACTTGGAGAATGAACAATAGGTTACTGAATGATCAATAGATTACAGAAGACATCAAGGAGGAAATTAAAAAATTCTTAGAGATAAATGAAAACACAGACACAACATAATGGAATCTATGGGACACATTGAAAGCAGTTCTAAGAGGAAAATTTATTGCTTGGAGTTCATTTCTTAAAAAAAGAAAAAAACCAACAAATAAATGATCTAATACTTCATCTCAAAATCCTAGAAAAAGAAGAGCAAAACAACAGCAAAAGAAGTAGAAGGCAAGAAATAATTAAAATCAGAGCTGAAATTAATGAAATCAAAACAAAAGATACAATTGAAAAAATTGACAAAACTAAAAGTTGGTTCTTTGATAAAATAAATAGAATCGACAGACCCTTAGCCATGCTAACGAAGAGCAGAAGAGAGAGAACTCAAATTACTAGCATACGGGATGAAAAAGGCAATATCACAACAGACACCTCAGAAATACAAACGATTATCAGAAATTATTTTGAATCCTTATACTCCAATAAAATAGAAGATAGTGAAGGCATCCATAAATTTCTTAAGTCATATGATCTGCCCAGATCCAGTCAGGAGGATATTGACAACCTAAACAGACCAATATCAATGGAGGAAATAGAAGAAACCATCAAAAGACTACCAACTAAAAAAAGCCCAGGACCGGATGGGTATACAGCAGAGTTTTACAAAACCTTTAAAGAGGAACTAATACCAATACTTTTCAAGCTATTTCAGGAAATAGAAAAAGAGGGAGAACTTCCAAATTCATTCTACGAGGCCAACATCACCCTGATTCCTAAACCAGACAAAGACACTTCAAAGAAAGAAAACTACTGACCAATATCTCTAATGAACCTAGATGCAAAAATCCTCAATAAAATTTTGGCGAATCGGATAAAAAAAATATCAAAAAAAATTGTGCACCCTGATCAGGTAGGATTTATCCCTTGGATGCAAGGTTGGTTCAATATATGGAAATCAATAAATGTTATTCACCACATCAATAGGCTTAAAAATAAGAACCATATGATCATCTCGATAGATGCGGAAAAAGCATTCGACAAAGTACAGCATTCCTTTATGTTCAAAACTCTAGAAAAACAAGGGATAACAGGAACATACCTCAATATTGTAAAAGAAATATATGCTAAGCCTCAGGCTAGCATCATTCTGAATGGAGAAAAACTGAAGGCATTCCCTCTAAAATTTGGAACAAGACAGGGATGCCCTCTCTCACCACTTCTGTTCAACATATTTCTCGAATCACCAGCCATAGCAATTAGACAGACGAAAGAAATTAAAGGCATGAAAATAGGAAAAGAAGAACTTAAATTATCACTATTTGCAGATGACATGATTCTTTACCTAGCAGACCCAAAAGGGTCGAAAAAAAAACTATTAGAGCTAATCATTGAATTCAACAAAGTGGCAGGATATAAAATCAATACACATAAATCAAAGACATTCCTGTATATCAATGACAAATCATCTGAAATGGAAATGAGGACAACCACTCAATTCAGAATATCCTCAAAAAAAAAATAAATAAAATACTTGGGAATCAACCTAACAAAAGAGGTGAAAGACTTATACAATGAAAACTACAGAACCCTAAAGAGAGAAATAGAAGAAGATTTAGAAGATGGAAAAATATACCCTGTTCATGGATAGGTAAAACTAACACCATCAAAATGGTGATATTACCAAAAGTTCTCTATAGGTTTAATGCAATGCCAATCAAAATCCCAACGGCATTTCTGGTAGAAATAGAGAAACCAATCATGAAACTCATATGGAAAAATAAAACACCCAGAATAGCAAAAACAATGCTAAGCAGGAAGTGTGAATCAGGCAGTACAGCTATACCAGACTTCAAAGTATACTACAGAGCAATAGTAACAAAAACAGCATGGTACTGGTACCAAAACAGGCGGGTGGACCAATGGTACAGAATAGAGGACACAGAAACCAATCCACAAAATTACAACTATCTTATATTTGATAAAGGGGCTAAAAGCATGCAATGGAGGAAGGATAGCATCTTCAACAAATGGTGCTGGGAAAACTGGAAATCCATATACAACAAAATGAAACTGAATCCCTTTCTCTCACCATGCACAAAAGTTAACTTAAAGTGGATCAAGGAACTTGATATCAAATCAGAGACAGGGCGTCTGAAAGAAGAAAAAGTTGGCTATGATCTACATACTATGGCGTCCGGCTCCAAATTCCTCAATAGGACACCCATAGCACAAGAGTTAATAACTAGAATCAACAAATGGGACTTACTCAAACTAAAAAGTTTTTTCTCAGCAAAAGAAACAATAAGAGAGTTAAATGGGGAGCCTACGTCCTGGTAACAAATATTTACTCCTCACACTTCAGACAGAGACCTAATATCCAGAATATACAAAGAACTTAAAAAATTAGACTATAAGATAACAAATAACCCAATCAACAAATGGGCCAAGGACCTGAACAGACATTTCTCAGATGAGGACATACAATCAATCAACAAGTACATGAAAAAATGCTCACAATCTCTATCAGTCAGAGAAATGCGAATCAAAACCACCCTAAGATACCATCTCACTCCAGTAAGATTGGCAGTCATTAGGAAGTCAAACAACAACAAATGCTGGCGAGGATGTGTGGAAAAGGGTTCACTTGTACATTGCTGGTGGGACTGCAAATTGGTGCGGCCAATTTGGAAAGCAGTATGGAGATTTCTAGGAAAGCTCGGAATGGAACCACCATTTGACCCAGCTATTCCCCTACTCGGTCTATTCCCTAAAGACCTAAAAAGAGCACACTATAGGAACACTGCTACATCCATGTTCATAGCAGCACAATTCACAATAGAAAGACTGTGGAACCAACATATATGTCCTTCAATAGACGAATGGATAAAAAAAAATTTGGCATTTATACACAATGGAGTATTACTCTGCATTAAAAAATGACAAAATGATAGAATTTGCAGGGAAATGGATGGCATTAGAGCAGATTATGCTAAGTAAAGCTAGCCAATCCCTTAAAAACAAATGCCAAATGTCTTCTTTGATATAAGGAGAGTAACTAAGAACAGAGTAGAAACGAAGAGCATGAGAAGAAGATTAACATTAAAAAGGGATGAGAGGTGAGAGGGAAAGGGAGAGAGAAGGGTAATTGCATGGAAATGGAAGAAGACCCTCAGGGTTATACAAAATTACATACAAGAGGAAGTTAGGGGAAAGGGGACAAAAATATAAGGGGGAGAAATGAATTACACTAGAGGGGGTAGAGAGAGAAGAGGGGAGGGGAGGGGGGAGGGGGGATAGTAGAGGATAGGAAAGGCAGCAGAATAAAACAGACACTAGTATGGCAATATGTAAATCAATGGATGTGCAACTGATGTGATTCTGCAATCTGTATACAGGGTAAAAATGGGAGTTCATAACCTACTTGAATCAAACTGTGAAATATGATATATCAAGAACTATGTAATGTTTTGAACACCCAACAATAAAAATTAATTTAAAAAAAAGAAACTGTTGCATTACACTGCTGAAGGTCACTTCCTCTAGGATTCTGGGCTTCAGGGTAAAGAAAGCCACCCCACCTGGGCCATGCTCAGTCCCCCCTTCTCTCCAGAGTGGGCACAAAGAAGCCAGGCATGGCACATTCATGACATTAGGAAAATCCTTATAAATAAAATAGTTCCTTTGAAAGCTGAGCTCTCCACAGTCCATCTCCTCTAGACAGGAATAAAGCCAAGCCCGTGACTCCAGTGTCACCTCCCTCCATCGACTAGAGGAAACGTTCATTTTAAGAAGTATAACAAGAAAAGTGAGTGACAGTCTATTGACATTTTAAAAAGTGTGTGAGCAGTGGGGGCACGACTTGCTGGAGAGACCCAGAGAGAGGAGGAGAGAGAAGCCACACCAGTCCCTTAAATCTCCGCTCATCCTGGAGGGCTCAGGCTCCTCTGTCGCCCAAGGGCTGCGGCTCGGTGTCCCCTTCACCAAACAGGAGGTCGAGGTGGCAAGGGGCGGGTGGGGGGCAGGGCCATGAGCCTGGAGTTCCCTGACTCCTAAATCAGGTTCCCAACTGGCGGGGCTGTGGTGGCTCTGGGGGACTGTCCTGGGAGGGCAGGCATGATATCTGGCCAAAGGAGACCAGGGATTAGGTCCCCTCAGCTTTCCAGCCAAGCTGTGGCTCAGGGACACACACGGACCTGCCTCGTGCCAGCACCACTGCCACCTGCCCCCACCATCACCTGCACCTCTGGAGTGAGCGCAGCCCGGGGTGGGGTGCAGAGGCATGGGACGGATGTCCACGGAGACCATTCTAGGGAGGACCTGGGGCCACCTCTACGCCCTCTCCAAGGTGAGGGGCGAAGGTGCTGGGCCTGGGGACTCGCTGGGCACTGAAAGGGACAATGCCCTGGGGATTCGTGGGCTCCAGGACTGAAGCCAGCCTCGGGCCTCCACCGTGTCCGCCTCTCACACTGTCCTCCTAGTGCAGCATGCACACACACATGCATGTGTGTGGGACAGCGCACGCTCACTAGCGTGGATGTCACACCCCTGCACCAGCATTACTGCCCGAGCAGAAGGGACTAGCAGGGTCAGTTCACCTGCACATGCGCAGACCATGTGCACCCGCCCCATGATGCATGCACCGCCCCCCCCACACCCGTTCTGTCTTACTCAGGAGCCCACTTACGTGCACACAGGTGGACAGACCCTCGTTCTGCCCCACGTCCCACACTCCCAGCAGGTGCCCATCCAGCACAGGCCAAACCCACGGGGCGTAGCGCACCCAGTGACGGTGGCCTCCCCACCTCCCAGCACCCCACCTCATGGAGACCCACTCCCTGATCAGTGTTTGAACAGCTGTCCTTTGTCCCCTGAGCGCTGGGGGAGCAGGCCATGGGCGGCCTCGAGGGAGAATGTCACCCTCTCCAGTCCCTCCTGCCCCCAGCCTGCCTTTGTCAACCAGGACAGTGCTCGGGGGGAACCTGCTGTCCTGCCCTCCTAGCTGGTTTCCCCGCCAGGGCCCTGGGCAATGAGTGAGCCTCGGGCATTTCTCCTCACCCCATCGCCCTTGCCCAGGACTTTTCAGTGGGCGTGAGTAGAGAGGACAGGGGCTGACACTCGGGGAGGCCTGTTTTAGAAGCATCCACCCGTCCCTCCCCTTCCTCTCCACCCGCCCAGCCCCTCACATCTGCTGGTGGCCCCACCTCTCAGCCTTTGTCCAGGCTGTTCCCCGCCCCCAACTCGCCCCTTGGCAAGGAACCCTAGCCTCCCTCTCCAGGAAGCCCTCTGGGTTCTCTTCCCTCTTGGCCTAGAGGTGCCTGCACCTCACCCCTACCACACCAAGATGTCCATTTCTTGCTCCCTGAACATGACCATGAGATGGGGAATTGTGGAGTCGTGGGGAAGGTAGACAGCTGGGTTCCCATTATCCTGGCACCCCCAGAAGTGGGGGGGAAGCCCTGGCCAAGGGCAAGACCTCTGCAGGAGGAGGGTGGACGGGAGGGAGAGACCCAGGGAGTGCGGTGCCTCTATCCTCAGGCCTCCAGGAGTGAATCAGGTCCCTGGCCTTCATTCAAGAGTAAAGGATGCCACCACACACATGAGGAAGTTAGTAAATTCCCTCCCCTCCCCTTCTCACCCAGAAGGCTGCCAAATTCTAGATGGTAATGGTTTGCGCGATAGTGAAATCAGCATATCCATCAACACACTCCCTGCTCATCATGTACAGGGAAGGGCCAGTGGCTCCAGTTCCACATCATCATCCTCTGGAGGCTTCCTGGGCACCGGCTCCCAAATACCCAGAGGGAGGGACAGCCCCCCAGCCCCCTCCTAGGTGCCACCAGGCAGCCCCTGGGAGCTCTGAGGGACCATCATGAAGGGGACTCCTTTCTACACAGACTGCCTTTGCTTTGGAGGACAGTGAGTGGGACCTGTTGGTTGAACTTGGTGTGACAAGGGTGGGCATCCTGGGTCCATCACCATAGCCAGAGGCCTGCATAGGAGCCTTCCCAGGGTTCCTCCCACTTTTCAAGTGAGCATGTCCAGACATGGGGAAGTAGGATGTGCTCCTAAAAGTATGTCTGAGGAGGTGAGGCTGAAGTGCAGGGCCCTCTGCTCATAGGAAGGGACAGACAGCACATGGCTTAAGAACTGGGGATTAGACTCAGGGGCACTCAATTATTGAGCCACATTCCTAGCTCTTCTTATATTTTATTTAGAGATAGGGTCTTGCTAATTTGCTTAGCATCTTGCTAAGTTGCTGAGGCTGGCTTTGAACTTGCAATCGTGCTGCCTTAGCCTCCAAAGCTGCTGGGATTATAGGCCTGAAGGACATAGCCTTTTTGTTGGGAAAACCTGGGTTCTATTCCCTGCCCTGCCACTTGCTACCTTGGAGATCCTGGACATGTGGCTTGGCTCTTCTGAGTCTCACTCTACCTATTTGCAAAATGGGGGTGATATCTGTAGCCCCTCTTGCAAGACTCTATAAAGATTCCCATGGATTGTATGCGGTGACTATATCCCGCATAGCAAGCACTGGACTAATTCATGTCTTTTCATAAACGTATTTCATATTCAAAAAAACACATTCCTGGTAATCCCAGTGAATCAAGAGGCTGAGGTAGGAGGATCAAAAGCTTCAGGTGAGCTTGGGCAACTTACTGAGATCCTCAAAATAAAAAATAAAAATAAAAAATTATAAAGGGCCAGGGTTATAAGGCTCAGTGATAAAGGCACCTGTGGGTTTGATCCCCAATTCCACAAAATAACAAAAGAAAATGATTTCATGGAATGTCAGGCATATTGCAGAGATGCAGTAAATATTCTTTGGGTTGATTCTTGGCTTTCAGCAAGAGTCAAGTTGCAGCTGCCTTGAGTCTGAGTATTTTGTAGGTGCTCCGTAGTAGCCTAAGGTTTACCTTGTTTCCTGGGCCCTGGCAGACTGGACACCCTTTGCCTCTTCACTGAAGGGCCAACAGGGGTTTTTGAAATGACGCTATGGATGGGGTAAATGGAGCAGGTTCTGTCCAGGGTGAGGTCCCTGGGAAGCTTCTAGCACGGTGTGTTAATGCAGGCTGGGAGGTCAGGAGCCCCGTGTCAGCCAATGAGACCTGAAAGCTTAGTCCCAGCCTGGAAGAAGGTTAAGGGCAATGTGCCAACATGAGGCTGACCTGAGCTTAGTTCAGATGTTGCCATTTACTGGCTGTGTGACTACAGGCTCCTCTCTGGTCTGTGAAATCAGGCTCATGTTGTCTTCTGTGCTCATCAACAAGGTTGGGGTTGAGGATGCAATGATATAGAAAGAATGAATAGATACAATGGAGTGTGGGACACAGGTGTCCTGGGAAATTAAATGAGAACTTTTAACATCTTTTACAGAAGACAGCAGAGTAAAGAGAAAACCTTGAACCAGCGCTAATATCTTGGTTCTGTAACTTTGGGGCTGTGTGACCTTAGGTAAGTTAGTGAACATATCTGAATCTCGTTCCTCATGTGAATGCATACTCTATTATCATGAAGGCATAATAGTCTTTCCCACCCTAGTGCCCACCTGGGACTCGCTGTGCTCCACGAGAAAACTCCTCTGGCCAGAGCCTGCCACCACAGAACATGGTCTATCCTTCTCTGACCCCAATCCACAATGTCACTTGAAGCAGATGGAATGAGAGGGGCAAGCTAGGGAAGAGCTGTGGAAGATTGGTTGGATGCCAGGGAGCAGTGACAGTAAAGTGAGGTCCTGCCTGCCCTCCTGGTGGTCGTGCTCTGGCAGAGGGGTGCATGTTGGAACATATGCTACAAAGGGCAAACAGGCACGGGAGGGGATAGGTGTGGCAGGAGGCTGTTCTGGTTTGGATGTGAGGGGTCCCCAAAAATCTTAGCTGTGAGACAATGCAAGAGGGTTCGGAGGACAAATGATGGGGTTGTGAGAGTCTTAACCCCTCAGTGAATTAATCCCCTGATAGTGATTGACTGAGTGGTGACTGAAGTGGTGGGGTGTGGCTGGGGAGGAGGGTCATGGGCCAATTATTTGGGATATATATTTGTATTTGGCAAGTGGAGCCTCCCTCTGCTTCCTGATCATCATGTGAGCCCCTTCCCTCCACCACACTCTTCCGCCATGAGGTTCAGCTCACCTCAAACCTTGAGGAATGGAGCCTGCTGTCTGTGCATTGAGACCTCTAAAACCCTGAGCCCCCAAGGCAACTTTTCCCTCTCTACAATTGTTCTGGTTGGGTCCTTCCATTGTGCAGCAAAAAAGCTGACTAAAACAGAGACTATTTTCAATCAGATGGCAAGGAAATATTCCCATATGGTGGCACATGATACAGAGGAACAGACTGACCCAAGGTCAGCCAGCAAGGTTCTGGAACATTCCAGGGGTCTGCCCCTTCTCTCTGCACCACGCTGTGTCCAGGGTCCACTCACACTTTCTCCATGGCCTTGTCCTACTTGTGCCCACACCTCGGCACGGACAGCCCAGCTGGCTAGCCCTTTCTTCTCTCAGGCAGCTGAAGCTGCTGGGAGGATCTGAACTCCAGCCAGCCAGGGCACTCTCGGGTCCGTCCCTGCCCAGTCGTGGGGAGGAGGCTCAGGACCCTCTCCTCGGGGGGGGGCATGTTGGGGGCCAGGAACTTACAAAGGCAAATAATGTCTGGGTAAACATTTTCTTAGGTTAACGTATTGCCATTTACTTTGGGACTCAACAGTGTGGAATTGATTCTGTTTTGCTAAACAAAAGCAAGAGTGCCTCCTTAAAATATAACAAAGACTCTATGAAAATGTTTTGAGTTTTAATGGGAAGAATTGCTATTGATCATAGAGGGAATTTGAATACATGGCTCCATCTTGATGATACTCATTAATCAGAAATGGTCTGAACTGACTAGATTAAAATCATTAGAATACCATGAATAAAGAGGCAAATTAAAAAACTAGGTTTGTCTAGTACCATTTTGAGTCTCCTATTACAGTAAAAATTATAGTATTTTTTTACCAGTGAAACGACTCAAACTCATGTAGCTGCATTTTAAGCCTCATGTATTCACCCAAGTCATATAGGTAAAAAATGCACTATAAGTTGGGCAGGATGGTCTATGCTTGTAATCCAAGAAAATTGGGAAACTGAGTACTTTCAGAAGTTTAAATTCAGCCTCAGCAACTTAGTGTGATTTCAAGCAACTTAGCAAGACAGTCTTAAAATTTGAAAAAGTGGGCAGAGGGCTTAGGAATGTGGCTCCGTGTTTAAAAATCCCTAAATATAAACTGAAATACAAAAAAGAAATACAGTTTAAAATGCTACAATTTAGTGTTAAAACTAATAAAAAAAGATTTCATATAATTCTTTTCTCCAGTATTCAAAATGAAAATAGTAATTTTTTATTTAGAAAACAAAATTTATATGCTTTCAAAGATGAGGTTTCTGTATTAGGCATGTATAATATTTATGACTGATATTTCTACCAAATAACTTGATAATGCTTAAAAAATTTAAGCAAAAGTTAAAGACACCTACTTATTTTCTATATTTAAATAGGTAATGTCTTTTACTGATCCTCATATACATCAAGGTGTAATGTAGAGATAACGACTTTACTATACTCTCATATTTGTCAAAGTGTTTATTATAAATGATTCATTTTTATATAAGTTATACATTTTGGACAAAATCTGTTCAATGTTCACTACTGGTATGAGTTTTCAGATGTTCAATGAATTTAAAATTTGAATAAGTTTTCAAAATATTATTTAACTTTTTAGGGTTTCTGGGCACAATGAATCCTCCAAAAATAAGTAGTGTTAAAGAAACATGTGGTTATGAAATGTTTTTTTTCCATTTGTATTCTCTCTAACTAGTATGTATCCACAGGTGCTGAGTATTGGTGAATAAATTTTGGAAGCATTGTCAATTGTCAATTTTCACATTTCACAACTTTGTCTCTTCTATGGTTGTTGTGGTGAGGATTCAATGTTGACTCTTTCTTAGAGAAATGGTACGATGGTCTCATTTGTAAAGCTTCTCTCCAGTGTGTTTTCTCTGATGTCTAATAATATATGATATATAATTTAAAATATTTTTATATTATCTACATTTATGTCTTTTTTCCAGAGTTTAGTGGTGAAAATGAATTGATTTCTTATTAAAAAGTTTGCTAATTTGTTTTCATTTGTAGGGGTTCTTTTCTGTATAAATTCTGTTGTTAAAGAAGTTTAGTTTTTCTTTAAAAGTATTATCACTTTATTTACATTTCACATTCACCAGGGTGTCTTCTGCTGTGGTGAATAAATTTTTATTTTTTATTAAAAGTTTTGCCACTCATTCACATTCGTAGGGCTATTCTCCAGTGTGAATTCTGTTCTGGCAAATAAGGGTTGATATTTGAGTAAAAACTTTGTTACATACTTTGCATTTGTTAGGCTTCACTCCAGTGTGAGTTCAGTTGTGGCAAATAAGATGTGATTTTTGACTGTAAGCTTTTCCACATTCATCACATGTGTAGGGCTTCTCTCCAGTGTGAGTTCTGCTGTGCCTAAAAAGGTCTGGTTTTTGACTAAAAGCTTTGCCACATTCTTTACATTTGTAGGGCTTCTCTCCAGTGTGTGTTCTCCTGTGGCAAATAAGGTGTGATTTTCGACTGAAAGCTTTGCCACATTCTTTACATTTGTAGGGCTTCTCTCCAGTGTGAGTCTGCTATGGCCAATAAGGTTTGTTTTTTGACTGAAAGCTTTGCCACAATCTTCACATTTGTAGGGCTTCTCTCCAGTATGTGATCTGCTGTGGCGAATAAGGTGTGATTTTTACTGTAAGCTGTGCCACATTCTTTACATTTGTAGGGCTTCTCTCTATTGTGAGTTCTTCTGTGGCAAGTAAGGCCTACTTTTTGACTGAAAGCTTTTTCACACTCTTTACCTTTGTAGGGCATCTCTCTAATGTGGGTTTTTCTTTGGTAAATAAGACCTATATTTTACTAAATTTTTGCCACATTGTTTATATTTGTAGGGCTTCTCTCCAGTATAAATTCTCTGGTAGTGAACAAGGTCTGAATTTTTATATGATTTCTGGTGTTCACTCTCACTAGTAGTTTTCCATATTTTCTCTTGTTGTAAACAGTCTAGATTACAACTTCTATATTTTCCACTTATCACACTGTGAAACATATGTTTTATGCCCTTTTCTGTTGAATATTCTTGAATATCTTAAGGAGTCATGGCTGAAATAAACAAAAAATAAAAATAACAATACCTATTAGAGTAGGATGAATATACTTTGCATACATAACTTGAAATTAAGGTAAAATAAGTACATCAGGAGTGTAACAGATTAGTACATTCAAAGTCATCATAAACTCAAAAATATATCAGTTCATTAAAAATGTACAGACACAATTAATTTGAGAATATTACCAAAATTCTTTTAGAGACCACAGTATCCAAGAGGAGTACATCATTAAGAAGAGTATTATAATAAAGACAAGGAAAGTATGTTACTCTTATCATCCACAGCTTTTTGTTCTTCATAATATAGCATTACATATTTAGGAAATATCTACCAGCTACCTTTACTCTCAGTAGAATAAGAGAAATGTAAAACATATACAAACATTTGTGACTTTTTCAAAGAGTGTCCAAAACCTGGTTTTTTTCTACCATGACATAGAGATGTGAAAATAACTTCAGATTTTGTGTGATAATGCCACAAATAGTCAACAAGGGTAAAGAGGCTATGGACTCTTAACAAGAAATATGAACAAAAAATTTACTAAGAAATATATACATATATGTCTCTAAAATTTTCCATAAAAACATTTTAAAAGACTATAAAAACCTTGCATAGCCTATTCCATAATACTTGGCTGAAGTCAACAGTTGACAATCAAGTATAATAAATTGATTTTCATATTTTTAAATTCATTTGATATGATGATTTCTTTCACTGACAAATACTACTTTATTTACTAAATGTATCATGGTATTTCATACTATATATAAAAGGTAAAATGACTAAACAGAACTGATTAACAAGATCATTATTTAATATAAATATCAGTTTTGTCTTACAAGGTATTGTATTCCTTCTACTAGTAGTATTAATGAAGAACATAATACACTCGACATTTGGTAAAAAAAAAAAAAAAAAAAAAAAAAAAAACTCTTGACCCTCTTATGCTCAATAAAATTAAAACACGGAGACTTTGACTATAATATCAACCATACAAAAAACCCAGTACCTGGTGAGCACAATTTTTCTCACTTAAATTTTGACTTCCACATGCAAATCAAATGTTCCTGCAACTTAATCCCTGCCTGTCACATTTCACTTAATGCAAAGTCCTGCATGTATTTCTTAAAAAACTTTATGAGAAAAAAATATTTTCATAACTAAATAATAATAGTATATAAGTGCAATATTTTTACTCATTTGATCATTGATGGGCACACACATTGAGTCCCTAGCTTTAATACTTAGAACAATGTTTGCACTAATCACAAAAGCAGAGGTATCACTTCAATTTGCTAATTTAATTGTTCATAGATACATATTTAGTACTGGCATTTCTGAATCTTTAGGTCATCCAATTGTTAATTTTTCATGTGTGGTGCTTGAGATTAACCCCCCAAATTCTATATCCCTGAACTACAACACAATTTTTTAAAATTTGTTTGAGTCATGCTGTCTCTAAATTTCTGCGACTTCCCTCAAAAATGAAGTAATTTTGGATGGCCTCTCAATTCTCACATATTACAAGGATACAGCACTGTTCTTGTGTATTTTTATTTATTTAAATATTTTTTATATTTTTTTCCCCAAAATGAACTATATAATCTACTGCTGACTCCTTTAATGAACAAATAAAAAATAGTACAGCAATATAAAGAAAGAGAAGCATGGCTTAATTCAATTAACAAAAGAAGAAAAAAAAACTTTAAGAACTCAATATTACGATATTGACAGTTATTAATTACTCAATAAACTCTAAATTACTATTTAAAGAAAGTTTAGAGAGTAAAATTGAGACAAAAAATATTAATATAATTAGGCACAAATTGTGTATGTGAATAATTCCTTAAGAATAAATGAGAGGGGGATTCCTAGTGTGCAAAGCTGAAATTCTCCAATATGGGAGAGGCTTATCAAACACGACCAAGGTTAAGACAAGTCTAAGCAACTTGTGAAATACTGTAAAAATTAAAAACCTGTAGGATATATAAAGGGAAGATATCTTTATCTATATCTATATCTATCTATCTATGTAAAGAGTAGTGTGAAAAGAATCCCAGCATGATCCAGAAATTAAATCACTAATAAAAATTAAAAAATAAGAAATATAGAAAACAGCTTACAAAGTAAAAGTATAATGAGGTATTCACTTCAAAATATTTATGATTATTAATGCATTATTGCAAGCCACAAAACAAAAGAAAAAAATTGACTAATAGAATTGAATCTAAAAAATAAAATCTGCCAAGTCAATTCCAACAGACAGCATGGAGAGAAACCAAGCATGATCTGCTCCTTGAAGCCCTATTTGTTTAAAGATGAGTAATGACCCTGCCTTTGCATCTCATCATTTTGCACAATTTTTAATCAATGAGATATAGTTTTAAATAATAAAATTTCTCACAATCTTTTTGGACAAGCTTTTTTGAGTGAGCAAATTGTATCCTAATACTTGCCTTTTAAAACAGAGACATACAAACAAAGATATAGCCTCTCTCATTTTAATATGCATTAAATATTGTTTTATTTACTGTTACTATGCTCAATATACAACATAAAGTTTATACTCAAAGTTCATCATCTGCATTGAATAGACATTCTATTCTGAAAAAGTCATTGCCAAAATAAAGTATGCAATATATAAGATTCCACCTGACCAGCATGACAAGATCCTATGCCTTTGATCACCTGGGAAAAAGCATAGACTTCCACACTTATGTCAACATGTCCTGTTTGGACTCTAGCTTGATGTATGAAATATAGCAATTATAAATGTAAATCAAGGACTTCTAAGCTGATTCATAAGTTTTATTTAACCCTGGAAGAGAAGAGTCCCTTCAAAGAAGAGAATAATCATTCTCCTCAAATGAGGAGAAACATTATAAGAGGAACCCATGATACTATAATTAATTCCAGGTACTTAGGGAGATATAAAACCATTACCAGCCTCAGCTCAAAAGATGTTGGCTCAAATAGGTTAGAATGTACTTTGAATAAATTAGTTACTGCTTTGGTTGCTAAACTCACACAAAACTCTGTAAATGTTTTGGTCTTAATAATAATATTGCTCTGTTTTTTTACACCAGCTATGGGAAATTCAGTACTGACAGATCCTGGACTTCTATAACCCAGTACAATATCTTGTCTCACTTGAATGGAATTGTTATATACCTGAAAAAATATCTCATGGTATTCTTTGTTGTCTTAGCAGAATAACTGTTTCCTTATCATAGTATTTAATAGGTCACCATCCCGTGAAATTTGTTTATAAAAGAGCTATTCCTCCTGATAAAAACTGTGATAATTCAGTAAACCTTCTCTCTAAGGCAAAATTTGATGTTTTGCATTCTCTTTACAGGGTTTCCTTGGACTAGCTCTATGGGCTTAGAAAACTATTATGAAACTCACTTATGCTATCATAAAAAGTATTAGCCATGCCTCCATGGTCGTTAATATGCTTAATAAAGAACAAAAACAACCTTGTCAAGCCATACTTGACATTCATGCTGCAATTGATTGTCTGGTATTGTTACACCATAATGGATATTCAAAGTTTAATAACATGTGTTCCTTCAATTTAAGTGATAATAGTAATTTTATTTGAAAAGGGTTCAATTACCTTAAAGATATCATTAATAAGGTCCAACAAGATGATTGAATTTTAGACTCGATGGATTGGATAATTTCATGTTTATTCAATTTAATCTGTTTCAAAAAATATTCATAGGTGGATATTTACTGATGTTGGCACTTGCTATTGTCTATAGCTGCCTTATTTTTTGCACCCACCAGCATTAAGAAGATAAGTAATATTATTTATTCAAAAGGCCTTTAAAAAGGAGGGAAGACTGTAGGTATTCTGACCTTGGAAATAGACAGGAAAGTGTGGGGGTGATGATAACTGGCACCGTGATATCCACAATTAGTAATGCCTAGCAGTTTCTCCTTGAAGCTATTGAGACAACTCTACAGGTGCACTATCTAGTTTCTCTGGTAATGTCGTTAGGGAGAAAGGGCTCTATGTTTGTAGTAACTGTACCTTATCATGGTTAGCTAGCACTTGGGGTTAAAATAACACTAGGTTAGAATGTAGTCATGGTAACAGAAGCTATGTAATTCTGGAGTATACTATGTGCAGCCATGAAGAGGAATGTCCAGTATTTTTTTTCTTATTTCTTTTCACTGTGAGTGTGTCTCTCTTTTCTGTTAGCTTCTTTACAGGTTTCCTCACAAGATTTGTAACTGATTATGCTGGCCCTCACAACAAAAGGTAAGTTTTGATGGTTAATCTGAATAAACTGGGACATCAGTAAAGAAGAAAACCAAAGAGTACAAAGAATTTGAAAATGTAATAAATGTAGGGCAGTATGTGTTCAATGATTAAAATCAAAAGACATAAAGCTAAGCTTCTGAAAATTGTTTTCTGCTGAATAACTAGTCTTTCAACATTTTTTAGTTTGGTTTTCTCCATTTGAACTTCTCAACTCTGTCCCCTGCTATGTGTAGGCTACAATAGTTTACATCACTAAATCATGCTAGGTACTATTTATCTAAAGTGAAGGATGTATAACACACTGAGAAAGAGAAAGATTAACGTGCAAAATAATATATATTATAGAGTAAAATATCTATATAAAAATGCCCTTTTTCTTTGAAACACAAATCTGAAACTCATTCTTATTGAGAAGTTCCCAGAAGATACAAGATAAGTAAATTAAATAATAATTATTAATTAAAAATTTTAAAGGAAAATTAAACTTACCAAGGAAAGCAAAGTTTCTATAGTTCTTTAACATCACATCATTATATAAGTTTATCTGAGCAGGCTGAAGGCATTCCCACTCCTCTTCAGTAAAATCAATGGCTATATCCCTGAATTTTAACGGTACCTGAAATAAGAATATGTAAATAAATAACACATTGACCACATGAATTTTTGCACTGTCTGTAAGGTAATCGAAGTTGAAATGAGAGTTAGTAGACTATCATGTAGGTGGTTTTGGAACACAATGATACTATTATCTACTTCTGCAGATAAAGTGATTTAAGTTCAAAAAAATATATATAATCCGCATTTATGAAACACAATATGAAACTCAGACATTACTACAAAAATACATATTTTGTAATTTTTAAATATTATGATCTAAAATATACATATTTTTCAGATGAGAAAATTATGGTAATTAAAAAAGGGAATCCTCAAATTTTAATTGTACAACCACTAATCAGAGATTTACTAAAGTGTAGAATCTTATTTGTAATTTCTCTGATGGAGCTGGCTCTTCTGAATATGTAGTGAGAACTCTAACAATGGTATAAGAGAAATTTTGAAATTTAACAAGGTAGACAGACCACTTAATGGAAATATTTAACAGTGAATTTAAGTTCAAACATTTTATGGAACTTATGTATGTTATTAATATAAAAAATAGCAAAAGCATTCCTGTTTGGATTTTCCTTTTTATAATTTTAACAATTTATAACATACAAAATAATATATACATATGCATAAAATCTTTGTTTGATGTATATAATGTATGATTTTTATAATAGAACATACATATAGCTTTTCAAACAAATATAATTTGTTTTTTATTTTATTGGTTCTTTCTATTTCTACCTGATTGTAAAATCAATTTTTATGACATTATGCAAGCATAGGATATATCTTATCCTAAATAAAATCCTGTTCTTGTTAGTGGCTATCATGGTAGCCACTTTAATATTTTCATCCCCTTCCCTTTTATTTGTTAATTCATTGTTTACCATTGTGAAATCTACTGATTTTTTTTCTTACCCTTTTCCGCTTTATGAGCTTTAGATTTCACATATCAGCAAAAACTTTCAACCTTTGGTTTTAAAGAAATGGTTTGTTTTACTTAGCAATAAAATCTCGAGATTCATCCATTTACTGACAAATGTCATAAAGTCATTCTTCTTTATGGCTGATTCATAGTTTATTGTGTACATAGCATAAAGCAACAATTTTTTATCCTGTCATCACTGAATGGACCCATTTATCATGGAATGGTTGGCTTTATAGCTTAGCTATTGTGAATTGTGCTGCTATAAATATTAATGTGACAGTTTCAATGTAGTATGCTGATTTTATGTTCTTTGGGTATATACTGTACAGTCAAAAAATGGGCAAAATTGTGGTTCCATTTATTTAACAATATCCATACAGGTTATTATGTTTCACTTAGACCTCCATACAGCTAAAAAAATGAAATTCATCTAAACCTGAGTTTGAAATAAAACATACAAAAATATTAAGCCGTAAAATGACTAGAATTTATTATCAAATCATCCATCCCAATAAAAAGTAAATTTTATAAACTAAAAGTAAGAAAATCTTTAAAAAACGAGCAAAATTAGAAGCTATTAAAGATGAACATAGCAGAGAGAGAGTTAGCAATATCCATGTTGGTGCTTTTAAAAAGCAAATGAGCCAGGTCTAGTGATAGATAATTTTAGTTCCAGTGACTGAGGAGGATAAAAAAAGATCATAAGTTCTAAGACAATATTATATATATATATAGTATTGAGCAACTTAGTGAGCACTTAGCAACTCAGCAAGACTCTGTCTCTAAATAAAATATAAAAAAAGGACTGAGGATGTGGCTTCATGGTTAAGCACTTCTGAGTTCAATCTTCAGTACAAATAAATAAAAAGCAGATACAATTTAAAAAGCACTAGCAAATTTGAAAATTCAACAAATAAAAATTATATCAATTATACAGTTTATAATTGCAAAAATATGCCTATATACTAATTTCTCACTTGATGGAAACACACTCTGGAAAATTTCTCCTAAGAATCTTCTGCAATTTTCCAATTCTCTGAGTGTAATGACAAGAATCTAGATGGTATAGACTAGTACATGGCTAAGATATTTGGTATATCCACTGTTGTAGATAAAGTCTCCTCCTGACCAAACTACCATGATGCCACATGATTGATGTTATAAAATTAAATCAATCAGAGTAAACCTCCTAATAAAATAAATGGTGGAACTACAGAAAACCAGAACAACAAAACTCTTTATAAGTCTCTTGTTATTTAGGCAGTGATACATAATGAAGATTACAGTGCAGGGAAGAGAAAAAAATGGTATTCATTTCAAAGAACGATGCTCGCATATTGGGAAAAACAGTGTGATAATAAAATGCTATTTTATGCCTTCACTCATTAAATATTACAACATATTTTGACTTTAAATTCTGAATATAAGTTATTAATAAATAGTACTGAAATATATAAGAAAGTACAAAGCTCAGAAGTTTCCATACAAAAGATAGGGTGCATATGGTGGTGCACACCTGAAATATCTTCTATTCTGGAGTCTAAGAAATGAAGTTGAAAATTTAAGGCCAACTGAAGAAATTGAGCAAACCTCATCTGAAAATAAAATTTAAAACAGAATTGAGAATATGCTCAGAAATATGACACTTTGGTTGATCCCTAATATCACAAAAGAAAAACAATAGTTTTTGTTTTCAAAATTATACAATATAATATGTGTAAATTTATGAATTACAAAATATTAATAAAAAATCTATTCATCAAATTATTACATTAAATGTACAAAAGTGACAAGGTAAAAAAAATCTAATTTCCTCATATAATCAAGAAACAAAATATAAAACAGATTGCAAAAGAAAAGCAGAATAAACTCTTGAAGAGACACTTTTAAAAAGATATATCTAAGTGTTCAATAACCTTAAAAACTCAAAATCTTTAGAAATTTGGTAACATTGAATAAAATCACATCATATAGATGAATTAAATAGTATTGATGAATATGTGAAATGAATGCATTCACAAAAGTGGGAAATAATAATTTAAGCTTTTATTATCCATTTGTACAAACTGTTTTGTAATCAAATGTATATGATGTACCCACACAAGAAACAGAGACTAAAATTACAACAACTGTACATATGAGAATACAGCCATATTCCTCCAGTGTTGAAACCAACGGGCATGGTTACAGAGAAAGAAATAATTATTAAATTTTATAAATAGTAAATTCAAAGAACTAGAATTATTGTTCATGTATTATATTCAGTTTGACAAAACTACAAAATACCAAGTATGTTTTATGCCAATGTCACATGAATATTGCATTTCATATGCAAGTA
The DNA here is from genome assembly GCF_048772815.1 of Callospermophilus lateralis. Taxonomy (NCBI): domain Eukaryota; kingdom Metazoa; phylum Chordata; class Mammalia; order Rodentia; family Sciuridae; genus Callospermophilus; species Callospermophilus lateralis. The sequence goes on along the minus strand of NW_027514422.1, from coordinate 446,774 downwards.
TATTTAGAAAATGAATATGCAATATTTGAGAAAATAAAAATATAGAAAATCATATAAAAGACTCAAATATTTAACATATTTACAAAGGATAAATCTATTGTAGAAATGACCATTTTCCCAAGTTAACCTATAATAATATCTGGTCAAAATTTTACCATGCTTTAGTTTTTGTTAAAGAAGAAATCAAAGCAAAAACTTCTAAGATTTTCCTGGAAATTTAAATGTATACAAAATTAGCCAAGAACTCTCTCATATATAAGAGCAAATGAACTAGTGATTATTACCTGACACTAATACATGTTATAATATTGCAACAGTGTAGTAATTTTAAGATAAAGAAATCACAATACGGAAAACTACATAGGGAAATTCATATGTAGGCAAATATCTTTTTATTGTTAAGTATAATAAGTATATAAATCAAAACATATCAATAAAATATTTAATATGAGTGAAAAAATCGTATTCATTTCAACCTCAATCCAACCTCAATGTAGATGTTAGAACCACAGGCACAGATCACAAGTAGCGACCTGTGTGCAGAATGTGTGTGACACTGGAATTATACACAAGCATCAACCAAACAGTAGATATAAAGAGATAATTTTAAAAATAAAATAAAAATAAAAGCAGAATATAAGCCTCCCTCTGTTTATGAATACACCAAATAAATATTTACTCCTGTTTTGAGGCCTTCTTAAAACTGTAAAGGAATTAGTGGCACACACATTGGAAAACTGAAAAAAAAATATATTGACAAAGAGATAAGTAGAATGCACTTGAAGATTTTCCTGATTTGAGCAATATGCAAAATTACTGGAACAAAATGCCCAAATCCAGTGTTAATATAAATAAAGGAAGATTGATTTGGTTTTGAAATATATTATTTAACTCTAAATTGCCTGTAGTTTAAATGCTAATTTATCTGTACACAGAGAGGAAGAAATAAGATATACGTGAGTATCAACTCCAGAGGGAAAAATAAGTGGTTTTCTATGGTCATGCAAGATCCATGGGCTTTATTCCATTAGACTAGAGTGAAAAATATGTTAAATCTTAAGGAAACCTCTTTAATCCCTGAGAGGGATTTGCCAACATTCTCTAAAAATGCAAAGAGCTGTTGTTGACAGTTCAACTTTTATCTAGACAGTACCAAAAAAATTAACAGGGAAATACAGACCACCACTGAAAACCGAAGTGTCAGTTTAGCACTTCCTCAGCTCTCTCACCCAGCTCACTTTACTAATAACACCAGAACTAACCAATTCTTTCTGTAAGTAATTTTTCCCGATATTAACTTTTTCCATTCAATAGACTATATCTGAAACCTCAGAGCATTGAAAGCTCTAGTAACTGTGCAGGTGCAAATCTCCCTAGATCAAAAAGGAGTGGTTTCACATTGGTGTGCAAACATTCTAATGGGCTAAAATCTCAAATGTTATGGAAAAAATATGGTTACAATCACAGATACCTCTTTATTTCTAATATAGGTGTATAACTTTTTTTTTCCAGTGAGCATAAGGCACCCTGGAATCTAAAAAGCTTACATCAGAATTTTAGTGCACAGGCCAACTATAAGATATTCTGCATTAGCACATCTGTTAGAATGGCAACTCTCAATAAGTGGAATAGTACATAGTACTCCAAGTGTATTGATATGGTAGAAAGAAACACTGTGCTAGACAATAAAATTAGTGGACATTAAAAAAAATGGAAGTTGAGAGTTTTCTCAGTTACTTCCTTGAGAAACTATACTATCTACAATTATACTGCTTTTGAATAAAATAAGCCCCTAATCCTCGTCTGGACTTATGAGAGGCATTAGATTTGACAGGTGTGGGATCCTCATATTACATACGTTCTGAAACAAAGTTCCAGGAAAATACCAGAGTAGGAAATGAGAATGCTCTCATATACATTTCACAAAAGAAAATCTGAGCATAAAGACACTCTGACAGGTTGACTGCCCTTGGAGACATAAAGAAAGAATAGAAACACATGATTTTTCCAAGATCAAAGGATTCTTCTTTACTTTTCAATCATGTAAAATGCTCATAAACAACAACAACAACAAAATTTTTGCTTTTGATTTTTGTCCATGGCACTGGGGATTTGAAACAGGAGCATGTTAATTCTGGGCAACATACCCAGCCATGTTTTAAAATTTTGAGACAGGTTTTTCTAATTGTCTAATTGGTCTACCTAAGTTCCTGATGCTTACCATGAAATTGCAATCTTTCTTACTTAGCAACTTGACTCTCTGGAATTAATATGCATGTATCATTGCACCCAGAGGAAAAAAAAGGTTATTTTAAAAGTCTCATCCAGTTTTTGGTATAACAATTGAAAATACCATGTTCATTTGAAATATAATATGGGTAAAGTAACTGATAATACTGCAAAAATGTAACTGATAATACTGGAAAAGGGGAAAGTTGTCATTGAACAGTAAGCTAAATTTTTATATATAAATTTTAAAATTTATGGGTTATACTATAAAATTCATAAATACTATACAAATTTAAAATAACACTCAGCAACTGTCTGGAGATTAAAAAAAAGTACCAGGTATGTAGCTAAATGGTACAGTACCTCTGGCTTAATCCACAATACCACAATCTCCAAAAAGAAGGAGAATGAATTCAGGAGTAAAGAAAAACTGAGATACCTATAGAGTATCTCATTCCTCTCCTGGAGGAAAAAATACATGGAGTTGTGATTGTGTTGATCTCCTGACTCCAGAATCCATAACACAATCTGAGAAGATTCGGAAATATTGCCACAAATGTTCTCAAATAGAATTTAAAGTAGGGGATGAAGATATTCTATAGAATACTATAGGACTTGCAGGGTCTACTGTTAATATATGGTCCAGTTGACTGGCCAGTGGAGATTCATGGCTGACCTTTCTCAGAAGAAGACACAGGACTGGAGAAACCAAAGATTACACCAGGGATTCTAGCCAACCATTGCAGTTCCCACCATAGTCATTGCAGCCAGTTTCAACCAGACTCACCATCCAGTCTCAGGATTTCACTGCACACTCATCATTTACTGTATTTTTAGGAACCAAGTGTCCTCTCTATAAATCACACAGTACCTATAAAGGAGCAAAAATCAGGTTCACTGAACATAAGTGAGAGAGCCTAGAAATGGATACCCACACTGGCAGGCTTCACACCAGATGGTCAAAACTTGCTTCTCTTTACTGAATATGTGTGGATTGGACAATGCTTATATAAGGGCTCCTGATTGGACACAACTTATGTCATCATGTGCTCAATCTGAGCCTAGTGAGTTTTTTGAGTGACAGGAGATAACATCAAATCTAAAAATAAATGATGTCACAATTGTAGGGTCTTGTCTGTACATTTATTTTTTTTTTTTTCTTTTGAGGCTACAGCTAATTTAAGACTAGGTATCCTTGGAGAAGTAAAATCCCGCCAACCCAGAAAAGCATTTGCATTTAAACTTGCATACGAGGCCTTTTGAATTTGTAGATTATATATGTAAATATATTATTTATGGAGAAAAATAATACAGTGACAATCCCGTAAAATTTCAGTTAACTTCTGTTGTATGGAAACAGATTCAGCATTAAAATTATATGAGGTGGAAAATTAATTATTATTTTAGAATTCATATAAAATAGTAAAAATTGAATTTTATAGTATAACCCATAATTTCCACTATGTGAAAATCACCATTATGTATTTAAAATATTCCTAATAAAGTAGATGTATTTTTGGAACAGCACCCTCAAATTGGTGACCACTCTAAATTGGTGACACCAATCTCGAAAAGAATAAGGAGATTCTTTAGAAAACGTGGAAAGGAACCAAAATTGATCCAGCTATCCCACTCCTCAGTTTAGACCAACAAGAGCTATAAATAGCATAATACAGTGGCATATCCACATCAATGTTCATAGCAAAATAATTCACAATAGGTAAACTATAGAACCAATCTATATGCTCTTCAAGAGATGAATGGATAAAGAAAATATGGTCTATATACACAGTGAAATATTACTGAGCATAAAGAGAATAAAATTATGGAATTGGGAAGTAAATTGATAGAGTTGGAGAATATCATGTTAAAGAAAGTAAACCAATCCACTAAACCAAAGACCTAATGTTTACTCTGCTAAGTGGATGCTGATCCACAATGAGTGAAGTGGGAGGTAGCATGGAAGAAATGAAGAAACTTTGAATAAGACAAAGGGGAGGGAGGTGTTGGTAAATGGTATAGAGGTAAATAAGATGGTGGAATGAGATGGAAATATTTTGTACACAGAGTTACATGGGTTTTGTAATTATACTTTCTGTATAAGAGAAATAAAATTTTGTGCTCCACTTGTGTACTATGAAGTGAATTGCATTCTGCTCTAATAGCAAATTATAACAAATTCATAAATTAATTGATTTTTAAAAACTCAGGAAAGAGACTTGCCTTCCCCTAGATCTATACATAAACTTATATATATTCTATGTATAACATGCAAATATTTAATATATATAATTTATTAACATTTTTTTCATTTATTTCAATTTTTTAAATAAATGATAACAGAAGCATTACAATTCTTATTCCATGTATAGAGCACAATTTTTCATATCCCTGGATGTATATAAAATATGGTAATACCAATTTGTGTCTTCATACATGTACTTTTGATGATGAACTCTATTACATTCCACCATCCTTGCTAATCCTTTGCCCCCTTTTTTTTTCTTCCCACATTTCTGCTCGATCTAGAATCTATCTATTTCTCTCATGCTCCCCTCCCTACAACATTATGAGTCAGCCTCTTTATATCAGACAAAACATTTGGCCTTTTTTTTGAAATTGGCTAGCATCACTTAGCATTATCTTTTCCAATGCTATCCATTTACCTACAAATGCCAGATATGATTATACACCTAAAAAACTCAAAAAGCTCCACCAGAAAACATCTAGAACTAGTAAATAAATTTAGCAAAGTAGCAGGATATAAAATCAACACCCATAAATCAAAGGCATTTGTGTATATTAGTGAAAAATCTTCTGAGAAGGAAATGAAGATAACTACCCCATTTGCAATAACTTCGAAAAAATAAGATACTTGGGAAGCAACTTAATGAAAAAGGTGAAAGATGTAAACAAGAAAAACTACAGAACCCTAAAGAAAAAAATAAAAAAAAATACCATAGAAGATGGAAAGATCTACCTTGCTCACGAATAGGCAGAATTAATATAATCAAAATGACCATGCTACCAAAGCACTATACAGATTTACTGCAATTCTGATCAAAATCCCAATGGCATTCCTCATAGAAATAAAAAAAGCAACCATGAAATTTATCTGGAAAAATAAGAGACCAAGAATAGCTAAAGTAATCCTTAGCAGGAAGAGTGAAGCAGTTGGCATCACTATGCCAGACCTTAAACTAGACTACAGAGCAATGGTAACAAAACAGCATGGTATTGGCAATAAAAAAAAAAGACTGGTAGACGAATGGTACAGAATAGAGGACACAGAGACTAACCCACAAAATTACAATTATAATATATTAGACAAAGGTGCCAAAAACATGCACTGGAGAAAAGATAGCCTCTTCAACAAACCATTATCTCTCACCATGCAGAAAACTCAACTCAAAGTGTATCAAGAACCTCAGAATTAAACCAGACTCTACATCTAACAGAATAAAATGCAGGCTCTAATCTTCATCATGTGGGATTAGGCCCCAAATTGATTAATAAGACACCTATAGCATAAGAATTAAAACAAATAATTAATAAATGGGATGGAATCAAACTAAAAAGTTTATTCTCAGCAAAAGCAACAATTTTTGAGGTGAAGAGAGAGCCTACATCCCAGAATGATTTTTTTACCCATCACACATCAGATAGAGCACTAATCTCTAGGGTACACAAAGAACTCAAAAAGCTAAGCAAATAATGATAAAAATAATAATAATAATAATAATAATAATAATAATAATAATAATAACAACAACAACAACCCAATCATGAAATGGGCAAAGAATCTGAACAGAGAATTCTTAGAAGAGAATATACAATCAATCAACATTTTTTCAATATATCTGATTGGTTATGGTGCCCCCTTCAAAAGGCCAAGCATAGCTCTGGTTCAGTTTCTAAGGAAGGGGAATACAAGAAAGAAGTATTCTCAACTCTCCTTTATAAATTATTAAACACAATTTTCTATGTCATTTTCTAAACATAGCTGAACATGGAAAATATTGGCTTGAAGCAGAGAACTTTTTTATTAGAAACACAGTGTAAAAGAAAGACAAAAAACATAATTATTTGCACCACATTGAACCATAAAAGAAATGGAACCTGGAGTTCAGAAAAGAAAGATTCAAACTTTTATACTTGGGAATGTGGATGACATGGATGCCTAAAGTGAAAAGATTAATACAAGCTTTTGAAAGAAAATTCATGTGAGTGGCAGATAATGGTTAACCAATTAGAATCTGCACAGTGTCTCCCAGGGCTTTCTCAGCTGTGCACTACAGAACACACAGGTATTCATAGCGTCCATGAAGAGCATTATTCATCTGTACCCTCTAAAATTATTCACATAGATATGAAAAACCAGGTGTATGTGGATACTAAATGGCAATTCAGCAGACAAGAGAAAACTACACAGAGACAGAATTGTAGAAATTTCTTCAAAGATCATCAATGTATATTTAGCTCCTGACACAGGGATGTCAGTCTGGGGAAATATTATTTTCTCTCCATTTTGAAGAGAGTGCATTGAGAATACATTTCAGGGGCAACACAAATACTTTTTTTCTGTCATTTTAAGAAAATCTTCATAAACAGAGCTCAGAAGACAGATTTCTTAGAAGGGTAAATGCCTGGAGATTACAAAAAAAAAAAAAAAAAAAAAAAAAAAAAAACACACACACACATCAGTGGCCCTGAGTGACTCAGTAAGGAAATAAATCTAAAAGGCTTTTTAGAAACTGAAAAGGAAAAAAGTAAGTATTTCTAAAAATAAATATGTTCATTAGTTGCTATCTCCACAACATGTCATTAAGTAAACAACAAATTATGTATAAATATTTCTAGGAGTGGCCAAATTTTATTCCATATGATTTTATATTAAACTCCAAAATCCAGATAATAGAGTTCATGATTCACTGCCAAAAATATTACAGAAAAAAATTTTTAATGAGTGGATGTTTAGTAAATATGTCATTTAACAATTTTATTACCATATAATTTTAAAGAAATTTTATCACTTTCATGCAGCCATAGTGTAGAGAAATTTCTTATTTATTTTTCCTGTAGTAATTAACAAAGATAAGCCCTGGAATCCACTTTAAATAACCTACCTTTACAATCATACAAAAAAATCTATAATAAAAGATGAGAAAAGAAAAATGTCAATTTAAAAAAAATAATTTAAAACTTTTTCTTTTTCTTGAAATCAATCGCTAGCTGCATTTTTAGATTCTTTTCTCATCTTTTAAGCCAAAAGATATAAATGACAGAAGTTTGAACTACAAATTTATACATGAGATATGTTTATTAAGTATAAAATTCAAAAACTTTAGAAACTTAAGAAATACAAAATAAAAACTCATCATGGGAAAAATTAAGTAATATTGATAAACATTTAAAACAAATCAATAATCATTAACTCAAAAGGAGTTTAAATTAGTATCTATTTGTGGAAACTATTTTGCTATTGAATATACATGATACTCCCCATCACAGAGACTTACTGAAATTAGAGCATATGTGATCATAATAACATATAAGTACTCAATGGTACTCACCCAAAAACTTGAAGCCCAAGGACACAGCTCAATACAATATAGATCATGGAAGAGATAAATAATAATCTGTAGAAAAATTTTTAACTAGAGCCAGTTACATTCCATAATATATCCAGTTTACAAAAGAGCATAAAACACTATGCATAAATTTTACATAGGTGCCTTATGCAAGTGGTATTTCATAAGTGTACATTTTTAGAAACTATGTAGAAATTATGAGAAAATGAAAGTCACAAAAAGCACATAAAAGACTGAATTATACATCCCATGTACAGAGGATAAAACTCATCATTATAAAGATGATAATTTTCTTTCAAATTAAACAATATATCTCACCAAATTTCTAAGTACAAATATGAACATATCAAATGAAGTCTACTTTTATGTGTATTCTATGAAGCAATAATTTTTTAAAAAATGATAAATAAATATAAGATAGAAGAAAATAGGAGAATAGGCAAACGGGAACTACTGGATACCTAAGGGGGGCAAATTATATTCCATGTTTTATGGTTATGTCAAAATAAACCTGACTATTAAATACAGCAATAATGCATTAAGCATAAATTTTAAAAATTCATCTACAAAGTTATATGTAACTTTAGTCAAAAACCTTTTCAATTATAAGAGCAAAAAACGAACTTATCATGACCTACTATTCATAGATATTCTGAAATTATAATATTACAATAATCATCAAAGAATCACAATATAAATAAGGTCTCCAGATGAACACATATATATGTAAAAACAGTATGCTTTATTGCAATAGAAATTTCTAGATAAATCAAACCATAACAAAAATAATCTCAGCAACTTAGCTAGGGCCTTTCTCAAAATAAATTTAAACCTGTTAGGGCTGTTTATGGGTGAAGAGTCCTTGCTTCCCAAATGCTGAAGTATAACACCAGAGAACTGTGCCAAGGCAGGTTTAGAGCGAAAAGTAGAAGCTTTATTAAAGGACAGTAGAAAAGACTTCTCCCAAGAAGAAAAAGGGGGGCCAAAGAGGTAGAATCCATGAAAGGTATTTTTTTTAAAAAACTAAGGTCTTTTTAGCTTTTTTATAGCTAAGGTCTTCCTTCAGCTATCCCTCATTCCTATCACATTTCTGTCCTTTGTTCTGTTATCTTGCAGTGTTGGAATGTAGGTGGGAAGACCCAAAGTGTGGAGGACAGGTGGGCTGAAGGAGTAATATGGTCAGGAAGGGCTTTTGGATTAGCATCCTTATGTTTGCTGTGAGCTGCTTCATTAAAATTTCCTTGTGATGGGCTCAGGGCCTTGGGGACATTTTCAATTCCCCTTATTCTTGACTCCATCCTCAATATGGTGTTCATTCTTGATCTTACTGGCTATTAGACCCAATTTACCTACATACACTATCTACCTATCTGTAAATCTGGCTCCACTTCCATGGATATGGCTAAGTAGTAAAGTATCCCTGAGTTCACATAACTTTTACAAAATAATAATAATGAAGAAAGTAAAAATAAAAGAATGTCAAAATAAAAATTAGCTGGCCCAAAAGGAAATTAGGTACCATAATGACAAAACGACAGCCCCTCTCCTGCAGGAAAATTGCCCTTGGAGATTTGATTTTGATAATTATTTCACCTGTCAATCTCCAGCATCTGGTAAGACACTGGGCTGCAGGAACACACCTGCCACATAGTATTTTATGCAGATTCTGAGGATGCCCTCTGAGCTTAAGGAAGGCAGCAAAGAGTCTCTGCCAGTGACATGTTCCCCACCTGGTTGGCCAGTAGGACTTAGGACATAGTGGCCCAGTGGAGGACTTAAGCCTGCACACTCTAGAGACTGCCCAGGGTCCCAATCTACTAGCTCCTGTTTTCAACACAGCCAGTCTTGTGGTTCCAATAGTCTTCCTCCCCCAGCCTCCCTTGCTAGGCCAATGCACACTCACCATTTCCTGGTTCTCAGAAGTAGGGCTACTTGGGATCCTCAGTTCCTGCATAGCAGAACAACCTGTGACTCTGAAGTATGAGACTACAGATGGCAAAAATGGAGGACTCAGGAGATAAGAAGTGAAAGCCAACCCTCCTACTCCCTGATGACACACAGGATTGGACAGTTCCCACAAAATTCTCTTGATTGGAAGGGACTTCAGATCATGAACATTGGATCTGAGAGAAGTGAGCCCTTTTTTGAGTGACAGGGAATATTATCCAATCCAGGCAAGAATAAGGGCTAGAATCTCAGGTCATTGAGTGCTGTTTTTTTTTTTTTTTTTAATCTGAGAAATGTACCCCAGTGTCTCAGGCTGCTGTTATTTTAAGACAAAGTTGTTTTCCCATAAGTGGGAACTACTTTAAATTTAAACTTACATATAAAGTCATTTCAGTTTATGAATTACATATGCTTGTATATTATTCAGGAATTAATATAAAATGATGACAATAATTATAAAATTTTATTGACTGATTGATTGATCTCTGTTCTTTTTAGGTGACAGATTGAAGTTTGAACTGGGAAGAAACCACCTAAAGTAAAAATGCCCAATAAAAACAAGACATAAGGGGCTGGGATTGTGGCTCAGCAGTAGAGTGCTCACCTCCCATGTGCAAGACCCTGGGTTCAATACTCAGTACCACATAAAAATAAATAAGTGAAATAAAGGTATTGTGTCCAGATACAGCTAAAAAAATACATAAAAAAAACCATAAGGTATAAGGTGAGAAACCACCCTCTACCTCAGAGCAAAGACTGTTGAAGGAAGGGGCTTGACTCTTGTCCTTGGAAAGACACACAGAGCACTCCTAGACTCATACCCAACCTGCTGAGTTGTTTATCTACAAATAACAGATGACATCTGCTGGGCCTGGTGTCTGTGACTCAGTCAGGCTAGGTGGGGATCCATAGCAACCCCTTAGCAGCCACCAATCAGCATGAAGCAGGGAAAATTCCTGGGATTCCAAATGACCCTTACAGTAGTTTATGGTGGTTGATAACATTTTGGGAAACCATACAATTCAGCATACACTCCCCTTGTGGCCTAAGCCAGTCTGTTCAAATGAATACCCATCTTGTACTAATTAATCACGCTTACCCAACTTGTTCCCACCAGTGAATGTGCTAATCATGTTTTACAGTAGTTTATGATTTTCCCAAGGTGTGTGATGATTTGCTAAGAGATGCTATGATGTATGTGGGGTTCCTGCCTTCCAAAAGAGTTATAAAACTGCTAACCCTGGGCTCAGGGCCTCTAAGCCACCAGTTGCTGTATGTGTGGAGGACTGAGCTAGATTGCAATAAACATCTCTTTGGTGCTTACATCGATCTTGGTCTCTGGTGGTCTTTTGGGGGTCCCATATTTGAGCATAACAGTCTCTCCTGGAACCCATGGGAAAAAAAGACACCATTCCAGTTCTCTAGGACTGTAGTTTTATAGCACAAAAGGTTGCAAAAGGGGGGTGTCTTGAGAACTTACACGAATAACAGGATTTTCATCAGCATAATACAAATGCAGGTAGTAGGTTAATGGTCTAAATGGTTCAGCACTCAGGGAGTAAATTTAGATAACAACATCAGAATTTATGATGCACCACTAAAGTTTCAGAGTGAGTTGTTATTTGGTCAGGAAAAGACAGAATTTATGAGTCATCACTAAAGTTTCAGCGAGGGTTGTTATCTCATCAGGGAAAACCAGACATGGATGAGTTCAAGGCACTGGAAAACATTTCAAGCAAGGTTACAAATCAAGGTAATTTATAATGAAGCAGAAATTAACTTTTCATGCCTTTGTGATGAGATGGCTTCCAGTCTTAAATGAAAATTAGGCTGGATTTTTCACTTGCTATAGCCATAGCTTTTAAAGCATATGTTTCATACTTTAAAAGTATGAGCATTAAATTATTAATATTGATTACTACTAATTTTTTAAAAGACAGAATAAAGTAGGAAATTAGATATTTGTTATTAAATGCATAAAAATTTTGATTAATATATTGATAATATGAACATGGAAAATTTTGACAATGATAAGAAGACATTTAATAGAAGGGCTTCAATATTGTAAGTCCTCATGTTCAATGGGTCATCCTTCAATGTTTTTTTCATTTTTTAGGTCATTTTGAATTACACTTCTTCAAATTTTTGTGAAGTTTATAAATTTAAGATTTTGTATTCTGTAAAGTAGAAAAGTGGCAGATTTGAGCTTCTGTCAGGATTTTAAACTTCTAAGCCATGTGTGGCATCTTAGCACTTATTTTTCATATTTGCACACAGTCCAATTCTATAGAGGAATGAGTTGGAGACATAGTATACTGTCCTGAGAAAAGAGAAACATAGTCTACTATACTGAGAAAAGAGAAATTGCCTTAGGCTATTTCTAAAGCTTTCAACTTTTCTAACTTTTCAGAATTTCTGGTGATTTAAAAAAATTATTTATTTTAACAAATGAATAGTTTGAAATTAATTATCTATCTTTCCTGCATTATTTTTCACTTTCATTGATTTTTTTAAAAGAAGTAACAGTAGAGAATTCCAAAAGTCTTCCATGTATATTTAAAGTTATGATTCCAATGATCAAGATAGAAAGCAGGAGCAAAACATCATCTAGTTTGGTGGTTCTGTCTCAAACTAGAGAGTTACTTATTTCTGCCATTGTTCACTAGGTTCCTGAGGTTCCAGAAATCACCAACCAACACAGAGAAATGTCTTTTTAGTTTGTTTCTCACAACCAATTCAAGCTAATGTACACTAGTAGCACTATAGTTTCAGATCAAAGTGTGTTTCTAAATAATAAAATATGTATACATAAACATATAAATAAATATAAAATAAAATATAATACTAAATAGATTTTTTTCCTCGATAATCATTTTGTAAATATTTCCCTTTAGACACAGTTCTGGAAACAAAGTGTCACAAGTAAGACATAAATCCTACATTGCTACACAGAGTAATTAAGGCACATACTAAGAGCTTGGTATAAAACATAGAGACAAAAATAACTAGAGAACACCATAGAGAATTATACCTAAGTGCTAAGCAGCAAATTCATAGTCTTTAAGTACATGAAGAGACAAGTTATCATAGCAAATTTTATTACTCAGTTGCTGCTAATATACAGAGATAGAGATATTTATTAAGAGATGGTTTTATGCAGATTTTTGGTTTTAAAAGGGAAAGATCAAATAATGTAGGTGATTCAAACATGAGCAATAATATTTTTCTGCATTCAGTACCTTTTTGGAAGATATATGAATTATAATTAGTTCCAACCAGTAAAATGCAGAAATAGTGTAAAGATAATTCACTGTGAGTAAAACTACTTAAAAAGAGAACCAAAACTTCCATTCTTATCCAAATGTTTATTCCTGACAAAAAGACAGCTTCTTTGAACCATTTCTGTAGATATGATTTTTTGTAATAAATATTTTGGTGACTTTTTTTGCATATTACTTAATATATTCATGCTTCACATTTTCTCTTTTGTACTATTTTACTACCTATATTCTGAAAGAAATAAAATTTCTACCTCCTAAACTCTCTTGATATTTGAGAGATCTTTTATATCATTTCTATAATGAATACTGTGCTTTCAGTAAGGAATGACTATTCTTATGCACCTGGCTCATTTACAGGAGTTTTGTTGTGTTCTTTGGTTTTATTTACAGTAAAGTTAAAAAAAAGGTTAATCTTAAACCAAAACACAAAGTAAAGACCACCAACTCCAATTTTAAATCAAATTAAATCAAGATTGTATTGTGCAGACAAAAGCTGGCCAGGACTGTCTCTTACAAGACCCCATGCTAGAGATCATCCCCCTGATCTTCAGGAAAATATTTTTACAGCACAAAAAGTTACAAAGGAGGTGGGTGCTAAGGTACTTACAGCTAACAAGATTTTGAAAATCATAATATAAAGGCAGATAGCAGGTTAAGGATCTACATGGCTAACATTTCAAGGGAGGGAATAAATTCAGCTCCAGACTTAGAATTTATGAGCTGCCACTGAGATTTAGAGAGAATTGTTATTGGGTCAGTGGGAGCCAGAATTTATGAGGCACCAGTAAAGTTTTAGAGAGGGTTGCTATCTGGTAAGGGATAGCCAGGCATAGGTGAATTCAAAACACAGGTAGAAATTGCAAGCAAGTTTAAAACATCAAAATATTGTCAGGCCAAAGAGAAATTTTAGTTTTCTTATAGAAAACAGAAATAAACTTTTTACCTCTGAAAGCTCTAAGAGAAGATTTTATTTTTTGTATTTTCTCACATCTAATGGCTTTTGGCATTCCTTTGTTTGTGAGCATAAATGCTTCTCTTCTGTGTTCACGGGGCTTCCAAACCAAACAATATAGGTAAGCCCTTCTCATAGGGAAGATGTTGCTAACATAGCAAGTAACTACCTTTAACCCACAAGGTTTGACAACCCTATTGCAGGATATGAAAGACCCTACAATATGCTTGTTCTTCCAACCATTGTTGGCAATGACTTACAAAATTCAATTCATTGCACAGAATGAGTGAGGTGGATCTCTGCTCTGCAGTCCAGAACAGGAGGTAAAAGATCCCCAAAGGGAGTTTAGACAGGGCTTTACATGACATAGCTGACAAAATCCTAAAAACAAGAGAAAACATAAATTCAGAGAGAACCATATCCACATAATCTCATTTGACAGAATCAAATTCATTAGAGGAACAGATGTCTGAGGCAAATCTAAAGGGATTTAACTATATTTTCTTTTTCTAAATTGCTATTAATGTCTCCCACAATTATAGAGTTCTGGATCTCCTCAGTTATTACTTTATCATTACCTTCAACCTACAAAGCATGAGGCATACTGAATTTACCCTACTCATGTACTTATCACTTATTTTTTTGTATAGAAATGCATATGAATATGAATATATTTTTCCCACATTTCTAATATTCTACCCTGAAAATTTCTGTGACATCACTTTCCTGAAATGCATTTTCATTATTTCATGTCAGTTCATCTAAGTATTCCATATCATGTGTTGGGAAAGATGAGACCACCCTAAGGCCCTTCTTATTTGACTATTTATGAACTATAATTAAAGGTCAACCTCAGTACCTCCACAGAACTTATGTCTCATTCACCTTTCTCATTCATAGTGCTTTATTTTTAAGTAGGTAGCAGAAATTTTATTTTGAAGAAGAGTAATGATTTAAAGCCATTCAGTGTACTTTAGAGGATCCCAAAAACCTATGTTTGTGGTTCTTAAACAACCTTACCACTGAAAGACCTGGATTATACTTCAGGTTGGACACTGATACTATGCTTCCAATGGAAATGGTTTCTTGGTTATGAATATTGTCTTTCCCTTTCTTCTATAGTCTTGGAAATGTGTAGATTGTGTGAAGTTTTAGAATCACTATTTTCAACACACTTAGCATGGACCCATTTGATAATAGAAGACATCTATATTCTGAAAAAAAAGCCCTTCACCACGGCCTAAAGAAGTGATAAAATAGTCTCTGGAAAGAAATAACAGTCATCCATTAGATTATTTTTAAAAAATACTAAGAATAAGTTTAGTTAGTAATGCATTATTGTACTAGGAAAAGTGATATAAATGCAATTTCAATTTTTAAAGTTGTTCCTGATTACTACAAAGAGAGTATAAAAAGCTTGTTACATGGGCTGGAGTTGTGTCTCAGTGGTAGACTACTTTGCTAGCATGTGCAAAAGCACTGAGTTTTATTTTCAGCAATACATATAAATATTATTTGTTTTATTTTTTAAATACATGACAGCAGAATGCATCGTAATTCTTATTACACATATAGAACAATTTTTTCATACCTCTGTTTGTATATAAAGTATGTTCACATCAATTCCTGACTTCATATTTGTACTTTATTTTCTTAAAGAGAGAGAGAGAGAGAGAGAGAGAGAGAGACAGAGAATTTTAATATTTTTATTTTTTAGTGCTCGGCGGACACAACACCTTTGTTTGTATGTGGTGCTGAGGATCAAACCCTGGCCGCACGCATGACAGGTGAGCGCACTACCACTTGAGCCACATCCCCAGCCCCATACATGTACTTTAGATAATAATGTCTATCACATTCCACAATCCTTGCTAATCTTTACTCAACACTCCTACACTGGCTACTTCACATAAACTGCCTCAGGGATTTAATGCAGTAATCAAAAAATTTTCTGCAGCCTATGCAGTTCTGTTGGAATGGCTATTATAAAAAACTAAAATTGTCATGCATGGTGGCATATGCCTGAAATTCTAGAAGCTATGGAAAATGAAACAGGTGAATTGTTAGTTCAAAGACAGCCTCATTAACATAACAAGGCTACAATCAACTTAAAGAGAGCCTGTCTCAAAATATAACATAAAAAAGAATGTGGATGTATCTCAGTGATATGCAACTCTGGGTTCAATATTCAGCACCAAACCATACAAAACCAAGCAAATATCTCATAATTAATAGGGATTCCACAGTACACAAATATGTAAAAATATTGGTGACATTTTTAAATACATTTAATAAATATATTTTAAATAAATTTAATAAATATCTTTTCTAAAAGGGTTAAGATTCTTTAAAAGCCCTAAACAAAAATGCACATAATCCACTAGTAATAACTTGGGGTAGAAGTGCAAGGTCGTACATGCCTGTACTCCCAGTGGCTTAGGAGAATAAGAGGTAGAAAACTAGGGGTTTATTCTCAAGTTAAAGACCAGCCTCAAGAACTTGGCAACGTCCTAAGAAACCCAGTGAAACCCTCTCTCAAAAATCAATCAATAAATAAAAGTGTTGGAGATTGGGTATGTAGCACACTGGTAAAATTCCCTGGGGTTAATCTCCATTATTTAAATAAATAAAAAAATATAAATAATAATTCTTGGTATAAAAAATGCCATACAATCTGCTAATAATAACTCTGGGTATATATGTAAAAAATTTGGAATCCTTTTGCTAAATGTATTGCCACACAACTATTTTTATTGTAACTTTATTCACAGTATCTAATAAAAAGAAACAAATGAAGTACCTTTTAGATAGAAAGTATATCATAAAATGCCTTCCAGTTGCAATGCATCCAATTAGTCCATCCCTTCAGAAGCTACATACTTAAAATTCAAACTGGTCCCTAGAATGCAAGACTCAGATAGTGGTGTTTTCTAAGTACTCCAAAAAATTTGGAATCTCTGAGAACCTTGTTTCAGATATTCTAAAACTCAGAACTAGGTCATATGGGAAGTCAGAATGAGAACACAACACACAGTAAATTCTTTAATGGGGAATCTTAACTCAGACACTGTCATAACCAAAAGCAGTGTTGGAGATAAAAAATAGAATCTGTTTCACTATTATGTATTCAAATCAAATATATATTAGAGAAAAGTTAAGGGTACTGGTTGAAATCTACCTATAACAGCTATTAAAAATGTAGCAGGGGCTGGGTGTGTGGGTGCAAGCCTGTAATCCCAGTTGCTGAAGAGGCTGAGAAAGAGTTATCAGAAGTTCAAAACCAGCCTTAGCAGAAGCGAGGTGCTAAAAAACTCAGTGAGATCTTTTCACAAAATAAAGTAAAAAACAAAACAAAAATACTGGGGATTTGTCTTAGCAGTGAAGTGTTTATGAGTTCAATCTCCAATATGCCCAATAAAATATGTTCCAGGGGGCTAGGGCTGGAGCTCAGTGGAGCTCTTGTCTGACACATGTGAGACACTGGAATCAATTCTCAGATCCACATATAAGTAAATAAAACATAAGTTCTATCAACACCTTTATATATATAGTACCAAGATATTGACATGGACTTTGATCTAATTTGACTGTACTTTAGCCCTTAAGATTGAAGTTGGCAAGGCATAATGGTGCATGCATGTAATATCAGCTGTTTACAAGACTGAGAAATAAAATTGATGAATTCAAAACCAGTCTCATCAATGGTGAGGCACTAAGCAACTCAGTGCAACCCTGTCTCTAAGTAAAATACAAAATAGGGGTACGAATGTGGCTCAGTGGTAGAGTGCCCCCTGACTTCAATCCCTGGTTCCCCCCCCCAAAAAAAAAAATGAGACTGAGTAAATAGCTCAGCTTGTAGAGTGCTTGCCTTCTTAGTATGAGGCCCTAGGGTCAATCCTCAGTACAGAGAGTGAGAGAGAGAGAGAGAGAGAGAGAGAGAGAGAGAGAGAGAGAGAGAGAGAGAAAGATTGAACTTGCATGTAATTTAAATTCAAGTTAGTCCCACTTCTATTTTTTCCTACCACACCAGAATAAAAGTGTTTCTTGAAATGTTTGGAATGTTTCTGTGGGTTATTTATTAATTTATTTATTATTTACTTATTTTTATTTGGTGCTGAGGATCGAACCTAGGACCTTGCATGTTATAGGTGAGTGCTCTATCACTGAGCCACAACCCCAGCTCCTTCTGTGGGTTATTTTAATGAAATGGTCTGACCATAAATAAGTAAATAAACAAATTAATTAATAAATAAATACACCCTCAACTGATGACCCATTACAGTTTTTAAAAAATTTCTAAATGGGACACATAAACCTCATTTAGGAGAGATTCATTCTTTTTAATGTCACCTAATATTATTCTGCTTTTTTCTCATGTGAAAATCTCAGAATGATAAATGAAAATCTTTTAAAAATGCCCTCCAGTTCTTGAAGAAAAACATTATAAATGATGCATACATTTGAAATAAAACATGGGGAAATAATGATTAATAATGCTGAAAGTGGAGTTTTTAGATGAACCAAAATTTCTCAGTTTTCCATGAATCTGGGTGCTTGTTTCATAAATTTTGAAGAAAAAAAATTATTTAAGCAAGAAGAAATAGAATGGCCACCATGTTGTATGAGGATTGATATCAGAAAAAAAAAATCATTTTTGTGTGCCATCTTAGAAGTTTACTGATGGTTTTGGGCAGAACATGGAGCATAATGCATTTAAAATAGGCTTTGGAAAAGGCATCCTGACTACCATATGGGTTCACTTTTATTCTTTCTGTGACCCATCCTTTTTCCTTCAAATTCAATAAGAAATCACTCCTGAGACAAAGGACTTTGTAGAAGGTGTTCCCACAAGTGGGATTCAAGGTCTTTTACTTTTGAAATAGGCCTTAATGGTGCTCATTAACATCTTTCAGTTAGCCACCAGGTGTCTTTGAGTGAGGCCCATTATCTGCATTACATGGTCATTATTAAACTTATTCTCTGTGAACAGAGAACCCTAGTTTTGGATATGTCAACAGAGAGTTAGAAAACTAGGGGTTTATTCTGAGACCTATAGAGATAAGCTGAAGTTCTAGATTTCAGGTTTTTGTTCTGGATTTGAGATACTGCTTCTGCTACATTTAAAAATCTCAGGACTCATGAAGAGAATGAGTTAAAAGCCAGCATCATCAAATGTGTGAGGCCCTAAGAACTTCAAAGTGACCCTGTTTCTAAATAAAAATATTAAAAAAGGATGGGAATGTGAATCAGTGGATGAACACCTCTGGGTTGAATTTCTGGTACCAAAAAGTAAACAACAAACAAACATGCACACACACAAAAAATAATAAACAAACAAATGAACAAACCCTTATGAGTAACAAGCCCTAAATCAGCAGCCTCTATCATGCTTGAATACAACAAATGTAGTTGTAGTTCTCTCCTGGTAATTATCTCAGTCTTCATTATGCATTCTGGAGACATGCTGGAATCATGGGACATGGAAGCCCACAAAGGGCTTTAGAAAAAAGCTGGAAACACCTTACAATTATGGAACAAAATGCCCAGGTTTTCAACTGCTGATCTAAGCCTCACTAGACTAATCAGAGGGAGGTGAACGCTAAGTTACCACAGAGAGACCCTCTGGCCACAAGACTCTGGAGAGGACCATGAGGACTCCCTAGCCATGACTACCAGTTTCCACCATTGCCACTTCTGTCAGCTTTAAGCCACCTTCCTACCCAGTCTCAAGATAACAAGGCACACTTACCATTTCCTGGCTCTCAGGGTTCTCAGTGTTCTCCCTGTGATTTGTTTTCAGTTTCTGCATAGCACAGACACCTGCTCTTGGATCCAGGACAGAAGCAAACAAAAAGACTGAAAAAATGGTGGGCTCCAGACACCAAGGGAACAGAAGATTGTGGATGCCCTCCCCCGCATCACTGGCTGCATGAGGGTTGGACAGTTCTCACCTAAGAGACTGATTGGTCAAGGCTTCATGCCCTGCCTCCAACCTGAGCCAAGTGGGCGCAGAATCAAAAACTGAATGACAGGCTCCTCCATTGTCACTGTTAAAAGACTATAGATCAGGGCTGAGGATATAGCTTAGTCAGTAGAGTGCTTGTTTTGCTGATTAAGGCCATGGATTCAATCCCTGGCACTACACACACACACTCTCCTCCCCCCCAAAAAATAAGTAAAGGACTTTGGGGACTAGGGTTATGGATAAGAGGTAAAGCACTTCTCTAGCATGCGTGAGGTACTGGGTTGAACACCCAGCACTGCATTAAAAAGCCACCCAAGAGAGGATGTGGCTCAAATGGTACAGCACTCCCTGGCATGCGGGCGGCCCAGTTTTGAACCTCAGCACCCCATGTTGTGTCCGCCAAAAACTAAAAGTAAATATTTAAAAAAAGCCAACAAACAAACTACTAATGACATTTGCCAAGAATGAAAGAGAACCAAATCTAGATGAATACCCTGACCTCCGTCTCTATATTCATGTGTCAATAAGCAAGAAGGTAAACTTCTCTGTGTCTAATCACTAAAATAAGGGGATAGTGATCATTTTATTCAGTGGGAAGTGATTAAAAATCATTATTATGTATAAAGTAGTTTAAATGTGAAAAATCTATTTTGGACATGTATAATGATTTTGTACATGTATAAAAATATTGTATAACTAACAATAATTTGTAATTTTATTATATAGTAGTTAATAAGAACCACAGAGATGCTATACCTATAAAGAACAGTCATTCTTTTTTTTTAATGAAAAAAAACATCACCATAGTTTGAACTTATAGTTATTATGAAGCTAGTCATACTTAAAATTCTTTCTCCATTCAGTATTACTATTTCAACATTGTTTGTTAGATTATTTTCACCACATTATGGTGTTTCTTTTTTTTCTTTCTTTTTTTTTCTCTTTTTTATTGGTTTTTCAAAACAATAAAAAGTTCTTGACATTTCATATTTCATACATTAGATTCAAGTGGTTTTTGAACTCCCATTTTTAGCCCAAATACAGATTGCAGAATCACATCGGTTACACATCCACATTTTTACATAATGCCATTAGTAACTGTTGTATTCTGCTACCTTTCCTATCCTCTACTATCCCCCCTCCCCTCTTCTTTCTCTACCCCAGCTACTGTAATTCATTTCTCTCCTTGTTTTTTTCCCATTCCCCTCACAACCTCTTATATGTAATTTTGTAAAACAATTAGGGTCTCCTTCCATTTGCATGCAATTTCCCTTTTCTCTCCCTTTCCCTCCCACCTCATGTCTCTGTTTAATATTAATCTTTTCCTCCTGCTCTTCCTCCTTGCTCTGTTCTTAGTAGCTCTCATTATATCAAAGAAGACATTTGCATTTGATTTATAGGGATTGGCTAGCTTCACTTAGCATAATCTTCTCTAATGCCATCCATTTCCCTGCAAATTCCATGATTTTGTCAATTTTAGTGCTGAGTAATACTCCACTGTGTATAAATGCCACATTTTTTTATCCATTCATCTATTGAAGGGCATCTGGGTTGGTTCCACAGTCCAGGTATTGTGAATTGTGCTGCTATGAACATTGATGTGGCAGTATCCCTGTAGTACCCTCTTTTAAGGTATTCAGGGAATAGTCCAAGAATTGCAATAGCTGGGTGAAATGGTGATTTGACCCAGATTTTTTCAATCAAAAATTCTAAAGTATAAATCATCTACTATGACTGTTTAGCCTAAAGCCAGATACTCATTGAATACAGTATAAGAAGAAAGCCATAATTTTGTCAGAAAGATAACACTTGTAAATTCAGGTACTATCTATAGTTACTGGCTTGGTTAGGTATCTAATTGTTACTATCTATAGAAACCAATCAATTGAACAAAAGTTTCAGGCAATTAATACCTGAGTAAAATAGTGCTTTTGTTGATGTAGTAATACTAAGTTTATATATCTTTCTTTTCTAACAAGCTGAACATAGCATCAAAACCCCAATCTCTCAATATACAGGAATTTAACCAAGACTTTTTACTGAACAAACAATTTATTCAGTTAAGTGAGTTTAGTGATTGCTGTCTGAGCCAAAATGTTTTTTCTCTGCATGCAAATCTGGGTCAGCTTCATGTAACATAAGGTCAAATGATTATAGGAATCCTCAAAGTTCAGCACTGCAGAGAAACAGCATGAATAATTTTCTTTCAAAAATGTTAAAAACTGATGTTACCAATCTACCATTGCATTTATTGAAAATCACAATGTTTTACCGAGGAGACATCTAATTTTCTGCACCACAACTCACTTTAAAAGGCTCCAGTGTAAATTCATTGCAGAATCTATTTCTAGGTAAATAAATAATTTGACCCATGTATGGAATTTTTGAATAGATGCCAATTAAACAGGAGAGAAGAGCTGAAAAAATAAATTGTCATTTTAATTTTAAAGTAGTTGATCTTGAGCTACTACCATTGACAGTAGTTAGAGAGTCGGGCCATTTCTCTATTGAGGGCTCTTAATTTGTGAAAATAGTATCATACTATCAGCACAGTAGAAAACACATCTTTTGAATTCTCTAAGGCAAAAAATGTATTATTTTCAAAAGTTTCTTTGAGTGAATAATTGTCTCAACAAAAATTTCTACTCTAAAATAGTGCTATTATATAGTCTTGCTCAATCCACTGTTTTCTCAATAGACTGAAAACCATTACACATTGTTAGCAGTCTTACTTCAAAATTTCTTTGGTGGTATTCCTGAAAAATATGAATACTGAGACCTTTTACTTCCTATAGGGAAATCCTCTTCCAACATCTTATAATCCTAATAAAGAGTGGAAAGAAGTATCTTGTTTTTCAAGTTTTTATACCTATATATGTTTGTATACAATTATATATAAAATTCTTTAAAGTAATTTATATATATATATATATATATATATATATATATATATATATATATACCCCCACACATTGCCTACATAAAAATTACTTTAAGGATAATATGTTTAATATACCTGGAGAATTTAACTGCAATGTGGTCTCTTGTACATGAATTCATGTAGCTGGTTTCAGTGGTACACGCCAGAGTCTTGGGATGCTGAGGCAGGATGATTGTGAGTTCAAAGCCAGCCTCAGCAATTTAGCGAGTCCCTCAGCAAC
This sequence comes from Callospermophilus lateralis, assembly GCF_048772815.1. Lineage (NCBI taxonomy): Eukaryota > Metazoa > Chordata > Mammalia > Rodentia > Sciuridae > Callospermophilus > Callospermophilus lateralis. The sequence continues at coordinate 423,648 of NW_027514422.1, read as the reverse complement.
TGAACTCAGTGATATCCTGTTTCTACATAAAATACAAAAAAAGGGCTGAGTATGTGGATCAGTGGTTAAGCATCACTGGGTCCAATCCTTGGTACCAAAATAAATAAATAAATAAATAAATAAATAAATAAATAAATAAATAAATAAATAAGGAATGCATTCCTGCAATCATGTAGGCATGCATAATGAATAAGTACATGGATTCAAGTTTAAACAAAAATAAACATGGTAAAATTTTACTAAACACCAATAGTTGGTAAAAAAAAAAATTAAAGAAACTAAGTGTTAAAATACTTACATATTTACTGGAATACCATGAACTATTATCAATTATGTTGTAAACATTGACAACATGAACATTTAATAAACTATAATGTTATCAGAAAAAAAATATTTTTTAAACATTACACTTAACATTATCACTTGCTATATAATAACAGGGAGGCATCATTTAATCTTAATGCCTTCACATTTTAGGGTCTAAGTTTTAGATAGAAGAAGACCATCACTAGTCTTTGGTCATGTGGGCCTACAGATACCTAATGTTAAAAAATCTACAGAATTTACAGTTATTGAATGAATTAATTTGGGAGTATTATGACTATGGGTAATTAATTTTTTCTTTGATTTACTTTTTTTATAGACTTCACGGTATGTTCTACTTTTGTAATAAGAATATTCCCTTTCAAAAAAATTTTTAATACAATTAAAAGTAAATTAAGACTTGGAATAGATTTAGTTTTTAGTAATCAAAAAGAAAAAAAACTTTGGGGCTCAGAAGGGAATATAGTACATGGGTTGAAAGTTTGCATTTTAGAGTTATGTTTTTCTGAGTCTGAATTCTATCTCTGCCTATCGTACTTAACAAGGAACACAGCTCTCTAGACAATGGTGTTGTAAACCTCAAATACAATAGTGCTTGCAAGGTACTTGGCACTCATAGTTAGTTTCAAAGGATAGTTGCTTTTATTATTACCTTAAAATCTAATTTTAATAAAATGAACAACCTACAAACTATTAGACATTTCACACTTTGTACTCTTTTTGACAATAAAATATTTCTAAACCTTTAACTCATACTTGGACCTGGGCAAATACTCACTCAATTTTTATTGTATTTTCCACTTAACATATTATTCTAGGGTAGTGAAAAAGGCAACCAGTTCTCATGGCAATGACAAACATGTCTACCTGGAAGTCATCTTTGATACTGGAAACTTGAAAGTACTCATTCCTTTAAATTAGAAACACAACCCTTCATTTGAAATACAAGTTATATTATACTCACAAACATATGGACAAAAGTGTTAGGGAATAATTGGTTGTGGTTGTTTTTCCTTTTCTGTGAACGTGAGGATTAAACCCAAGGCCTTACAATTGCTAGGCAAATGCTCTACCACTGAGGTATACTCCCAGTCCCAAATATATGTATTGTATACAATCTCTTTAAAAAATCTGTTATGTACGTCATTAATAACAAAATATGCTTATTACATGATGAATTGTTTTTTCAGAGTAGAAATTAGAAATTTATTAAAGGACAGCAGAAAAGACTTCTCCCGGAGGAAGAAAAGGACCCAAAAGGTGGGAATCCGTGGAAGGGCTGTTTTTTCCCATTTTTATAGTTTTGGTGATGGAATATAGGTTGAAGGGGTTAGGATACAGGTGGGCCCAATTATCACCTTTTGGGATGGGCTTATCATTTCTCTAGGAATGGCTATCTCCAAATCTGTTGGGGGCTGTTTCCTGAGCTCCATTAACATTTCTTTGAGGTGGACTTTGGCCTAGGGCCTTTTCAGGACTTCATTAACATTCCATGAATTGTCCTGCATTTTCCCTGAGTCATTCCCAGCATAGCCTCCATTTTAGATTTCACTTGATATTAGACCCGATTTACCTAACTACACCGACTACCTAACTTTAAATCTGGCTTCATGCCCCTCTCTAATTTGGGAACTCCTTACTGCTGTAAGCAAGGGGGCCGAAGAAAATCTTTCTGGCTTCTTCAGGCTGAAATGGGACAGTGTGGGGCAAGCAGTTTGGAATCTCCCTTTAAAAATCGGGTCTATCGAGTGGGTCCATGATAGAAGTATGATTGAGAAGTAATAGACTGGAAGGCCATTTGAGTGATGGGTGGCCTATAAGAGAAACAAGAATTAATTAGTACTGGAACCAGATTGATGCAGCAATAAATCCCATAGCACAGGAATATGCCAATGAGTATGATGGCAAAGACAAAGACTAACAATGTTTTCCACCAGGAAGTACCAAGAACCAGGAGCTAAGATATTGTTTCCATGACGAAGTTGCTGAGGACATGGCTTCTATCTGAGCATGTAAATCTTTAAGGATATTCGTCACATTGCCAGAATTATCGGGGGTGTAAACACAACATTTAACTTTTAGGGTTACAGATGTCCTTTTCCTTAAGATACAGTTTAATAACTTAATGTCATCTGAGCTTGCAAAATCCTTTTACTAGTATGACCTCTGTGTCTAATAGAGAAATATTTAATTCTGTTACTTAGGGCTGGATAACCACACTAGCAAACATTAAGCCTACCTGCGTAGGTTAGAAATAAAGGCCTTGAACTAAAAACTACTCTGGCAGTTTCTTTTGATAGTAATCAGGCATTCCTGTCTGAGAATCTCTTTTGAAGCCTCCTGTTTACTTATTTATGGAAGTTACATTTAAATATTATTTTATTTAAAATGCCCAGGAATAACTGTGTTTTGGCTTTGACTGTCTTTGCTAAGTGTTTAAGATGAAGCAAGTCAAACTGACTTTTGTTTCTATCTATTGTTAACAGTCAGCTGAGTTTCCTTGGGAGTCCTCAGGAACTTGCAGCAGCTTCTCAGATCTGCTAGTCCCATTTGTGCTAGGATGGGTCCAGGCCTTGCTTGACCATGTGGCTTCTCTCGGAAGCATCAGGGATGTCTCCATTTTCTGATGACCCTCCTCTTCACAGCAAATGCACTGATTGGCTTTCCGTCCTCCACTGGTCTCATTAATCTCCCTGATCGGGAGGTTATGTGGCCTAGAGTTGCAAAGCTCTTTGGAAAAGTCCCCTATCCCCTGACTCAGACTGACTCAGAGGGCAAGAGCCAAATTTTTAATTTTAAAACTTAATCTTTTCTTAGTTCAATATTTATTTCCAGATAATCATATGAATAAATAAATCATGTATGCTAATTTTACGATATGCAATGTAAATAAATTGAATCATCTTCCAGAATAATTAAGATAAATTCCCTTTGCATAATAGCAATTTTTACCATCCAAATATCTAAAATAATAGCTTTCTTCATTTTCATACCTCTTAGTTAATAAGAAAACTCATGTGTTTTAAAATAATACTTAACCTTACTGATTGAATGTAAGTCAAGGAAAAGTAGGATCTTTTAATTTGGCAATAGGAAGGAAACATTTAAAATTTAAAGGAAATTAAGCTTTTTAAAGTATTTCTTCAAAATTTCCCAAAATCAAGATTACATAAGGTAAATTTTTTATCTTTCTGTTCTCCAAAAAAATACTAGTTCATTCTTAGTTACATTATACCCTAAAACAAAATCCTGATTCAATGAAATATGTATTTTTATCTTTAAGGGTTCTAAAATGGTAAGATATTTCTTACTGTTCATATAACTGGAAATATAATAATTATGCTTAAACATTTTCACTTTAGATTCTAAATTATAATATCTTGTATTTTCAAAAACTCTCCTAGTAATTGAATTTCTACATTTATCTCAGTTTTTAAATACACATATTAATTAGTAATTCATACTTTAATATGTAGCATGTTATAATGAATTAAATGCTTAAAAATTACAAGACAATGATAGTGAGGGTATTTTAAATGTTCTAAAGATTAGTATCTCCCATTCATATTGCTTTGCTACATAATTTAAAAAAAATGGAATTGCAGACTCAATATAGCAGAGTGAATCTGTGCTACCTCATCATGCACAGATTTTTCTAGCTTCATAAATGACATTATGATCTTCTATTTGAATTTCACCTTTCTGTGTGCTAAAGAACTACATCTTGGGTTAACTGAATCTATTTCACAAGACTGTTGGAAAAAAAAATTCAAAGTGGCTTCATAGAAATATACTAGACAAATTTAAGATATAATCTATTAGAACTTAATTTTCTTTATTTCACAATGTTACATTACTGGAACTCATATGCCAAAATGCCCCAAGACAATTGATACAAATCCACTGAGAATATTACATTCAGAGAACTGTAATTACTGGTTAGTAATTCAATTTTCATAAGAGGCAAATACTGGATCACTTGCTCTCCCAGAAAAAGAGAAAGGAAAAAAAAAGTTTTAAATAATGTAACTTGGACATTTTACAAACTAGTTCATATTTTTTAGTTGTAATTTCTTCATGGATATGAACTTGATCTTCAGAGATAATATCCCTTAAAAGCTCATCACATTTGTTTCTTTCCTAAAACATAAAAAACAGAATCACTTAAGTATTTCAATTCTTAATTTTTTTTTTACTATTAGAAATATGTCACTACAAAGAAACACATATTAAGCTGCATACTCTTAAGTACATATTATATCATTATGAAAAAGCATTTATTTTTCTCTTGCAAATTTATTATGTAAAGCCTAAAACAAAACAGCATTAAAATATTTTTTTTACAATAACTCAGGACCTTTTCTTAAGTGTATTCTTAAGTTCTTAAAAATTTCTTAAATCATTATTTATCTTTAAAGATTTGTGAATATATTTAGCTATAATTAGAGAAGAATTTAATTTTGCTTTATAAAGTTTATGGAAATAATATGATCTCATGGGAAGGCTGGAATATTTTAAACTCTGTCTGACTTTTGTTGTGAGTTTTCTGCATCTGCAAAGGTAAATGTAACTCAATAGATTTGTTTTATAAGCTAGCAATGAATTTGTAAAATTGGAGAGACCATTAAGTGTATTTCATACAAAAAAATAGTTTTAGATCCCTACATATTCTGGACCCCTTATCATGTAGTTTTTGTACTTTGGACTTTTCAGATATTTTCTATTCCATATGATGGTTCAGTCAAATGTGAAACTTCTTTGAAATTCAAGGTATTAAATTATTTCTTCTATATAAAATATTTTCTTTAGAAAATTTTTACATACCCTTATCAAGTCTGAAACCAAGGTTGTAATTTTAAAATGGGAATGAATACTTTATGTTGAATTTATTATCCCACAAAAATAATAATGCATAAATATCATGTTTAAACAATCATGGATAAACCTTCTGTAAAGGCAAATCTTAATGTGTCTATTCATTGGGAGCACACTTTCTCTCTTATAAGAAAAAATAGAGCAAATGCAGAGATTTTTCTATACAAATCAAGACATGCCTAATTGAACAGTGAGAAAGTCTCAGGAGTTGTCTTCCTAAAATATCATCTGTCAAGAAACTTTAGCTTTAAAGACTGGAATTGAAAGATCTCAGGCCCACCCATTTACATAGATCTGTGCCTGTTTACATAGATCTGTTTACAGATCTATGGCATAGATCTGTGCCTGTTTACATAGATCTGTGCCTGACAGTTGGCTGGGTGTAAGAGCCAGAATTCAAGATAGGCCCAAAGAGGAGCAGATTCATATTTCTGAAATCTCCTCTCTCCTTGACAAAAAAATATTAATATGTAACTTGATATTGTCTATAACGTCATTTCCATATACCTTTTGAAAAAGATACCACCAGGAAACAACTAAACATTCTATAATACATTTCTCTGTTTTTTTGCAACAAGGTGAATTCACCTTCCCATGGCTTTCTCAAGATCATAAATAAAAAGCACTGCATGAGGATACACAAAGAAAGCAAAGTAAACTAAGGACAAGATGAATTTCCTGTCTATATTCTTCATGGTGGTAATTTCTTAAAATATAATAATGGAATTGTTTAGTTTCATCTTTAAGTATTGAAATTGATGAAAAGAATTTGACAACACATAAAAATATGTAAGCTAGTATGTGACTAGAGATTGCCATGTAAACTAAATGAAATGATTAAATGTAAAAATGAAAATGTAACAGGACTTATATAGTCTTTGTGTTTTAACAAATTACAATTTTCATTTTGGGTATATGTGGATATTATTGTACGTGTACCTTAAAAACACATTAATTTTCTAAGGGAAGACCATTAATTGGGTCCAATTCACTCTTAACATGAATTGTAAACTCTCTATTATTCAATCTTCCCTCAATCTGATAGCTGTGAACTCCCAGGTTATCATGAGTATGGCTAAGATGCACTGTGCGGTGCTCATTCAATAATTTGCTGCTGTGGTGCTTGAGTTCCTGTGGTTCTTGATGCCTGAGGTAGTTTTTATTCTTTTTCCCAGCTTGCATTCCATACTTTCATCATAGTTTTAGAGATGTATCTCAAAGCCATCTAGAAAATATCTATTTTCTTAGTAATGGACCCCAACAACACATTGCAGTAATACGTTAAATTTATACATCCTTCCAAGCCTATAGTAAGTCTTTCTAAGAAGGACTGGAGATTTGTAAACTCACAGAAATGCAATAATGTATTATTGATTTTTGTTAATGATATGCTCATACTGATTAAAAATTTCTTAGTGTTATAATTGAATATGACATGTAGTGACAATACAGTTACATAGAAAATGACAAGAAAATCAGTACTATGTATAACTATTTCTAATTTACATGGCAAGTTTGAGGCTAAATTTATTTAAATTTCCATTTGTCTAGCCAATAGATAACCAAATTATTTTTTTCAAGCTTTGTGTGTATGTGTGATGTGTGTATGTGTGTGTGAGTGTGTGTGTGTGTATATATATATATATATATATATATATATATATATATATATATATATGATTCAAATATTTCTATATAGTTTCACACATTCTTGAAAATGTTCTGTAAAATATTTTAGCTGGATAATTTAAGTGTATAAGCAAAGCTGAAATTTAAAATTTAAATTCCAGGTAAGATTATGATCCAGTAATTAAAAAAATACTATGTTAACAAAAAATATAAAATGGCCCAGGAATTTTTAATGATTTCTGTGCAGACCTTTGTACTTAACCTCAGAAACACAAATCTGAGCTAGATGTTTTTAAATAGCAGATGATTATTAACCAACTTAAAAGACTAATGGATATTTGTTCATAATTGTCTATTATTTAAAAGCAGTGCTCTTTATAGTTTGAATCTGGTGCTACTAGAATCATTACACTAGGAAAAATACTAACAAGCATAAGCTTCTTCTAACCTATAGATATTTTCTGACATGTTGCTCACCATCTCTAGCAGTCAGAGAAATGCAAAGCAAAACCACCCTAAGATACCATCTCACTCCAGCAAGATTGGCAGCCATTAGGAAGTCAAACAACAACAGGTGCTGGCGAGGATGTGGGGAAAAGTGTACTCTTGTACATTGCTGGTGGGAATGAAAATTGGTGCGGCCAGTTTGGAAAGCAGTATGGAGATTCCTGGGAAAGCTGGGAATGGAATCACCATTTGACCCAGCTATTGCCCTTCTCGGACTATTCCCTTAAGACCTTAAAAGAGCGTACAACAGGGATACGGCCACATCGATGTTCATAGCAGCACAATTCACAATAGCTAGACTGTGGAACCAACCCAGCTGCCCTTCAATAGATGAATGGATAAAAAAATGTGGCATTTATACACAATGGAGTATTATGACAAAATCATGGAATTTGCAGGGAAATGGATGGCATTAGAGCAGATTATGCTAAGTGAAGGTAGCCAATCCCTAAAAAACAAATGCCAAATGTCTTCTTTGATATAATGAGAACAACTAAGAACAGAGCAGGGAGGAAGAGCAGGAGGAAAAGATTAACATTAAACAGAGACATGAGGTGGGAGGGAAAGGGAGAGAAAAGGGAAATTGCATGCAAATGGAAGGAGACCCTCATTGTTATACAAAATTACATATTAGAGGTTGTGAGGGAAGTGGGAAAAAAAGCTTATTCTAATCTATAGTTATTTTATGACATGTTGCTAGTATAAACATGGTGATTACTTATTGCATGAGGATCAGAAAAAATTTTCAAGCACTTTATATTAACTGTTATTTTTATTTGCAAAAAGTCAAATACAAATGTCAATACACAAACATATATTCTGTGATAAGATTTCTTTGATCTTACATTTATTTTTATTTTTTTATAATGACATTTATTTTAACATCTTCTATAAATCAGGCAACTGTAAGAACCACTTACCCCCTCGCACGTCTGAAAACACTTGCCTGTTAACTGCTAAATACCTGGCACTTAGAATGTACCTCATTCATTTAATGAGCTCAAAAATAACCTTTGCAAGAAATAACTGGTGGGGCTGTGGTATTCAGTGATAGGGTTTTAATCCTCAGCACCACATTAAAAGAAATAAATGAAAGAAAGGTATTGTGCACATCTGTAACTAAAAATATTTTTAAAATATAACTGATGATTACATTATAACACTACTTTTCAATTTTATTCTGTTCAACAACCTGAGTTAGCATGCCCTTATCAACCTTCCTGCCTATATCAATATAGTGTTTCACAGATAAACTTTCACTTCTCACATGAAGTTCCCTTTCAGAAGGAAAATGCATCCTATTCCCTGGTTCCTACACTCATTGACTTTTTTTCTTCACTTAATCTAAAATTACTGCCAATATAAGTTTTGAAAGCCACATGAACCCTGAGAACTGAAATTGTAGCAGTCTTGAACTCAGACAGTTAGCATGAAAACCAAAGAAGGCACTGACCTCCTGGTGGACTCCCAGAAGCACCCAGTTAGGAAAAATGAGCTCTGCTTGACATCACTGCCCATCCAGTGTTCCTAGCTAAGTTCTTGAAACCTTCTATTCAATGCCTTTTCCTTCAGTTCTAAAGCAAACATTCAAAACTTGAATAAACTAAAATTTACCTCAGCAAAATGATTCAATAACTTCCATGATATAAAATGTTTTCTTCTTTAACTAAAGTGATCAATATTAGAAAATGGGAGGAAGAGTATAGTGTGCATAACAGAATGAAGACAAATAGAACGAATGTGTTCTCTCTATATTATATTTGATTTTTTTTAAAAAAATGGTTTTATCAATACTCAGATCTGTCCTGAAGGTTTGCAAGCTCACTTTGCCACTAGGATAGCCCTAGTCCACAGAGAAGAAAAACTGTCTAATAAGTTAAGGTGAATGTCAGAGATTCAGTATAAATCATACCATCATTTTCATTTTAATTCAGGACGAAAGTAATATTTATTTTCTCTGTGTCCCAAAGATGCAATACTCTTGCAATTATTAAGTTCCTTAGATGATTATATAATTCCTCAGAGTCTTATTCCTACATGGGAAAACTAATTATTGCATAAATGTCAATTATTTGAGAATTAATTTATAAGAGTTGTGCAAGATTGGAGAATATAACAATTGAGATTTTTTAGGTTTTATTTTATTTCTGATTGATATAATAGGATGTTTAAACACTTGTATACATTGTATAATCATACATTCACGGTAAACAACAAATCCTTCTTAAATATTTATCATTTCTTAAAGTAAGAACCTTCAGAATTCTCTCTTCAATTCTTTATACATTATTGCTAAGTCACTCTACTTTACAATAAAACTCCAGAAATTATTCCTTCGAACTATAAAACTATTCCTATTGACAACTTCCCTACCCCTTCTAAATCTTGCCTAACCACTATTCTACTCTCAACTTTTAAGAGATTAACAGGTTTAGAGTTTATTGTATTTCACTGAGTCTTTTTTACTGAAAGTAATGCTTTTACATTTTATTTGAAATAGAGATAATAGATAATAAATCTTGAGAGCTTCTGAATTAGATCATTTAAATAAACAACTCATTTTAAAAACCTAAAAAATGGGTAACAAACAAATAATCTTAGAGAAGATGTTACTTTAGATGTGGATACAAATGTGCATGTCCAAGTGTGTACACATGTTCATGTACACAGTAAAAAAAAGAATTGCAGGGGCTGGGATTGTGGCCAGTGGTAGTATGCTTGCCTAGCACATATGAGGCACTGGGTTCAGACCTCAGCACCACATAAAAATACATAAAACAAAGGCATTTTGTCCAACTACAACTAAAATATATTTAAAATAAATACATGAATAAATACATAAATAAATAAAGAGAATTGCAATTCAATACAAAGAAGAGGATTTTTTCAATGAACAAATTTGCTTCATTTGAAAATCAAATTAGATCTTGATAACATAACATTATTAATCCCAGATGGATTCAACATTTTTGGGGGGTAACCCAACCAGCTGTGATTACAGGAGTGTGTCACTGCATCCGGAAGACTCAACACTTAGATGACAAAATTAGAATCAAAGAAGTGAAACCAAAGAAAAAGGTGTGGATAACTAACATTGGAATAACTAATTTTGCAATTGAGAAGAAGATTGTAAGACTAGGAATAGAGGAGAAATTCACAAGTTTATTATATTTTGCAGTATAAATAATACAACATTAGAATCACTGAACATACTCATTTGGAATAAAAGAAATAAAAAATATAGATAATATCATATATATATATATATATATATATATATATATATATATGACATTATTTATAACTTTTCCATAAATACAACCTAAAAATAAATAAATATTTTACATAAATTTATATATGTATGTGTATGTATATATATATATATATCTTACTAATTTAAATTTTTATATATATATATATATATATATATCTTTATATATCTTACTAATTTGCTTAGGGCTTTACTAAGTCTCTAAGCCTGGCTTTGAACTTGTGATTATTCTGCTTCACCCTCCTGAGCCCCTGAGTAAAACAAGATTTTGTTGCCATTTTAAGCTATCAACTTTCTGTTCTTTATATATGCAGATAAATGTATGTGTATATGCATATATATTTAACCATCATGAAAGAAAATGAAAATAAAGTTAAACTGATATAAGAATTTTCACTTCCTAAACTTTCTGAAGAAAAATTTGCCAAAATTTTGGAGTATGTATGTACTTTTATTAAACTGTATACTTTTGATCTAGTAATTCCAATTTCAATCATTCTTGATATTCAGGTTAAATATTTATATAAAAATGTGTTCTATAATTTAATTTGTATGAATTATAAATAATAATCTATTGGTTAATATCTTACACCTTATTACTATGATAGTATACGGCAAAATAGTTTCAAAATATTTTTGAAGATTATTGATCTGCAGAGACATTAGATTACAAATGCTCAAGTTAAAAAAGTATAAAATATGTTCATTGGGTGTTTGGTCATATATAGACATATAAGCATATAAGTTTAAATTTACACTATTTTTGTATTTAAACAGAAGTCTTCATAAACACACATTACATACAGATGTATGATAAAACACTAAAATACAAGCCATGTTAAACTTAAAATACAGGTGAATTTATTATCAGATTAATGGTTTTTGTTTTTCAAAATGCTAATTGAAGGATATTTAAAAACTTCTTCACTTTTTAATAAAAGTATAGTTGGAAGACTGTATGATAGAGGTTGTCTAAGTAATTCTTTCATGATGAATTGAATATACGTTGGAGGCTATGTATGAAAATGGGTTGTCTCTCTGAACTCATGAAGGAATTTAATTACAAAAATCTTATGTAAATGATATTAAAGAAGGTAGAAACTAATTGGACTATGGTGTTAAGTGGTAGGACCCTTGAAAAATGATTAGGTTTGATTCCTTCTTTAGGATGGAGCCCCTTTGATGGAGTTCTGGTGGTTTTATAAGGAGAAAGAGATAAGATATAGATTTGAGAGATACACAACATGGCGCCTTCCATGTTGTGATGCATCCAAGAGGGACTCCTCTCAGAGCCTTAAACCTGTAAAGATCTGAAATATCTGAAAGATGGGATAAATGGCCATGACCAGAATGCTGATAAAAATACAGACAGTAAGGACCATGCTGATGAGAACTCAGATGCAAATGAAAACTATTCTACTGGAAACTGGAATCAACAATTGTCACACCTCTGCTGTGAATGTGGCTGAACTGTGTCCATGTTCTAAAGCTTATGGAGGGCCAAATCTAGAAGTGATGGACTATAATATCTAATGAAGAAAATATGTAGTCAAAACAGCATTCAGGCTCCTTCCTGGTTACTTTCAATTGTATTCTATAGAACTTGGAACCAATGGTATAATCTAAAGCTGAAATGTATAATTTAAAAGAGAAATATGGAGAATTCACAGCCTGTTTAGGGAAGGAGTGAGGAAAAGCACATTTATGACAGAAGGGTAGAGTGGAAAAACCACTTTCTAAATGGCATGTGCTCATTAGTAAGACAATTGGGAAAAAGCCTAATTCCTTCACCACTGAGCCACATCTGCAGCCCTATTTTGTATTTTATTTAAAGACAAGATCTCACTGAGTTGCTTAGCACCTTTTTTTTAAAAAAAATATATATATTCTTTAGTTTTAGGTGGACATAATATCTTTATTTTTTTATAGTGATGAGGATGGAATCCTGTTCCTCACATGTGCTAGGTGAGTGCTCTGTTACTTGAGCCACAACCCCAACCCTTAGCGCCTCACTTTGCAGAGGCCAATTTTGAACTCACAATACTCATGCCTCAGCCTCCCAAGCAGCTGGGATTTCAGGTGGGCATCACCATGCCTGGCTTTATCTTATGTTTGAGGCGAGGTCTTGCTTATGTTGACCAGGTTGGCTTCCAACTCCTGGGCTCCAGTGATTCTCATTGTCACAGCATCCTGTACAGCGGGAACAGCGGGAACAACAAGGTCATGCCACCATGACTGGCTTCTTATTTTTTAAATAAGGCTGTCCAGAGCTGGGTCTGGGGCTCAGTGGTAGAGCTGCTTTCTTAGCTTGCATGAGGCACTGGGTTCGATCCTCAGCACCACCTAAAAATAAGTAAAATAAACATTTAAAAAATACAACAACATGATTTAAAAAAACAAACAAGCAAGATTTTTCTGATGTCCCAATTTAACAGATGAAGCTGTGGAGGCTGGGGCTGGGTATTTTCTGTAGAGACGCTGTGGGTGCTCCACCCATGACCCCCACCTATCCCGCGCAAGGCTCTGACGGTGCAGGGGGGATAGAGAGCCGAGCCATGTTATTGGTAGAGGCTGGGACACATACACTGGCAGAGGCTAAGCCACTTTCCTAAGTTTCCCCACTTGTCCTGGGGAGTCTGTGTCTTGCAGCATGACAGATGAGCCATGTCTTGCAGGCATGGTGGACTGTGTGTGGACAGTCAAGGGGGTGGGACTGGAATGAGGGTGAGCAGGAGAAAATAAGGTCCCTGTGGCCTCCAGTTTTCCCACTGTCATCACTGGGTTTGAGAAGCCTAAGCCATCCTGTATTACAGAATCAGTGCCGCAAGACTACCACCCCACTTGCCATCCCAAGCAATCCTCCATGGGAAATCTCCAGTGGGGTGTGCCGGCTGGGTTTTTTTGTTTTGTTTTGTTTTGGTTTGGGGTTTGGTTTGGTTTTTCAAACACAAAGCAACTAAAAAAACACATAGCATTTAAAACCTCCAAGTGAGGGCAGCCACTGTCCTCGAGCAGAGGGTGAAGCAGAGTCAGCCCCTGGGAAGCTTGACCTGTTGTTCCTCATTGGAACACACTGGTGGCCAATGGACTTGTCTGTGTTTCGAGTGTCAACAAAAACAAATTGACTTACAAAGTACTAAAGTCCCAGATGTGGTGGCACACACCCGCAATCCCTGTGACTTGGAAGGCTGAAACTGGGGGATCGCAAGTTCCAGGCTGGCCTGGACAACTCAGTGAGGCCCTGTCTCAAAAACAGTAGGGGCCACACACGTGTGGGAGGCTGAGATGGGAGGATTCCAAGTTCAAAACCAGCCTCAGCATCGGGGAGGTGCTAAGCAGTCTGTGAGTCTCTGTCTCTAAATAAAATACAAAATAGTGCTGGAGAGGTGGCTCAGTGATGCAGTGCCCCTGAGTTCAATCCCCTCCCAAAATAACAGAAGGGGCTGAGGGTGTGGCTATGTGGTCAAGTGCTTCTCAAGCAGGTGTGGCCCTGGGTTCACATCCAGTACCAAAATTGAAAGAGGGAAGAGAGAGAGAGAAAGGAAGGAAGGAGGCAGAGAGGAAGGGAGGGAAAGAGAAAGTCCTGAAGTGGTGCTGAATGAACAGGTTTGGAATTGTTACCAGCACAGACCACAGCGTGGTGAAGTGACAGGAGGAAGATGTCTGTGTCTTTCACACATGTGGTCGAACACGCAATTGCCTATTACCAGGCATCAGAAACTAGAATGGCGGTGGCCTCTGGGAAAGGCAGGAGGGTGGCTGAGGGTTGTTTTTAATTTTGTCCCATAAGCATTCATGAGCAGTCAGTGTTTTTAAAAGTGTGTGTGTGTCCTCATTACAACCCTCTGCCCCATCCCCATGGTGCCCATATTCCCTTGAGGACAGGGTATTGTGGTGCTCCATCTCGACCCCCTCTCTCCAACCTGTCCCTGCTGGGTGGTGGGGCCCTGGAGAAATTCTTGGCCTTTCTGGAATCCCATTTCCCTGTGGTACAAGGTGAGACTGGACCAGGTTTCCCCCAAGACCCCTCCCATCCCAATGTCCCATTTTCTGTGACTTGGTAAACCCAATCCAGGGCCCAAAGCTGGTCTGATGTGCAAAAAACCTCTCCACCCAGCCCACTCCACGACCCCGACCTAGACTGCTGAAGCCTCCCAAGATGTTGGGACAGAACACCCAAACAGCAGCAGTGCTCGGGCAGGTGTCCCCGCCTCCAGGCAGCCTCTGCCCCGCCTCTGCTACCAGCACCCTGACTGTACCCTAAGACCCAACTATTCCCTGTGCGGACCTTGAGGGACTCTCCCTTTTAACCCAGGATAGTGCATATGCTTCCCCAAGCCCTTGTTCTGCAGCCCAGGGACACAGCGACACCAGGACAAGGGCCTCTCCCCACAATGGGGTTCCCTGGAGGGTGGTCCATTCCTTGGTCCCCTAGGGTCTGGAGCCAACCAAGCCCTAGTTCTCCTCCCATTTATCCCAGCATCTCTCCCTGGCCAGGAAATCCCTCTTGGGCCTATGTTGTCACCTCTGTCATGTGCACCCTGAACCCTGATGGACAGGAGAGCGCCCTGTTACTAAGACAGCCGCTAAGACCAAGCACATCTCCACACACATCCCACCCAGGAGCCACCTGGGAAGGGTGATCTCAGCAGGCCCGAGAGCCTGCAGCCCTCCACTCCGCCCTGGAGAGTCAGGCCCAGGCCCCACCTGGAGGAAGAAAGCAATCTCTTTCTTCCTGGAGGGCTGTGGGGCTCACTGGGAACCCACTTTTTTTCCCTGGAGCCCAGAGCACTCAGGAAGCAGCCAGTGCAGGAAGGGCAGCCTGCGCCCAAGGACTGGCTAGAGGCTGCCAGGAGTTCCTGGCTGGTTCCAGGCTCCCCCAGCCATTGGGAACCCAGGCCTGGGATGGACGAGGCCTTGGAAACAGTCACAAGCCCAGCCCTCAGCAGCTGAGGACATTGGCCAGAGCCTATAACATTAGCCTTTACAGATATCTCCTGTAAATGGGAGGATTCAGCCCCTTTCCTGAGAGGAGCTGCAGAAGGGATGAGCTGCAGGGAGAGCCTGGCAGAGGAGGTTACACTTGCCCTTTCCATCAAAGGGACACAGGCTAGGAGTGGGAATGGACAGGGGTTATTCTTTCTCAGATGGGAGAACCAAGACTCAGACAGGACACGCTGGGTCCTGAGAACTACAAGAACCCCCATTTTTCAGGTTCCTCGTAACAACCACAGAAGTTGTCTGGGCTGCAAAATGTGGCTTGTGGAGCTCAGTGAGCAATTATTACACCTGCAAAGAACCACAAGGGTTTTTTGACTCGATGGGCCTCGCGTGCATCTTCCTATCCCATCCTAAGGCAGCGCACAAGACCACTGACCCTTGCTGTGCAAGAACTCAGTCCAGGGCTGCCAGACCTCCTGATCACCTGGAGCCCAGCCCGGGTCAGCCCTGGGGGAGGGAAGCCTGGTCCTGAGCACACAGCCAGAGGGGGACTTCCCTGTGTGTGCTGATGGCCTGCAAGGAGGGCAAGTGGAAGAGGTGGCAGGGTCTCCTAGGGCACTGGCCTCCCCTTTGGTGCAGTACACCTCTCTACACCCACCTCCTCCCAAGCCACCTAAGGGACAGAAAAAGTAGTTAGGGCCTCACTGTCTGCAATGGCACAAACATGGGCTCTTGGCCACTTGTAGCTGTGTGACCTCTGGCTAGTTACTCAGCCTCTCAAAACTTCACTTTCTTCATCTGTAAAACAGGGGAGGAGAGCCTCTCTTTGTAGGAGAATAATGCTGCTCATCAAATTCCATCATTCTTATCTATAAACACATTATGGTTCCAGAAGCCTTGGCGCATGCCTGTAATCCCAGCAGCTCAGGAAACTGAGGCAGGAAGATCACCAGTTTGAGGCCAGCCTCAGCAACTTAGAAGACCTTGTCTCAAAAATAAAGAAGTTGGAGGCTGTGGTTAGAATTCCGCAGTAAAGCACCCTGGGTTCAATCCCCACTACCACAAAAGAAATAAAAATAAAAAAGGTATTGTCTCTTTTCTGTTGTAATACACCTCAAGGCCCTGGCTATGGGGTTAACACAAGTAGTTACCTGGGAGTTTTCCAACCCTGGATAAACAGGGAGTCACCTAAGCAAAATCTGATGCCCAGGCCTAATTCAGAAAGGAGAGAAGGGGGACAAAGCAGCCCACCTCTCAGCCTTGCCTTGGCTTAAAGTGGGAAACCACTGATCTAGTCTATTGGCCTTCAGACAGATAGGGAAACTGAAGCACAAAGAGGTGGTGTGACTGGAGCAAAGTCACACAGCAAGCGGGAAGCAGGGCTGGACCAGAAGTTCCATGCTGACTCCTGCCTGCTGCCCCAGCTCATCTAACCCTTAGTTTGTTAGCAACACTCAAGGCCTCCAGGGCCAGACACAAAAGGGGCAAAGAGGACTCGGCTGCACTCCGGAGTCGTGGAAACTGGCAGGACAGTGCCAGCGATCCTTGCTGTGTAAGAACTCAGTCTGGGGCTGCCAGATCTCCTGGTGACTTTGAAGGACAGTTAGAAACCTGAGTTTTTGTGCAAACTTTCCTGAATCTTAAGAATTACGTTCTAGGGCTGGGGTCGTGGCTGAGTGGTAGAGGGCTCACCTAGTATGTGTGAGGCACTGGGTTCGATCCTCAGCACCACATAAATATAAAATAAAGATATTGTGTCCACCTAAAACTAAAAAATAAATATAAAAAAAGAATTGTGTTCTAATTCCAAGCAAATTTTTTAAATATTTATTTTTTAGTGGTAGTTGGACACAATACCTTTATCTTATTTATTTATTTATTTATTTATTTATTTATTTATTTATTTGTTTGTTTGTTTATTCATTTATTTATATGTGGTGCTGAAGATCAATCCCAGGGCCTTGTACGTGCTAGGAGATCGCTCTACCGCGGAGCCACAGCCCCAGACCCCAAGCAAATTTTAAACCTGAACAACCAACCAACAATAACCTGGAGCTAGGTGCGCTTCTCTGGTTACCAGTTTGGGACCTCAGTTCAGGATTTCATGGTAGGACCTGGGGATAATTTTTTGGCACCGAGTCAGGATAACATGAGAGGTTCTTGGAAAGTATCTTTCTCTATAAATCAGTGTCTGGTCCTGGTGGCTCATATTCTGCCGTTTACCTATTTGCTCCTGTGAGCCAAACAGTGCTCTCCCAGGATATTCTTGCAAAAAGGTTTTGAAGAGTTTATTACAAATATCGTTGTCTAGAGAACAGATTTAGGTACTGTCCTGTACCTGGAAGAACAGAAAAAATTAATGGAAAGTGCACTGCATCCCATAAGATGGAGGAACAAAAAAGGCTGTGCTGTGGCATCTTCAGCCTCCCTCCATTGCTTCAGTGTGTAAGAGGGTAAACTGAGGCCCCTTGTGGAGCAGACCCTGAGGTCACATATCTATCTCAGAGCCCTAAGACCCTTCTTCCCCACTGGGTCAACAGTGACTTCTGACAGAATTACTGGATGCCTCTCCTGACTCCCTTTGCTTCCTGTGGATGCACCCACCATGCCCTCTGCTCCTTCATCACTGCATCTCCTGGTTCATAGGCTGTGCTCACCTAAGGGGTATCAGGTGGGATGCTGCTTTCAACGTGCTTCCCCTGTCTTCTCCCCATCCACTGTTCTTATGGGTTGGGATCCACTCACTCAGCCTGATTCTGCATCACCAACTCTGCCAAACAACTAAGCCCCACTATGTCCTCTCCACTTTTTTTCATATGCTCCACCCAGCATCTGGCCTCTTACCTGCACTGTTCTGCAGAGCCATGCCCACTCCACCCATTTGATCTTCTACATTGTGTCCATGTAGCTCATCTTCCACAGACATATTTAACACTCTGGGATTGCAGGATTTTCTCTCTAGCTCTGGAACCTTTGTAGTATGGCTTGTTTGATATAAGAATACCTCAATATTGTGATTAACAATGTTTCTCAAAAGTTAAAAAATAACATTAAAAAATCTGAGGATGAGGCTCAGTGGTTATGTTCCCCTAGTTTGAAACCCTTGCACAAAAAAAAGAAAGAAAGAAAGAAAGAAAAAGAAAAAAAGAAAGAAAAAGAAAAAAAGAAAGAAAAAGAAAAAAAGAAAAAGAAAAAAAGAATAAAGAAAGAAAAATAGGCAAGTAAGAAAAAAATGTGGTTCCTTTTTCTTATGTTATGTGTTACAAATTTAGCATTCATGTTCACCTGTTGTGGAGGCTGTGAAAAGTCAGTCTTTCATACATACTTCCATGCCCACACGTGACCTTTTGCTGTAAGGCTATTGCTTTATGTCAAGGTCTATAATTTACCTGCCACCTCACTTAAATTGGAATTTTTTTTTCAAATCCTAGGTTTCCCTGGTGGCAGGGTTCTTCTTCAGTCCTTGGAACCTGACTTCTTCCTTCAGTGCTCATTAAGTTTCAAGTTTTTTTTGGAGAAGACACACTTGAAAATTGGGGACAGTAAAGCTTGCTTAAACTCACTTTCCCAATGGCCCATCAGTGCAGGATTGGAGATTGGGACCAGTGTCAGCCTGTTGTGGAATAGTTCTCAGGAGAACCATGGGAGCCCTGAGATTTTGGACTTGAGTGTTGGCGTCAAGATGAAAGATACTCTCTGTGAACATTCTGCAGCAGATGAGGGACCCTGGAGATGACTCAGGCCTAACTCTGTCCCAATGGCTCAGATTAGGTACTATAGAGGTTCTGTGTTGTACTTTCCTTTCATCCCCAGAGACCTGAAAAACAATTGGTGACAAAGATGGCTGGTTTTCTTTACCTACATTGTTCCTGAACCTGAAGACAATGAACAGTAAGCAGAACAAGGAGAAAAATCAATGCATCAGTCTTTTCAATACTCGAAAAGTAAACCCATCAAATACTGGAAAATATTTCCTTTTACTTGAAAATCAAAAAGCCCAGTAATTGGTAGTCTGGGCTGCTATGGCTATCCAGCTATTCCATCATGCCCCAGGGCCCTTCCTGTTTTTCATTGTGCGATCCATTTAATACAGCAATTCGGGGGAAAAAGAAAAAGGAAAAAAACAAAGAGCTAGAGTCCCAGTTGCATCCAATGTTATCTCATTGGCCAGCACAAAATCACAGAGACCCCTACCTGCAAAGGATATTGGGGAATACAGTTGTTTTTCACTTTTACTTTGGGTTTGTTTTTGTATTTGGTTGTGGGGACTGAATCTATCATTCCTTAATCACTGAATAACCATCCCCAACCCTTTTTAAATTTTAGAGACAGATTTTTAGGGCTTTACTAGATTTCTGAAACTGTCCTTAGACTTCTGAGCCTCCTGCATCAGCCTCTATAGTCACTGGAATTATAGGCATGTGCCATTAGGCCTGTCTGTGTTTTTTAGGTGCGGGAGTTGGAACACAGAGCCAGGCACATGTGAAATTTGTTTACTACTGAGCTGTAATTTCAGCCATAAACTTGTCATTTTGAATTATTAGCAACCCATTTTAAAAAAATATAAGGTCCCAGTGGGATGAATGAGGGATACCTGCCACCTGGACCTTAGCAACCAGTTGTGCTGGTGTGGCTTAGTTCAGGCCCAATGCATACTCACAGGGTGGCATGAAAAGATGAGCATCAAGTGAGGAATGGGTTCGGATGGGCTGTGAAAGGAGAACTGCTGGATAGGTGGCAGGCTGAGATACTGTTCTTTCATGTGTTGTGATGGGCATCTCAGGTGGAGAAGGGGTAGAGGGTGAGTGCATTTGGGTGGTTAAACACTGAGATATATCCCCATTTTTTAAAATATTTTTTTCTTAAAATATTTTTTCCACTGGGATGTCAGGCCTGCACCACTGAGCCAACTCTTATACAATTTTTAAAGTTATTTATTCCATTGTAATATGGATCTGTTGAAACTTAAAATATAAAAACATACTTATAATATATTCCCTTATTATAAATAAAGTTATAAGAATTAGAATATGTCATTTTTATAAAAATAGATGTCACAACACTTGTTCCCAGTGACCAAATATGACCCATAAAATGTTAAACACATATGGACATTTGATTTATATATTTTATTCTTTTTTCCATATTTATTATTGTAGACAAGTTCTAAACACTGAATGAGTGAATGCAGAGGTTTATGCCAATTTCCACAATTATTAATTGAGAATAATATTTTAGTTTTTTCTAGTAGTGGCATTTATTTTCCCACAAATACTGCATGTGGCATTTCTGTGTTGAAGCTGAAAAGTTAATCACACAGAAACTGAGAACAGAAACACTTCCCGGATTTATGATAAGAATGAGAAACTGACTGATTGTGTGTAGGGAGTGCAAAAAACAATTAAATCCAGAAAGTAACTCTTAGGTTTTAGAGCACAATGAGGTGATTACATTGT
This sequence comes from Callospermophilus lateralis, assembly GCF_048772815.1. NCBI lineage: Eukaryota > Metazoa > Chordata > Mammalia > Rodentia > Sciuridae > Callospermophilus > Callospermophilus lateralis. Next base: position 402,645 of record NW_027514422.1, on the reverse strand, counting down.
ATAATAACTACTTAAATAAATCAAAATAGCCAGAACATAGAAAGTTTCAAACACAGAATAATAATTTTAATGAGATGAAAATTACCCTGATCTGATAATTACACACTATGAACACATGCCGAGTTATAACAATGGGTCTCATTTCCAAGTACAAAGAGTAGATTCCAGGTAAAAATAAAAATAAATAGAAGTAAATTCTTTGATGGTTTAGCCAAATATCTACATTACCTCAGATTTTTAAATAGTATCCTATGTTCATGAATGTTTCATTGTTTTGGTTTCCCTTACTGTCATGTCTTTTAGATCTGCAAGGTCTAAAGAGTCATGGAATGATTTAGACTTATTTACATGGATTTCTGATGACTGTTATTAATTTTCAAAACTTGTTTACACTTTATTTTATTATTTTATTTTTATGTGGTGTTGAGGATTGAACACAGTTCATCACATGTGCTAGGCAAGCATTCTACCACTGAACCACAATCTTAGCCCTGATGACTGGTATTTTTTTAATATGTGGCTGGAAAAAAGCTAAAATACATACCTACTATTTCAGGTACTTGACTTAAAATCCAACATGCCTTGTATAAAAAAAAATATTCCATCAGATTAACATCAATTTTTTTGTATCAATTTTATGCCTGGTTTCTTTACTGGAGAAATGCATCACTTACTTCAAGCAGATGAATATTGGGACTCTTATGGAAGTTTGTCTTTTAGGCTTGGGTCAAATTCATGTCCTTTAATTTAGAAACCTTACAATGGAATGACTTTGAGTCTATCTGAACTGTGACTTTAATTACACCTTTATTCCAGATGACTAAGGAGAAAACAATAATAATATATTTCTACTGGTATTCAATGGCTGGATTTGGTCACTTAAGATAGTTTTTCTGCTCAGGATAATAGCATATATGCAAGGTGGATAGCTACATTGGGGATTCAAAGACAGGCCTTAAATAGTGTCAAAGAGCTTTCTACACATATTGCTAGAAAATATTAATATCATGAAAATAATTTGAATCCACAACATATGTAGCCATTATGAAAAGAAAAGTTTTAAATCTATTAAATCACATAGATGATGAAGTACATAATTAAAAGATAATGGCCAGCATTTCTACTGAGTACTTTTTATTTCAGAAACACATCCATATTTGATCCTTGTTCTTCTTTCATACACAATAGCTCTAAAATATATGTAATAAGACTCCATATATGTAATACAGAATGATCAGATTTAGCACCAACATAACACTTGAACTCAATAAAAGACTACAAATACAAATTAAAAAATCATCTTAGAGGATATGCTTCTCAGTGCCATCTTAGATGATATATTAAAGGCATTAAGTCTGATAATAAATGGTCAAAAGATAGATCTAAAAAATACATCTATGCGCACACCTACTAGATTGAGATTCATTTTTTGAGAAGGTAGCAATTCTTTACTTTTGTACAATCATTCCATTTCAATTCATTGAAAATTGTAGAGTTTTCAATATATTCCTACTGCTTAATCAAGAAGAGAAAGATGAAATCAACTTAACACTCTACCTCAGAAAATCTCAAAAGAAGATAATATCAAGAAATATTTTGAGAATATATGGTAATTCTGAATCTATAAGAAAGGCTATGTACAGTGGGAGCACAGCTACTATTACACAATCCAGACATGATTTGGTAATAATATTCGAATGGCACCTGGAGAATAGTAGAGAGAGTTGATAATTGAAGTGGGAAAAATGTGTGTTGGTTGAATCCACATATATCCCTAGTAATAGGATAGGCTGAGATTGATAAAGATGACACTATTTGAATTAAGGGCTTCTGCTTCATTTTCTCTTAAGATATATACTATTAATATGAAATTTGAAAATAAAGATCAATAAAATATATTATTTTATTAGTATAAGAAACATTTCCTCTGAAGTTCATCTTGAGATCTCAGCTAACACCGTAATTTTCTTCTGCAACTTCACGTGCCTTTTCTAGCACAAGATCTAACCCAAGAACTTTACCATTGGTATCTTGGCCGTAACATATCTAGGGATGCTGATAATTATGGGGTTTATAGTTACAGATGTTTTTGTCTCGGAATTTTGGAGATGACATCAAATATAAATTAATAATCTACTTTCACAGGTTTGGAGAGGGGGCTTCTCCATTTTTACCATCTGCCTGCTGAGTGTTCTCTATGACATACACCTCAGCCCCAGAAGCTCTTGCTTGGCAACGTTCAACCATATATTCTCACATTAGAGCCTGTGGTTCCTTGTTTTCTGTGGGTACTCTGCATGTATGTGACCTGAGATGATCTTATATTTATTACTGTATGCTGAATAATTATACAGATGCATTACTTTCTAAGGCATTTATTTTAAATATTTGGGATGTTCCAGGAATTCTTTTTATAGGGTTCATGTTCTCAGGTCTTTCTAAAATTCAATAAATAGAAAAACCTCTAACTAAAAAATAAATGATGTTATCACTATTAAAATGTAAACATTAATATAAATAAATAATATTAAAATCTCTCAGCCCATAGGTATAAGGACTTAGATTACAAAGATCAATTTTTCGGGAGACACAAACTACCAAAATGCATTGTATCCTTGGTGATCATTGTACTGGGAAGAAATTATTGGTTTCAGCATTGGACTCTCACCAAGCCATGGATTTATTAAGGGTAGGACACTGATGTTTTCTTCTGTAACCATGACATGGTATCAATCATATGTAAAAAGAAAAATAAATTACAGAAAGAGAAAATGGTTCCCACAGAAAAAGAAGGCATTACCAGCATTCTGTAATAGTGCAAAGAATATCCAAAATGTGGCCTCTGTCTACTGGGACATCTACAGAAAGCATGAACTTGTATACTTTCTGGCAGAAAGAAAAAATGTTCTAACCTTTCAAAGAATTGGGCTTTATTACTTGAAATTATAAAAAGTAGCTCTTTATAAAGCAATATTTCTTGCAGGACTGAACATTCAATGTACATTTGCAAGAATATAAAATAGATTCCCAGAGCTATTCAATACAGAAATATTGTTAATACATAAAGCTCAGGAATAGCCCAAATGTCCATCATTTGTTTAGTTCCAACTTTGGTCTATCTACACGATGGAAAGGTAAGATTTTTGCATATGTGGGTTGTTTTCCAGGTTGTTTCATTGAGTGATAAATAAGGGGCAGACAGGATATACAGGAGCACTCCATTTTGGGTAAGAAAGAAATTTACCTAATAACTTATTATTGTTATTGACTCCTATCAGAACAAGAAACAGTAAGAATATATACTAAAAACAATTAAAACAGATGTTCATGAAGGGCAATGGGAAAAGATTAGTGGGGATGGAATAGAGTTGAGTCTTTAACATGGGTTTATATTTGAACCACATAAACAACAACCATGTTGAAAACACAGAATTAAATCAATAACAAAAATCAAGCCCAACAGGTAAGAGTCTGAAAACTCAATCATGAACCACATTATTCGGTGACTAATATCTTTTTGTTTTTCTTTTTTTTAAGAGAGAGATAGATAGAGAGAGAGAGAGAGAGAGAGAGAGAAAGAGAGAGAACTTTGAAAAATATATATATATATACATATTTTTCAGGGGACACAACATCTTTATTTTATTTTTATGTGGTTCTGAGGATAGAACCCAGTGTCCCACGCTTGCCAGATGAGCATGATACCACTTGAGCCAGATACCCAGCCCCTAATTAGTTTCCTAAGCTTGCATGATTTCCAGGATCTTTTTCTCCAATGTGAACAATATTTTACCTAAATTTTTTACCACATGCTTGTTGCAATGTAATATTTACTGATCAGTAATTAGCCATAAAGGATCCCAGGATTCATATGCAATGTTTAGTGTCAGTGCAGCAAGGGACAACATGGGTTTTATGCTTTCTCCATTAGACTGGAGTTTACAATGGAAGAGGCCACTTCTTATCTTGAGTGAGCAGCCTGGTGAATACACAGATACGACTATTAATGTGCACTGAAGAATTCTTTGAAAGTTTATTGCCAGGAACACATAGAGGACTTGACAGTTACTTCCAGGTCCAGATTTCAGAAGCTTGGCTATACACACTTGGGGCAAAATGACCAGTCCTAGACCCTGTGTGAATATGTATTGTAATATTGTGGTAGTTTATCACAAGCCTAGGCAGAAAAAGGTTGGGTCTTGAAGGTTACTCAGTCATGTGGGTAGAGCTATGGAATGGGATTATTGTCCTTTATTAAAAGAGAGCTGCAAAGAAACTTCTCAATTTATCCTGTGAGGACACACATGGTGCACTTCCTTACTCTCATCAAGCTGCTATAATAATTTATGGTAGACTGGGTGGTTTATAAGCCACAGACACTCATTTTTCACATTGTATAAGATCAAGGCACAAGGCTATTCAATGCTTGTTTAATAATAATAATAATAATAGTTATTATTATTATTATTATTATTATTATTATTATTATTATTATTATTTGGTACTAGGGATTTAACTGAGGACCACTTAACCCCTGAGCCCTGTCCCCAGCTCCTTTTATATTTTATTTAGAGACAGGGCCTCACTAAGTTGCTGAGGCTGGCCTCCAGCTTGTGATCCTCCTGCCTCGGCCTCCTGAGCTGCTGGGATGACAGGCTTGAGCTTCTGCACTCAGCTATAATTTTAAACATTTGCACACTGAAAATTCAGAAGAAATGATTCTGAAACAGTTATTTTCCCCCAGAGGAATACTCTGCATACATGAAAACTTCCAGCAGATGTGCCCAACCGGAGGCAGGGCCCTTACCTTGGTCGGTGTTGATGGTGGTGGGGTTGAAGGCCTTCACCAGGATGTTGCTTGAGATGGAGAGGGAAAAGCCAGAGCCCAGGCCATGCCCTTTATAATGAAGCTCATGCAAAATGAAGACGATCAAGCCTGCCACAAAGAACTGCAGAATTAAAATAAATTAATTAATAAAAGTGAACTCTGTGTTACTGGCCCCAGTGCCCTGGTTCCTTCCATCTTCAATGACAGGGCTCTCTGCTATGAGGGCCAAATAAGAGACCCTTCCTCAATCTGCCTCATGAAAATTCAGAAGCCAAAGCCAGGGTCTTTCAATTCTCTATTTTTTTTTTAAATCTATTTTTTAGTTGGAGGTGGACACAATTTCTTTTTTTTTTTATTTTTATGGGGTGCTGAGGATCAAGCCCAAGGCCTTGTACATGCCAGGTGAACCTCTGCCACTGAGCCCTAGGCCCAATATTTTTTTTTTGTTTCTTAATTGTTTTGGGGTTTGCAGGTGGACAGCATGCCTTTATTGATTTCAGTATTTCTCGTTGTAGATGGGCGCAGTGTCTTTATTTGATTGATTTCTTTTTGGGCCGTGACCAGCCTCCAACCCGGGGCCTTACCCTGCTCAGGCCAGTGTTTAGCCTTGAGCCCAGCCCTGACCCTGGCCTGGCCCCAGCTCTGGCTGAGTACTGCTAAGGCGGAAGAGGGACAACAGGGTCACTCAGGAAGCGGGGTGAGAGTGGGGGTTCAACTGAGTGGTGATCAGAAGGCAGATCCCAGGACCCATCTTTGAGGGGGTCCCTGTCCATGCCTGTCATCACATTCTTAATGGACTGGCCGATGGTGACAATCATGCCAAACGCTAGGGTCCTAAGAAAATCTTGAGCAGAGACTGGAAGTAATTCAGATGACAAATACTGACACTGCCCACGGAAACCTTGTTGAGGAGTGTCCAACTGTCACACGTCAAAGCGCATGAGAACTCAGAGGCTTTCTAGTGAAAGCACCTTTCATCTTTTTTGTGGCTTTTGTGATTGAACCTAGGGCCTTTCGGACGGTAGGCATGTGCTTTACTAAACTTCAGAGCAGTCATCTTTAATCTTTTTTCAAAAAAAAAAAATGATCTTGAATTCTTAATATGGAAAAACATTTTTAAAAAATTGTCAAGGGTAAGGAGAAAACTTCTGTGGCTGTAGCTCAGTGGTAGAGGCACAGAGTTCCATTTTCAGGTCTGCAAAAAAAAAAAAATATTAAAAACAAAGAGAGAAAGAGAAAAAAAAACACCCAATTTGGGCTTTAGAAAAATAATGCAAAATTTTTGTTTGTTTGTTTTGATTTTTGTACTGGGGATTGTACTCAGGGTCACTCAACCACAGAACCTCATCCCCAGCTCTATTTTGGTTTTATTTAGAGACAGAGTCTCATTGAGCTGCTTAGGGCCTCGCTGTTGTTGAGGTTGGCTTTGACTCAAAATCCTCCAGGATCAACCTCCCGAACTGCTGGAATTAGAGGTGCGCACCACTGCACTAAGCCAAGTATATTATAAAATGTCAAAAATAAAAATTTAAAAAAGAAAACCACTTATTAGTGCCTTAGAAGGATAATGCATTAATTTAAGGCATTGAATAATAAATGCATTACTTAATATTTAATAATGCATTACTTAATTCATTAATGATTAATGCATTAATACATAAATTTATTCTACAATCTTGATTTGTGTCTGAAACTCACAATTTAAGTTAGATGGAATTCTCACTGAATTATTTAACCTGGATGAAGAGTTCTTTAAGCCACTGTGCATTTTCTAGCTTTCATGGTAATTGCTCTCTAATTTAGAAACTGTGAGGAACAAGAATTTCTAGACAATTCTATAATTAGAAAGAGGCATATAATTTCAAACTACTCATATAAGCATATATTACATTAATACATCTGAATAAATGAAGCATGTGAGATCACAAAACAAAAACATGGTCCTAAAACTCCACACACAGTTATGAAAAGTGCTGTAATGACAAAGCAAAATAATTGTCTTTTGGGTCCAAAGCATGAGGTTTCAAAGTCCTGTAGCTAATAAATGTCTATACCTTCTTTATTTCAAATTTATTGCTGTGCATGCATTATCAGAATTTGTTTGAAGGATCATGTGTTGATCTAGTGTTTCATTTCAAACAACTCTCTTAAAAGTACTAAAAATTTTTCTTCTAATATCCATCACTAATAGTATTAGTACCATAGTTATATGGTAATTTTTGAGCCTAAAGGAGAAGTTTACTTAAAATTTCAAAATTATGTGTCACTGAAAAGGTAGAAGATATACTATATTAAAGCTTGCTTTATTGTCTAGGAAATAGAAATATCAAAGGAATTATTTCCAGGTATTTGGTCATTTTTTATGTACTGATCTGTGTATAATAAGTAAAATTTAATTATATTTGCAGATTTATGGAACTATGCTTCAAATTAAATGTTCCTTGAGAAAGAATATTAGTGTTTTTAGCTTCTATATCTATGTCTGAAAAATTTACACAATATCATTATAATTATATATTTTCTGTAGAAATGCTATTCACTGTATTGTATTTGGAGGAGATTAATGGATTTGGTATTTTTGCGTCAAATATTTTTTGTCAAAAAAAAAGAACATGGTTATAAAGCTTTTTTTATATTATATTATCAATTTATAGTGACTTTTTTATTCTCTTTCAAGCACAACTATATATAAAAAATAGTGATTCTTTTTTTTTTTGGTGTCATGTTATCTTCCAAAATTCTTATCCTTTGTGAAACAAAATGATAATTTTGTAGTGCAGAATTACATCCTTATAAAGCCTATTTTATTTCCTCCAATTTTAATCATGGATCTAAATTCATATTAAAATGTATTGAACATTTTTGACTGTGTATTATAAACCCATAAACTAAGCTAACTATTTTACTTAGAGACCTGGATCTTCAAATATACAATTCTATTTTACCCACAATAAATTAAAGTAACAGTAAAATAGAAGCATAAAATGAGATAAACATTCACAATGAAAAAAGGAGGTGATCTCCAGTGACAAAAGACTTCAAAGAACTTCTGGAAAACAGAAAGTATGGAATCAGATGAAGGATGCATTTGAGTTCTAATTAGGGCTCCCAAAGAGGGAGATTAAGACCATGACTAGGCATTTTGGAAGTCTCTAAGGTAGGGTGCTTCAGATCAGCACAATGGAAATAAAGGGAAGGGAGCTTGTTTGGGTGCACAGAATCTGGGTTTGCAGTCTTATCTCAAAGGAGGCTTCTGCTTACTCCAAGTAAAATTTTGGAGTTGTCTTGCACTCTCATATTGGGTCCTACTTGAGACATAGAGTGTGATTTACATGAGTCTCAAACAGTCTTGAGTGTTGGAAGCCTTGAATGGTCATAGCCAGAAAAACTCTCTTCTATTGATGAAAATATTTTGAAAAGACCACTTTCAGCAATTGTCTGGGAAATGAATCTTTCTGTCCTTATGGTGCCATAAAGCACAGTTCCCTATAGTGACACCACAAAAATTCGCTTTTCAGTCAAAGTTCTGTACTTAGTTTATGATACTGGTGAGAGTCTGTTCCTGAAAGAAAAAAAACTTATAAAAAGGAAAACAGGGCAATTAATTACAGTTTTGACAGCTGTGTAGACTGAATGTCAAATTAATGTCATCTTGTGTTTTTTCTGCTCTTCTTTTTAGATCCCCTAAATGCACTTTTCTTGGTCTCTACAACTTAGCTGATTGAGTGAAACTCATACATATGCCCAAATCAATTGAGCCTCCTCACCATGATTTTCTCAAGACACAACTACTTCACTGGTCTTTTTACAATTCCTGTATGGAAAGTGAGTACTAAAAAGAAGAGAATTGGATCATCTGTTTTCAAATTGAATCATCTGAGTTCTTATCTCCATTGCAACATGGAATCAATGTCCTTCTGATAAGGAGAGTGAATTGACCTAGCTAGGATTGTACTTTCCCCTCTTGCTTTCTGTTTTTTTTTTTTTTTTTTTTTTTTAGTACATGGAATTTTGATTCCTCAGGTACAGTTTAAATTTTAGTTCGAATCTTGTTAGACATCCTGGTGGAATAGTGTCCTCTTAAATAATTAGGATTTCTAAAACTAGAGGATGCGGAAGCATGGTGTAAGAAAATGTAATTCCCAAGTGGGTTAATGGGAGTGATAGAGAATGAAGAATCTTCAACTGTGACAGTCTAGCTCCTGGATCTATGTAGTCTATCTCTTGGTAACACAAACTGATATAATGTTATGTAATTTAAGAAGTATAAGCAACATCATCACCTGTTCCAGGATTCTACCAGGCCAGTACCTTTTTATTTATTTCTTTTTTGTAGGTAAAAATACAGTGAATAACAGGGTCATAGACCCATATAATATCTTTGTTTTTGTTAACTGTGGTCTCATTCACTTTTATGCATGATCCCTTGGCACTTTATTAATGGTGCGTGCTTAGGATTTATTGTCCCTAAAAGCAAAATGTAAAAAAAAAAAAAAAAAAAAAAAAGTTTGGGTTCTTCTTGTTAAAATTATTTCTTCATTAAAAGAGGTCCACTTTTTAATTTATGATGAGAGAATGATGAAAAGAATGATGCTGTCACAAGAACCTAGGAATAGACCTCTCTTCCTAACTGGCTGGATATTTGTAAGAAGTATTTGATAGATAAAATGCAGTGACTGGAAACCACTATGGTACTCAGTCCTCATTCATCCTGTGCATCATCCGAGGCTGGATAAATACAACTAGCGAAGTCAAGTTGTCAACTTGGTTGTCTTGTACAATGTCCATGATATATTTGCTTTGGTATTTGATAGCATGAAATCTCATGATATTTACACTGCATTATCTCTTTCAGAGATCCATCCCGATTACTGTACCCCCAAAATTTTATAGTCTTCAAAAGTTCCTTCTAGACTCTTGAAAATTCTTAATTTCTTCCTATAAGTTTATGTACCTTCTTAGCTGAGGTAACATTTTTTACAGTGTAATTAAGGGTGAAGTGTGCTGCCAAGTATTCTTGTCTTTAGAAAGAGCTTTTTCCACTTTTCATTTTTCAAGGCTAACCCTGAAAGATACTGTAAAATGATGCTATTTTATTTCCATTTACTTCTAAATGAAGCTAACTCATATTTATTTCCAGTAACATTTTGTTAAAAGATGGCCAATTTCTCCTTCTATATGATTTATAAAGGGACCTTTTCCCAAAGAAGGGAATGAATAGGTGTTGTATCAATTCTTTGCTCTGAAATTTATTGGGGTTTTCTGAGAAAAGTGTAACTTCGTGATTATCTTCTTGATTAGTTATTTGCTTAGTTATTGGTCACACTCTACAAGTGTGGCCCTAAGCGAAATGCAAAGGATGATAAAGAGTAAAATAAGTAGAGGCTATACATTTATTATGCTTTTGTAACTGAAGAAAGGTTTGTGAAGTACTTTATGACTTGCATAACTCTCTACCTTCCAGTTAAAGTCATAAGATAAAATTCATCTTTATTTTTTGTGTTTCACAAATAAACTTCTAAAAATAAAATTTACACCTATTTTTTTCTAATCCTGTTCATGATTTTTCCATTTTCTTGATTATATGAAATTTTCATAACTCATACTAACTTGATAATCTGTGTCATTTCCTGGCTTACAAACAATTATTGATTTTTGTCTCTTTTTATTTATAGTTGGCCTCCAGTGACTAAGAGGAAGACTCCTTTCTGTCTGCTCCTCCCAGCCCTGTTCCAGGCTCTGAGCTTCCCAGACCCTCATGCAATTGGTTGTAAATTCTCCCAGAAGCGTTTTTAAGGTCTAATTTTCAGAACTAAAAATAGAAAATAAAATAAAAACTTAAAAAAAAAACGTTAAAATGCATAATGTGGAGGGAGAAAGCAGTATATATATACATATATATATATATATATATATATATATTTGTAATTAGGCTTTTTTAAAATTTTGAAAATATTTCTCTTTTTTTAATGTGGGTCAGCCACTGATATTTCATCAAAATATAACAGTTTCTTTGTTGAGTTAAGGTAACCAAGGAATAGCCACACCCTCAGAACAAAATAAAACACACACATACAAAAAAAAGAAAAAAAAAACAGAATCATCTTTAACCTAACGTTTTATAAAATGTCTCAGATCCTCGTAACTTGCACACAAGCTTCTGTGTTCACTTGAATTGTAACTGCTTTTTGTATTTGGAGAGAGTGTGACTACTGAACTTGAAACCTTTTATTCTGAGTGTCTTGGTGGTTTTTGGTGAGATTAAGTAGGTGACAGGGTGAAGAGAATGTGGGATGTTCTTCCCTATTATAACATGAATTTTTCTCCACAGTCTACTCTCAGCTGCCAGACCTCAAGTTTTTCTTACACTGGTATAATTTAACTATTCTTACTTCCCCTTTACCAATAATTTTTAACAGCAGATTATCAAACTACACTTATTAAGAACAATTTTAAAAATAAAGTTATAGTTCACCTACCCAGTCTACACTTATTGCTTATGGTTTCACTCACCTGCTATGCCTGTTTTTAGTGTCTGAAAATCATGGATATTATTTTCCATATTTTATCCAGTTTCTTTCATGTATATACTGGAAAGAAAATCTGGTCTGGAAATATTCCATTTTGATTGAATGCTATATTCAAGAAAATAATATTTAAACATGCTAAACATATCTACAGAATTTCTCAAGAAGTTATGCTTTAACCAAATAGAATATCCTTAAAAGAAAAAAAAACTATGGTCAGCTTCAATAAAGCAAGAATAGAACATAAGTATTTATCATTAATGATAGATTATAGATGATACATATAGAATAACCACAAGATTTAAAGAAAAAATCGTAAGCAGACTGTCAATTAATGATAAATAATAATAGATTTTTCATTAATGATAAAATTCTAAAAAAGCAATTTTCTGTGCCTCATTTCAAAGAGAGTTACTCAATATAGAAAAAAAATAAAACAAAAATAGCACAGTTTGTGGACAGAAATTGTGGTTCTAACTACAGAGCTCAAGAAAGTTATGCTGATTCTGCATTAGACCTTGAAAATAGTTTTGTTAGCTTACCTCAGTCCTACCTTTAAAATGATGCTTTAATAGAAATATTAGCTAGTAAGTAATCAAATGATTGAATACAGCAAATGTTAGAAAATTCTAGTGATCTATTTTTCATACCTCTCACACAAAAAAATGAGTATTGAAAAATACAGGAAAAACAAAGTGATAAAAAAGAAAGCAAAAACCCACTAAACAAATAATGGAAAGTCAAGTTCTGCATATGAAACACAGTAAAATGTGCACTTTTTGTAATATTTGATGGCATAGAAGAAAGTAGTATTGATTGTTCTTGATGGTAAGAACATCCCTCCATGAGCAGCATTCATGTCCTGATATTGGATGTTAGAAAGGCTAATAAATTAGAGAAAGAAAGCATTCTTACTTCTTGTGTGTATTTTGTGATGAAATCTATTTTAAAGTCAAATTTGTGAAAATTATTACTGGTTTTTAACCTTCATAAATTTTCTGTAAACAAAGAATGCAACACATAATTATTTTTAAAAGGGAATAACTAACTGATGAAGCATGAACAAAGGTACTTGTAACTATTGAAAAATAGAGTGGGGTGTTGTGGTGTGTACAGATGCTGATAGTCAGAAAAAATAAAGTTTCCAATGTAGATTAAGCAAGAAATCACAGAATGCATATCATTCTGATTTCATAAATGATAATCAATTAAACACTAAAGCCTTTTAATATTTGATTCATTAGTCCTGAAAAGAGAGAAGTGGCCCCATAAGCTAAATTGGTTTTTCTCCCTCTCTCATTGCTATTGGAAAAAATAATGGGAACACCTAATACATTGTGTATATGTATATATTTCAAGATTATGTATATATTTAAAGTACATATTTCAAGTTTCTATGTATATATTTCAAGATTATGGTCAATATCAGTCAACTAGTAGTATGTATGGCTAAATTTATTGCCTTTTAGAACTTTAAATAGTTGCAGATAGAGTGGAGGATGCTGATTTGGGTCTAAAGTATGGAAACTACTGTTTTATATGGTACTGGGGATTGAAACCAGGGGTGCTTTATCATTCATATATATTCACAATTCTTCAATATTTTATTTTGAGAACTGGTCTCTCTTAGTAACCAAGGGTGGTCTTAAAGATGTGATCCTTCAAGGCCTCAGCCTCTATGCTTTTTCAGATTACAGGTATGTACCACCACATCAGGCCTGGACACTACATATTAATTTTTATATGCATCTAATAATCAAAACTATTTTAAATATTCCTGCCTTTTCTTTTATTTAAAATATTGAATACTAACTTTCTGACATTGCTGGAGAGCATCTGCCTTTTCCCTCACTCCCACTTAGCTTGAGGAACACACAGAAAGAAACCAGAAAAACTGGTTTCAAAATATAATAGAATCCACTCTACAGCCATTCATATGTAAACAGAACAAGAAACAAACAAACAATTATACTGAAGCCAGAGACAGTGGCACAGGCCTGTCATCACCAACAGCTCTGGAGGTTGAGGCAGGAGGACTGCAAATTGGAGGCCAGCCTCAGAAACTCAGTGAGAGTCTGTCTCTAAATAAAATTTAAAAAAAGGCTGGGGATGGGGCTCAGGAGTTCAATGTCCCTGGGTTCCATTCCTGGTACCAAAAAATAAAAAAAAAAATGCAGACTTTTTGTGCTCCTGCTGGACATACCTGGAAATGGATGATTACAGCAATGACAAAGATGGAGGCAATGAGATTCCTGAGGTAGAGGTGATTCTGGTGGGAGAAAACCTCTCTAAGGGCTGGGACTTTGTCTGTGTTCGTGGCCCAGGGATGGAACAGTGCAAGATGGCGACCTCCAATTCCATGCCTGTTGGCAGAGTAGGATACAAACATGAAGGGAAGAACAAAGGGCTGGACTCCGCTGGGTCTTGGGCCTCCTCCTGGCCAAAGCAGAGGCAGGAGAACAGAATAAGCCAGGAGACTCAGCCAGGAGACTAATGCACCAACAGTCACAGGGTGATGATCTGGATTTTTTTGGCACCAAGGTTGGAACCCAGGGGCCCTCAGCCACTGAGCCCCACTCCCAGCCTATTTGTATTTCATTCACTGACAGCATCTCACTGAGTTGCTGAGGCCTTGCTGTTGCTGAGGCTGGCCTCCAAGTTGATATCCTCCTACCTTAGCCTCAGCAACAGGCAGAAAGGGGCCTGGCCTGAGGAAAAGGCAACAGACCAGCCAGGGACACTGCAGCACAGGGCACCAAGGTCTGAGCACTTCAGAAATGGCATGAGACTGACTTTAGAACAAGAACACAGTGGGAAACGCTGTCACCATGGCCCCTGCAGCCCAGGTCGGTGCTTTACTAAACGTGGCATCTGTGGGCAGAGTGGCTAATAGCTGGGGACTCAGATGTCCCAGTCTCTCCCTGGGACTGCATTTTCCTGTTACCCCAGAGTTGGAACAGCAGGACTCGTGTCACCTTCTGGATGGCCACTCAGATGGGCCATTTGTCCTGTAGACCACATGGACAGGATATCTGTGACAGAAACGCTGTACTAGCTTTCCCTGGCCCCGTGGCATACCCGTGGTGGTCTTCTGACAGCCCCTCTCCCTGCCACCTGTGGCTGTGTAGGACAACCGCTGATGTTTCTATGGTAAAGAATCTGGAGACATGAAACCTTGAGCATTTTGTAAAGGACGAAGTTCAGCAATCTCAGTAGGAGAGAGTAGGGACTTCTCCTGGATCCTCTTGCCACCAATGACCTCTCTGAATCCCTGCACTTGCTCTGCTGAGCCATAAGTGGACCCTCAAACAGACCAACTCATCTCTGCCCCAGGGCCTTTGCACCCGCCAGGTTCTCTAGATGGACCTGTATCACTCTTCCCCAGTCACCCCATCTTCCTTCTCTGCTCTATTCTGACCCCGGGGCCCTGGGATGACACTGACGCTCACACACCTTACGTTCTATCCCTTTGTATTATTAGCACCCACAGAAGCGCCTAGTGCTTAACAGCACCTTACTGACAAATGTCTGAAATGAAAGGTGGGTGACATCAATGGCAGGGTGTGGGCCTTAGAAGCTTTCTGAATGTTTAACATGGTCATTTCTTGAAAATCACTACCCTCTGATCTCTAGGAAATGGGTTGTTTCATGCACTAGTGTTATGGGGGCAAGAGCCATGTGACATCTGTACTGTCCACCTCCCTCCCAGCCTGGACTGTCCCAAACCTCAGGGAAGAAGGACCAACTGCACTCTCCACTCTAGGGGCCCTTCCACACCCCACTTTACAGGTCACAAGCTGAGCCGTGGTGGCACTCCTGCTAACAGGAAAGCCTTTCAGCTGAAAGCTACATGAGCCTGCTCCACCATCCTCTTGCCCGTCCTGGGGCTGTCCCCGTGGCTCCACCATTTTGGCTCCTTACAGCACCACTCAAAGCCCCCCAGGTAAGATCTCTGCCCCAACGAGGTACCAGAGGTGGCCAAGGCAGCCACCTCCATGTCTCAGTTGTCTGTGGCCTTCATCTCTCCCTAAGTCCTAAGGCCCTCACTCTGATGTCACACTGGCTGACTCAGGCTGAATGGCTTTGCCACCTTGCCAGACATTTTCTCAGCCTGTCTCCAAGGGACAGCAAATCATTCCTTCAAAACTGTCCCCTCACTCACCATCCTGCTCCAGAGCAAAGTGATCCTCTGGCTGGCTGCCATGGCCCAAGCCTTCACTGACTGGTCCCCTGTGGTCACCACTGCTCCCACTCTTTTTGAAGGCAGCCCCCCGCCAAAGCCAGGAGGTCTTGGCAGACTCCTAAACTCCTACCCAGATTTCACCGCCACATCCACAGCTGGGGCCCAGCTGCTTTTCCCCCAGATCCTCAATTCACCTTAGATTTTCTGAAATTCTAGGAAGAGTCTCGTGTCACCTTTGCCTATTCTTCTGTAAGTGTCACCGACACTCCTACCTGGGGTCCAGTCTTTCCCATGGGATCTCTCAGGCACCCTACAGGGACGCATCTGCAGTTTCCTCAATTTGATGTCATGGCACTGAAAGCCAAGAACCAGCTCCACAGTCAATTCCAAAAAAACACAAAAAATGCACACAAATATTTTCCATGAGAGACTTCCCAGCAAAAAACAGATTCAGGGATCAGAGGCCAAAAGAAAAAGAAAAGAAAAAAAAGTCAATTTCCCTCTTCTAAGAAGTTTCACATGTTTTTCAATTTTTATTTTATTAAGATTTGTAAGCCAGGTGTCATGGTGCATGCCTGCAATCCCAGTGGCTCTGGAGGCTAAGGCAGGAGGATTGCAAATTGGAGGCTAATGTCAGCCAAATTGGGGCTCTAAGCAACTCAGCGAGACCCTGTCTCTGAATAAAATACAAAAGAGGGTTGGGGACGGGGCTCAGGGGTTAACTGTCCATGAGTTCAATCCCCAGTGCCTTCCTCCCCAAAATGGCAATACTGTGGGTTGAACCCAGGAACAGTCATTCTACTCATGACTGTTTTGAGACAGGGTCTCACTTATTTGCTAAGGCTGTCCTTGAACTTGTAATCATTGAACTAACTGCTCCTTGCCTGAACAAGTGGTTTGGTGTAGAAATTTTATGTTTAGAATCTTATTCGCTAAGAACAACTGCTAAAATATGTGCAGATGATTGCCCAAGGATATTCACTTCGATGCTAACTGTGACTGAGAAAGGACTGAAATGTCCACCAGAAGACAATAGACTAAAATCAACACTTCTTTATCTTTTCAGTGCAGGTTCCTGCTAAGAAATTTGAGGCAGGATTACTCTGTGGCATGCTAGCTGTCCTTGAAATATTCTTATAAGACATGAAAGTTTAGATATCATTTTGATTGTAAGTGTTGTTGTTGTTATTGTTATAATAATAATAATTATTATTATTATTATAATTATTATAATTATTATTATTATTATTATTTGGTACTAGGGATTTAACCCAGGACCACTTAACCCCTGAGCCCTGTCCCCAGCTACTTTTATATTTTATTTAGAGACAGGGCCTCACTAAGTTGCTGAGGCTGGCCTCCAGCTTGTGATCCTCCTGCCTCGGCCTCCTGAGCTGCTGGGATGATAGGCTTGAGCTTCTGCACTCAGCTATAATTTTAAACATTTGCACGCTGAAAATTCAGAAGAAATGATTCTGAAACAGTTATTTTCCCCCAGAGGAATACTCTGCATACATGAAAACTTCCAGCAGATGTGCCCAACCGGAGGCAGGGCCCTTACCTTGGTCGGTGTTGATGGTGGTGGGGTTGAAGGCCTTCCCCAGGATGGTTTCACAAATGTTGCTTGAGATGGAGAGGGAAAAGCCAGAGCCCAGGCCGTGCCCTTTATAATGAAGCTCATGCAAAAGGAAGATGATCAAGCCTGCCACAAAGAACTGTGGAATTAAAATAAATTAATTAATAGAAGTGAACTCTGTGTTACTGGCCCCAGTGCCCTGGTTCCTTCCATCTTCAATGACAGGGCTCTCTGCTATGAGGGCCAAATAAGAGACCCTTCCTCAATCTGCCTCATGAAAACTCAGAAGCCAAAGCCAGGGTCTTTCAATTCTCAATTTTTTTTTAAATCTATTTTTTAGTTGGAGGTGGACACAACATCTTTTTTTTTATTTTTATGGGGTGCTGAGGATCAAGCCCAAGGCCTTGTACATGCCAGGTGAACCTCTGCCACTGAGCCCCAGGCCCAATATTTTTTTTTTGTTGTTTCTTAATTGTTTTTGGGTTTGCAGGTGGACAGCATGCCTTTATTGATTTCAGTATTTCTCGTTGTAGATGGGCGCAGTGTCTTTATTTGATTGATTTCTTTTTGGGCAGTGACCAGCCTCCAACCCAGGGCCTTACCCTGCTAAGGCCAGTGTTTAGCCTTGAGCCTAGCCCTGAGCCTGGCATGGCCCCAGGTCTGGATGAGTACTGCTGAGGAGGAAGAGGGAAAACAGGGTCACTCAGTAAGCGGGGTGAGAGTGGGGGTTCACCTGAGTGGTGATCAGAAGGCAGATCCCAGAACCCATCTTTGAAGGGGTCCCTGTCCATGCCTATCATCACATCCATAATGGACTGGCCGATGGTGATAATCATGCCAAACACTAGGGTCCTAAGAAAATCTTGAGCAGAGTGTGGCAGGAATATAGATGATAAATACTGACACTGCCCATAGGCAAGTGCTTTACTAAACTTCAGACCAGTCATCCTAAATTCTTTTTTTAAAAAAATGATCTTGAATTCTTAATATGGAAAAACATTTTTAAAAAATTGTCAATGGTAAGGAGAAAACTTCTGAGGCTGTAGCTCAGTGGTAGAGGCACTGAGTTCCATTTTCAGGTCTGCATAAAAAAATATTAAAAACAAAGAGAGAAAGAGAAAAAACACCCAATTTGGGCTTTAGAAAAATAATGCAAATTTTTTGTTTGTTTGTTTTGATTTTGGTACTAGGGATTGTACTCAGGGTCACTCAACCACAGAACCTCATCCCCAGCCCTATTTTGGTTTTATTTAGAGACAGAGTCTCACTGAGCTGCTTAGGGCATCGCTGTTGCTGAGGTTGGCTTTGACTCACAATGCTCCAAGATCAACCTCCCGAACTGCTGGAATTAGAGGTGCGCACCACTGCACTAAGCCAAGTATATTATAAAATGTCAAAAATAAAAATTTAAAAAAGAAAACCACTTATTAGTGCCTTAGAAGGATAATGCATTAATTTAAGGCATTGAATAATAAATGCATTACTTAATATTTAATAATGCATTACTTAATTCATTAATGATTAATGCATTAATACATAAAAATATTCTACAATCTTGATTTGTGTCTGAAACTCACAATTTAAGTTAGATGGATTTCTCACTGAATTATTTAACCTACTAACTTAAGATCTCAAAGACATGCTGTATGGAAGATGGCAGAGTAGAAAATTGTAAATATTGTTTTCTAAATAGCACATTCCTGTTAACAGAGGCTAGGCTTGGCTGACTCTGAGGCTGGACCCCATTATTGGGGCTGCCTATCATTTGATACAGCCAATACTCTTAACCTAGTTTAACAGCATGTAGAAACTGAGACTCCAGAACTATTATCTAAATTTCTTCCACATCAAAAAATCTAATCAACAGCAGAGCTGGACTGAGAGGATCACCTTTTTGCTCATTAAATCCTTTGAAATACAGAAGAAAAATAGCACTTGCTAAATAACTACCATGTGTTAGGCACTGTGAGAGTGATTATTTAATTTAATCCTCTTTTTTTTTTTTATACTGAGGACTGAGCAGACGTGCTTCACTTCTGAGTCTCATCCCCAGCCATTTTTTATTTTATTTAGAAACAGTGTCTCACTGAGGTGCTTAGGGCCTCACTAAGTTGCTGAGGTTGACCTCCAAATAGTGATCCTTCTGCCTCAGCCTCCAAAGCTGCTGTAATTAGAGGCATACTCCACAGGATCTGGCTTTGATAGAATTCTTATGACAGCTCTGAAGTAGATGTCACCTCCTTCGTGAGGTATGGAAATCATGGCTGGTGAAGGGGTGACCTCCATGAACTGATCCTTCAAGTCCATCCTCTGGGACATTCCGGCCCTCCCCTGCCCTGCCTGGCCTTCCCCCATACCCAGCACCACCCAGAAGTGCTCTCTCACTAACAGGCCATGGAGCACCTACAGGGTCGGCAGGCAAAGCACACAGGCCAAACTGGGCTGTTTTAATGCCCCCAATTTTAGAGCCAATTCAAATTCTCAACTGGACACCAGAAATTTATCCATGATCTTTCTTAAAGTTCTGGGCTCACGTTGAAGAGGGCTTGGTCTTTTGGGGTGTCACCCACGTCAATCATCTTGGTGCAAGCCAAGAGCTGCATGATGAGGCCCAAGTTGACCATTGCAGAGATACCGAGCTCCATGAGTGTGCCTAAGGAAACGGGCAGCCACAAAGCCTCTGTGAGCTCAAGAAAGCAAGACATTATTTAATAAAATGAACGTACAGAATTGAATGTGACCCCTTTTCCACATTGGATGGGCTTCAGGTTGCTGGCAGCAATTATAGCATAACCCCCCAAAACCAAAGATAAGAACACAACTGAGTCCCTCTGTCAAGCTCACCGGACACCATGTCATTCTGTTTGGAAAGTCACGTACCCATCAAGAGCCTACTGCATTCCCATCCCCATGGACAGATCCATTCTGGCTGGACAGAGAGGCCCGTCCTTCATCAGTTCATAAAACTGGAGAACATTCCAATCATTTCCTGAGTCTGCAGATGGGGCTGGCACATTTGAATCTAGTTGGGAATCAACCTTCCCTTTCCATCATGTTCAGATGAGCTCTGATTCTGAGTGACTGGAACCTCTTTGAAACCCCATTTTTAAACCGTGTTCATCAAATGCACCATCAACATACACAAAAAAATCATTTCTAGACACACAGGTGACTGGTTAGATTTGACCCTTCACTGTCACTCATGGTTTTGATCCATATGTTTCACCTGTAGATATGAAAAAGATGCAGCTGAGAAACCAATAGAGAGTTCTAGAGAGTATTCTATGTGGACTCACCATCTCATTTCAGGGATTTCAAACACTCTAGTTTTTTTAAGTTTTCAGAAATTCTCAAGCAGAGACTTATCTTGCTCTTCCAGGTTTTGTATTGCATTCAAACCCAACTCTTAAGAAGATGGTGTTTCCCAGGCTGAATGCACCGTTGATCATGCTATTTGACGTGGCACATGCAGACTTTCCAGGCCACAGAGCTGCCCATTCTCTGAGCTCCACAGAAAGGCTGTAGTTTAACTAAATGGTGCTGGTCCAGCAGAAAAGAGGCACAGTGAGTCGAAGCCTCCCGCTGTTGGAGGCCAGAATCCCTCACATCCAGTAGAAAGGGTCCACAGAATCTGAGGCCATAATACCAAACAAAGGATCTGGAAACAAGTAGAAACCAAAGGAGTGGCACATGGTTCCCCCCTCTCCCCCTTTCCCCAACAAAAGCACAGGAGACAGGATTGACCTGACAGCAGACTAAGAAGATGAAAAGGGGGATGGCTCGCCACAGCACCTTTGCCTTCAACTGGACCTGAAGAAGAGGTAGAATCAGAGGACATGAAGTTTCCCAGTAAGTCATTAAAAATAGAGTCCAACAGACACTTTCTCTGATCACCAAGAAAGGCCAAGGTGGGCTGGTGGCACAGCTCCATGGGGAAGCACTTGCCAAGCATGCATGATGTTCTGAGTTTAGTCTCCAACCGAAAATCTCCACCAAAAAAGCGAAGAAGCCAAAACATGCACCAAGCAGAGTCCTGAAAGGTGAGTCTCATGCTTTCTGTGGACAAACCCAATGCGAAGATGTCCGTACGTCGTATCACGTCTGGGAATGCTCATATTATACAGCATCATGATCTTCCCACTGCTTAAGTGAGTTCAATGGCAAAGCTGTACTCTTAACCATTTACATGAACAGTTTAGATCCTCAAGGAGGGGCAAGAGGAAGGCAAGTTCAAAGACAGCCTCAGCAAAAGTAAGGCAGTGAGCCACTCTATGGGACCCTGTCTCTCAATAAAAAACAAACTAGGTGTGGAGACATCTCTCAGTGAGTGGTTGCTTCTGAGTTCAATCCTAGGGATAAGTAAGTAAGTAAGTAAGTAAGTAAGTAAGTAAGTAAATTCTTTCTGTTGTTGATATTTTTAAAATAATATTTAATCTTTATTTTATTTACCTCTTCTCTGATGTTTAGTATTTTTTATTCTACTAGCTTTGGGTCAGGCATGTTCTTGATTTTCTACCTCCTTGAAGAGGAATTCTTGGCTGTTTTCTTTTTTGATATAGGTATGTACTGATCTAATCTTAAAATTGCCTCTGCTCTATGATATAGGGATTTTATTTTGTGTTTCTATCATTTTTCTCAAGAATCTTTATAAATTTCCATTCTGTTTGTCATTGACCCTGCTATTTGAGAGCTTTTTGTTATAATCGCAGACATGCAGGATGTTTCTGAAGTTCCACCTGTTGTAGGTTTCCAGTTTTATTACATTGTGTTCAGAAAAAAAGTTATTTCAAATGAATTTAGCTTTTAAAATTTGTTAAGGTTTGTTTTATGACTTAATCTGTTGTCTATTCTGGAGAATGTTGTTGGTACTGTTGTGAAGAATTTGTCGTCTTTTGGTTTTTGTTGGAAAGTTCAGTTAAGCCTATCTGCTCTGCAGTGTATTTTAAATTCTGTGTAAAGCAAGAAGAGACAGAAGCAAGGTGTTGTGTATATTGTATTTCTGATGAGAGGATTAAGTCTGTGAGATTTTCCAGCGTACTTATGGTTTTGTTTATGTGACTTCTGATAACAAATAGGGTTTATTTTGTGTGTGTGTGTGTGTGTGTGTGTGTGTGTGTGTGTGTGTGTGTAGGGGGGTTGTATGTTGTATTTCTGTGTGAATGCATACTCAGTGTTTGGTTATATCATGTGCATGCCTTCAGGAAGTGTAGAGTATATAGGAATGTATAAGCCTGCATTTGGAAAGTATACATTATAATTGCATGACCGTCAGTACCTGGGTGATAACAGGCAGGTGTATTTGTGGGTATGTATATATTTTTTTAGAAAGGAAGTGGTGGTGTGTGTATTCGGGGAAAGCAGGGATAAAGGTGATTTATGCATCTGTGTTTTTGTTGGGATGGCATTGAGTTGTGGGTGATGCACCTGTTTCTAAATGTGAGGTGTTTTAATGATATCTGTGGTGAAAAGGGTTTTAATGAGTGTGCATCTTTCCATGTATGTGCCTCAGCAAGAGGTGTTCACAGGTCTCTGTGGCTGGATGGCATGTGTGCATAAAAATCTCTTTGAACTTCCCCAAGATTGAGTGGAACCAGAAATACCCTGATTACAAAAATGTAACATTCTTAACTCTAAATGACACAGGTACAACCACTCACATACACACATAACCATTTAAGCTAATTAGAGTCATAAAGCTATAAGAATAGGGCATTATAATCCACTGGTATATTAACCTATTTAAGATGGTTGGGCTTTTTATACAAAAAATCCTGAAGTAGTCCTGAAGAATGTATGTATTGAAACAGATGAGAAATATTGGTTGAGGCCCACTGCTATTTTGTGTTTCACTGATATTAATGCAGAGACCATTAGGAGCAGCGCACTAGCTGAGCTGAATAAAGATAGCCAATTTCAAAGAAAATCATATTTTATATAATACAGGACCTTTTAGATCACATCAGGTTGACTCTTTTGGAAAGCAAATGTGTAAGCCATGCAGTTCACAAGACATGACATGGATCATCCACATTCCGCATGGCTTGTGAGGCCTCTGTTTGGCAGCAGAAGACCCTCAACACTGGTTCCCAAAAAAGAGATTCCTGCAGTCCAATATTGGGATTAGAAAATTGTAGTAAACTATGGTGAAAGCAATTTTGAAGACAGATGCCTTCTGTTTGTTTCCAGAAAAAAGAGTAAGGAAAATATAAGTTAAAAAGTCCTTTTCCATGAAATCCTATTTGTTTTGCTTTGTGAGCATACCCTATAGAAGAAAATAGAATTCTGACTGTGAGGGGAAATCTGGACCTCCAGTGATTGTTATAGAAGAATAGGAAATGTTGACACCAAGGGTATGCTATTAAGTACTTAGCATAGGACTGCCTACTTCTTTGAGAGAAGGCTCTGTGGTAAATAGAAAATGCTGGTAAAATCTTTTCTTTTGATTTCATGAAGCCTAGAGTTTTATTTGATGTTTGAGATCCACTGTGCTTTGAAATACAATCTTCTTAGCATCCCTGCCACAAGTTTTTATGAAAGGTGATTTAGCGTACTGTGATGGGCTAACATCCATTTCTTCTTTTTATGGGAAACATTTTTTACTAAAAAAAATAAAAATGGTCAGTACTCTTTAATAGGGAATTTTATTCATCATTGAGTGGAGGCTTTCTTAAAATGCTTTTATTCAAACACATCTTTTTTTAGAGAGAGAGAGAGAGAGAGAGAGAGAGAGAGAGAGAGAGAGAGAGAGATTTTTATATATTTTTTTTAGTTTTTGGTGGATACATCTTTATTTGTACATGGTGCTGAGGATCGAACTCAGGGCCGTGCACATGCCAGGTGAGCACACTACTGCTTGAGACGTATCCCCAGCCCCCTCAAACACACCTTTTATTTAAAATATAGAAATGACTGGCTTTACAAAGCCAGTTATGTAAAAAAAATTCAGACACTTTAAAATAAACATATCACTCACATTATATTTTCTACAAAAATATTTTATTTACCATTAAATTTAGAAAAATATAAAAGAATCAAATTATTTCACATACATATAAAAGTTAACCTTAGATAAAACATATATAAATTTATACATAGTGTTCTATAGTGCACATACACATACATATTCTAAAATATATATTAGATTTAATCGACTTGGAGAAAAATTTCAGGAAGTATCTAGAATTGATATTGTTTAATAAACTTTCATGAATAAGTAATTACAAAATCGTGTCTAAACTTGTGAGAAATAGTTTCATATGTTATCTTTATCCCAAGATAGTAAGTTTTCAGAGATTTATCAGAGAATACATAATCTGTCATTCCTCACTGTCTTATCATGCATTCACTACTTTTCTTATTTTTAGTGTGGATTCTCTAGTGCATTAAGACTTCTTTCTTCATTTGTATATTTAGTTTTCCACTTCTACCTATTTTGTTTTAGTTTCATAATCACTCTTTTTATTCTGTCTTTCTGTATCTCAAAGAATAGATTTAAATGAGACAATATATTATTTTTTAATAAATGAATATATTTTAGTTGCTTAAAAAGTATTTGGTTTTATTTTTTTCATAATATGTTACAGTTATTCTTGAGTATTACAAACTCCACAATGGAATATATACAACATTTCAACATATATAAACATGCTTTTTTATTTTTGTATTTAAATATTTGATTTCCTCTGAATTTGCTCACAATCTTTTATGACATAATTTTTAGATTTTATTCTAATTTATTATAAAAGACAGTAGAATGCATTGTAATTCATATTACCCAAATAGAGTACAATTTTTCATATCTCTTGTACACAACAGAGTCACACCATTCATGTCTTCATACATGTACTTAGGATAATGACATCCATCTCATTCCATCACTTTCCTATCCCCATGCTCCCTTTCTTGCCCTTCCTCCACGCTGCCTTATCTATAGTTTTTTCTGTTCCTCCCATGCTTCTCCCTCCTTTCCATTACGTATCAGAAATTTTATGTCACAGAAAACATTCAGCATTTGGTTTCGGGGGATTGGATTACTTGACTTAGCATAATATTCTTCAGCTCCATCTATTTACTTGCATATGCCATGATTTCATTCTATTAAATGATGAGCATTATCCCATTTTGTATAAAAAGAACATTTTCTTCATGAATTCATATTCTGAAGGGCATCACAGCATACTAAAAGAATGCATCTACAACAATGTTTATACTACCACAGTTTAAAAAATGATTTTAACTATCAGATTATAAATGCTTTTTCTAAAAATCTGATATAAAGGTATAAAAACTCTACATGGTTTCTATTGAACATTGTGGATGTTGAAGGTGTTGAATATTTTCTTATATATTTATCATCAGAAATACTATTATTACTACTAATAGAATGTTTCTAAAATGAAAATATTAAATGGAGAATCCAATAAAGTAATAGCCTTGCCTCATAATGTATTTGGTGTAAGACTTTGTAAATATTATAGTATTTTTTAGGTATAAAACCTTAACTAGATTTCATTTGAATCTTAGCTTTTCACACTTAATAACTTTATAAACTATGATATATCACTTTACTCGGGGATTCTCAGTTTACTTATCTGTCAATCATTAATAATTGCTCTCAGATTTTTCTGGAAAATTTGAACATGCCAAACATTGTTTTCTTTTTCTTTTTAAAAAAATATTTATTTATTTATTTATTTTTTAAAGAGAGAGAGAGAATTTTAATTTTAGTTTTTTTTTTTTTTTTTTTTTTTTTTTTTTTTTTTTTTTAGTTTTTGGTGGACACAACATCTTTGTTTGTATGTGGTGCTGAGAATCAAACCCAGGCCACACACACTCCAGGCGAGCGCACTACCTCTCGAGCCACATCCCCAGCCCTGTTTTTTTTTACTTATATGTTATGAAAGAAATTTTTAGAGTTCTCTAAAGTAAAGTAGCCCTGAAAAAAAGCAAACGCTCTATACAATGTAGACATGCAGTGGTCATAACTTTTGAAATCAGAACTACATGAAGCTTGGTTTTGTATACTCCATCATTTCAAGTTTTGTAAACAAGGGATAAGACAATGTTTCTATACCATGAAGAAGACCTCATACCAGGACAGGTACACACTGCAGTCACTTATCCCCATGAAGTCCCAATATCACATCCACTTATCACGTCCACCACATTTGCAAAAAACATCTCATTACATCAAAACTGGTATATGAGATGTAACCTCACTAAAAGTCTCACCAAGCACAAAAAAAAATTGGACACCATACATGGGAGGGAGGAAGCCAGGACCAGATCAAACAGAAACTGCTTGCATTAAGACCTGTAGCCACCTTGGTGATGTAGCTGAACACAAAGAAAAATCAAAGCATGAGTATTGGGGTTTATAGATAAGTGTGCAAAAAGCTTATTTGTTCTAAGGCAAGGAAGCAATGTAAACCATTATTGTAACTATACACTTATAAATCACAATTTTAAACAAAAGGACAGAAAAACAGGCAGAAGTATCAAATTAAAGAATAGGATAGAGTTTTTAAGTCATAACAGCAGACTTGACAATCCTTACCAAAGGGGTGAAGATGTACAGAAATTTTCCTTTATGAAGGTCATTTGTGGAAGGAGTGAGTTTTTCGTTTCTGAAGAAAATTTTGGCAGAAAGTATAGAATAAGAGAAGGAATAGCAAAAGCACAAAGGTCACAGAAGGAAGCTAGAGTCTAGTAAGATGTTCAGTTAAAGGGTTGGGGATATAACTCAGTTGGTAGAGTGCTGGCCTCACATTCACAAGGCCCTGGGTTTAAGCCCCAGTACCCAAAAGAAGTTCAGTTACAAATGTTTATTGTGTTTATCATGATGTCATTTAGAACTATTATTAGTATTATTATTTAAATCAGGAATTGAACCCACAGGTGCTAAACTACTGAGCCAAACCCCAGCTCTTTCTTTCTTTTTTCTTTCTTTCTTTTTTTTTTTTTTTTGAGACTTAATCTTGCAGAATTTCTGAGACTGGCTTTGAGCTTGCAATTCTCATGCCTTAGTCTCTACAGCCAACCAAGATTACAGGCATTCACCACCATGCCCAGGTTGGAATTTTTTTAAGTTATTTTATTTTTATATGTCAGGACTTCATCTGACAATGATTGTATTTTCTTTTGCTAATGTTTTGAATAGAATCTGTACCTTATACCACAAATAACCAAAAAACTCACTCTTTATGTAAATATGATATTGTCTTAGTGTGAGTGGAATGACTCTACAGTTCTTTAAGTGACTCCCTAAGTATCATCAAGCATAATGTCAAATCTTTGATATTGTTCCATAAGAAATTTGGAAAAGAATGTGCCACATTAAATGTATATTCTAATAAAATTAAAGAGCCTTGAAAAATATGTCCCAGATACTTGTGCTTTAATCCATTATGAGTAATGTTTTAGACTGTATAGTTGAGAAAATAAATGTTGTTTAGAACCCCACATCTCAGTGATTTATTTAATCAATGTTTATTTCCCACTCTAAAAGGTCTAAAGTGAACAAAATCTAATGGTCAGGCAGGTATACTGTGTGACTTACATCTGAGATAGTTTTCAGAACTCTGGGGTTCCTGCATTTCATGGGTTTTAAGAATCATTTTTCCTCTACAATTTGTTAGTATCACAAGAGTACGTGTTTCCCTCAAAAATATCAACATTAGTCTCCCAGACTTTAGAAATCTTCACTTTGTGATGGTGTGCTTTGGGAGAGGCATTAGCTTTCAGAATCAGTTTCAGCCTTCAGCACACTTGTTCGTGCTACTTGCCATCTTGAAGTATTTTTTCCAGCAAAAAGTATGCTTAGAGAGTTATTTTGTGTATGGAGACAAACTTGAATTTTTATTTAACTTGCCTCTTGTCTGATTCATGTCTCTTAACCAGTGATGAATTTCTATTAATCATTTTACATGAATAATAAATGTAAAGGCATATTTAATAGAATAAAATTATAAGTAAAAAGACAATGAGCCATTTTGCCTTCATTAGGATTGCCAAATGAGAAAGAAATTTAATGTATTTTAAATATTTGTAATTTAAAATTATTGTACTTAAAATATTATAGCAATACCTTTAAAACTGTTTCTTTATCTTAAAATATATGATTGAAACTTTATAACTTAAAGATTATTTTTTTAAACCTGAACTCAATGAATCACATCTCACCAGGTGCAAAACTCAAAAATGAAGGCAGAGAACTTGTATATTAAGAACAAGATTATTTTTTTTTTAAAAAAAATAGATGGCTATTTTAAAATCTGAAAGATAATGTTGAAAAGATCCTTCAGAATGAAAACAGAAGATTAGACAAGGAGATTAAATTTTCCTAACATGATTCTAAAATGAGAGAAATGAGATATGGAAAAGGGGAGACAGAACATGAAAAAATAAAATTCCCTACTGCTGAGTGGGAATGTGAATCTTGAAAGAGTTTTAAGTCTTTCCACAAAGTAAAAAGTGATCATGAATAAAGGTGCCAAACCCAGAGTTGTCCCTGTGTTACCACCAGTCTCTCTGTCTAAAGACACAGGAGAAGTTGTTTCATGTTTTTTCAGATAAGATTTAAAACTAAACATACAAGCCAGTCAACCTTTCTTTAAACTATGAGCTAAACATAAAGACCATGATGTCAATACAGACTTTATATCCTGTGATATTACTGTGTCTGTGTTTTAAACAATTTCATCTGTTGCTTTATGAATTTTTAAAAATGACCGAATTCTGTAATGGAGTCCTTTGTAAATTACCTGATAAATGTTGAATGAGAAAAAGTTATCTACCATATCTAGGAAGGCATTAAAATTAATTAATCTATAGAACTAGAAGTAAAAGTGTCCCAAAAATGAATGTAAATTTGCTAGTTTACATTTAACTTCTGGATTCTTACCATGTATCCATTAAATTATAAGATTTGAAGAAAAATATTTTAAGACAGTTTGTACTATTTATTTGTCTTGGCTAAGGGAAGTCAGACCTCTTAAGACCAACTCCATTCCTCTTTGATATACCCCTAAATGCTGTGTGGTCCTGCACTGGCTTTGGCCTTGTTTTTCAGTTCCTACTCTTCTGTAGCACTTTTTGTTCTGACATTATTTAAATAGTGCTCTCATTCTGGGTGGTTCTACACATTCTGTATTATCAGTAACAAGCACAGGGTAATCATTAATTATTGAAGAAATACGAAGGAAAATTACTTCTAAAAGATAGATAAAGAGAGCTAATTATTTTCTTTAACTTTTTTAAGACCTAAATATAATTACTCAAAAACTTGTTCTTCATTTTTTTTTTTTGATGTCACACTGGAAAGACATGAGAGAGACACATGGACAGACACAGGGGATGTATAAAATTTTCTGAGGTTAAACCTTGTTGTGCACACCCATTTCTCATGTATTTGCTTAAAATTCTGACTTCTTTTCTCTAATATATAAAATCATTAAGATTTGGTAAATTAGAATGCTTATTAGTTTTGACTTTACATCAAAATTGATTGATATTTTCTTGCCACGCATTTATTTATTTCATGATCCTCAGATTTTTGAGGCTTACTTAATATTCTTATCATCTTTCTCTTATGCTTGCATTACTCAGAGACAGAATTGCTGTATTCTTTCATATGTATTTCTTAAGAGCAAAAACTTCAGAGTATTTGTTTGGGTATCAAAGGTATTTTAAATTAATCTCATGGTAAAACAACTCTAAATACTCCTTTCTATGTTTTACATTTTCAAATTGAGGTTTTTTTCAGAGCATATTTTCCTGAATATTTGTGTTTCACAATAACAGACTCAGAAATTTCAGTCACTAAAAGCCATTTATTTACTGTTATACGTGCAATTTGGATTTTTAATTTTGTGCAGCTACAATCATATTTGATAATAATAGTTATGATGCTTTCATGAACAAAAGTATATTACAAAAATAGATGTATTTCACTATACCTTAATAAAAATGGACATGTATATGTATCATTATTTAAATGTTTATTTTCACCTCTGGGTATATTTTACCAATATTATTATAAAATAAATCATATAGCATTTATTAATTTATGTTTATTTGGTTGTACCATAGTTATTTATTATGTTATTGTTGTATACATATTACTGGTTAACACATTCTTTTTTTTAAAGAGAGAGAGAGAGAATTTTAATATTTATTTTTTAGTTTTCAGCAGACACACATCTTTGTTTGTATGCGGTCCTGAGGTTCGAACCTGGGCTGCATGCATGCCAGACAAGTGTGCTACTGCTTGAGCCACATCCCCATCCCCAGGTTAATACATTGGTAAAAAGAAAATGCTATTTGATAACCATAGTAATGGAATATTAAAGAGCTTATTAAACTACTCTTTTAATACATATTTTCTTTTATCTTTCTAAAACCTTCTAAAATGTGTAAATGTATAAATATACACATTAAGGAACAAGAGATCCTATGGCAA